>NC_083115.1:3510000-3810000 GCF_949774975.1 Lagenorhynchus albirostris
GTGCAGATGGAGATGGTCCAGTGGAGAGAACACAGAGGTGATGCAGGGAAGGAGGCGAGCCCTGCTGGGCGATGGCTGTGGGGGAGGGGACGGGATGCAGGGATGCAGTGCACAGGGCCAGGCGTGGCCTTCGCTGGCGGCTGAGGGAGGATGGACAGCCGTGGTCAGAGGCACTGGTGGGGTGGGGTGGGGGGAATCGTCGAGGGCACTCTCTCCTGTAGCTTCATTTTCTCTGTGACTAGGATCAAGAGCTGTGACAGAGGCAGGGATTGACCTCAGCCCGTGGTCCATGGAGAGAGATGCCCCCGGAGCCCCGAGGGAGGGGACGGGAGACAGTGACAGAGAGAGTTTGAGTCTCTAAATCAAAATTAAAAGGTTTCTGCCCAGGCTCTCACTGTAAAAGGGGCCTTGTAAATTCTCTAGAGTTATGACTGAATTAATAAGGCCAAGGGGAGGGTGTGGATCGAGAGTCCTCAAAACTTATTCTCAGATTCCAGCAGGCCTGGGGCTGTCTGCCCAGGTGACTCTTGTAGGACTGTATTCTTCAAAAATCGAGATGTAATTGACGTATAAAATTATATGTTTCAGGCATACAGCATAATAATTCAGTATTTCTATATATTGTGAAATGACCACCACAGTAAGTCTAGATAACATCCATCACCGCTCATAGTTACCTTTTTTTTGGCTACAATTGCATTTTGAAGAAATGGAATGGCTTGCCCGGCATTATGACAATCCTCAGAAATCAGACAGTTGGGTGAGGTCCCGAGAGCCCCTTGGCCAGGGATGGAGGAGAGCTGGGGGATGATTACTGCACTTCCTGCTCTCTCCTCCTAAAGCTTTTTTTTTTTTTTTTTTGAGACTTATTGTTTTTTTTTTTACATCTTCCTATAAGGCAGGAGGGAGGCAGGAATGAGAGGAAGATTCCTCTCTCTAGTTTTTTAAGATGTTCTGGGGAAAGAAGGGGCCACCCAGGTCACATGATCTGGACATGGGGTGGGGCTCAGGGTGGGCTGAGCACGCGGTCTCTCCCGTTAGGATAGGAGGCCTTGGGAAGTGTGAAATGCAAATATAAACCGTGAAGACATAGAATATCTTCTTCGTTCTCCTTAGATGTCCGTCGGGAAAGAGTCAGTAAAGCAGCCCAGGCAAGGCGTGGGATTACAGGGTGACCTGGGGCTTAGGCAAAGAGAACAGTCCAAGGTCACACATCACCAGAAAAGCCGGGCAGATGAGCTTGACCCAGGCTGTGCTGAGGGGACTGAGGACGCTCATGGCAGTGGGGGTGGCAGTGTTTGCTCAGGGAGCTTCAGAGGAGATGCCTTGTGCACTGTCAGTGAAGCCAGGAAGGGGGGTGGCCTCGGACGGGACACGTGACTGGCCCTGGGTCTGTCGGTTTTTCTGAGGGGCCACTCTTCTTGTATGGCAAAGGGTCCAAAACATCGTGCTCACCTAGGGGACAAAGTCCTTTGTGGGAGCGATAAAGGCAGTGAGGAATTTGTGGTTCAGGGCTGGTCCAGGAAGAGGGATCGCCCATCTTTTCTCCAAATCTCGTTCCTGGAGGTTCTGTTTGAGATAAAATAGAGGATCTGGAAGCACAGAGGTGTAGGGACCCCAAGTTTATCTAACTCAAGGCATCTCCGCATACACAGCTCACGTCGCCCCTGTGGCTCTGCTCCAAACCTCAGTTTCCCCAGCTCTGCATGACCTCCTGGTACCCACCTCGGAGCTGTGTTGCAGGGGTTAGATGAGTATTAGCTGTAGAGTTCCAGCACCGCACTGTAATGCAGCGAGGGCTCAGTGACGCCTGGGAAGTTATACAAGGTGATGATGGTAGTAGGGGGGTCGTTGCTCTCTAAGGATGGCTCAGGGAGGGCCAGGGTCGTGGGCTGGGGTCAGGAGGAGCCAGGCGATAGATTCCGTGTGGTTCCGCTACCGAGGTCCCAGAGTGCTTAATAAAAAGTTTGGAATACCTGTTTTGGGGTTTCAGAGCTCAAGCCCTTTCTCCCAAATATTGCTGGTCAAGGTACCAGAGAAGAACAAACGTAGCATTGCCAAAGAGTGCAGTGCCTTCAAAAAATAATCCTGGGCAGGAAACTCTGGAAAGCTGCAAGAACCAGAATATTGAGAGCGATTTAGCGGAACCAAAAACCCCTGCAATGCTTAGAACAGCAGGAGCACAGATTTCTCATACAAATCAAGTGATTTGTGTCAAAATCCTATCCGTCCCCCTACCTGAGCTGAATCAAGCCAGTGGTCGCTGTGAATTGCAGAGTGAGCTCCGAGGCAGGCGCAAGGCTGGCTTATGATCCTGCAGAACTTTTCTGCAGCATGAATTCCTGGGTGAGCAGGTGACTTCAAAGGAAGGAAGCTCCCCCATGGCCTCCCTTCCAGCTGCTTGGTGCAGGGCTTGGGGTGGAGGAATGTCCCCTGCTTAGGGCAGCGCTTCCTGGCTTCCATCCTTTGAGGGGACTCAGCCCACGGAGGGGGACAGGCACACACTTCCCTGGGCCTCTGAGGAGTGGCCGTGGTGGGCAGGTGCTGGCCTGGCTGTGAACTTGAGCATCACGGGAGCTGTCTGGCCAGGAGATACTCCTACCTCTGTGTGGAGAGACGCATCGACATCTCGCCTTGCCTCCACAAGGAAAGGAATGGGTGGTCCGATAGAATGGGCCCTTGTGAGTGCTGTGCTTTCAAGCTGCTCTGTTATGGGTCCTGTAGGGTTGATCCTTCTTTGACTGTGAAAGGATATCTCCCACTCGAGGTTAAGTTCAATTCCAGGGCATTCTGACTAACCTCACGAGGGCTCAGGTGAAGCCAGTTTAAACTCTTTTCTTTCTTTCTTTCTTTTTTTAACATCTTTATTGGAGTATAATTGCTTTGCAATGGTGTGTTAGTTTCTGCTATATAACAAAGTGAATCAGCTATACATATACATTTATCCCCATATCTTCTCCCTCTTGCATCTCCCTCCCTCCCACCCTCCCTATCCCACCCCTCTAGGTGGTCACAAAGCACCGAGCTGATCTCCCTGTGCTATGCGGCTGCTTCCCACTAGCTATCTATTTTACATTTGGTAGTGTATGTATGTCCATGCCACTCTCTCACTTTGTCCCAGCTTACCCTTCCCCCTCCCTGTATAAACTCTTTTCAATGTAGAGGGGAGACCCTGTGTCATCCTTGACTTGTGGGGAGATGGGTGGCAGTTTGGGTTGGGCTGAGGCAGCAAGAGGTGTGGGTGATGCGTGAATCTTGGTACAAGGGTGGAGTGTCAAAACACCCGAAATGCTGAGGGCTATTTTTCTACACAAATAAATTTACTCCGGTTCTGAGAAGAAGAAATACGGTGGCTAAAAACACATGGGAATATGTTTGACTCCAAGAATAACCAGCATGGTAGAATCATTAGGTGGATGGGCTTTGGGCTTTGATCCTGGCGCTGAGAGATGGTTGTTTGACCTCGTGAAAGTCACTTAATTTGGCCTCAGTTTCTCCCTCTGTAGAGTGAGGATAAGGGGGCCTACCTTCCCGGGATGCCACGTGCGGCTAAGGTGAGGCATTCAAGTCAAGTGCCGACCACCGGTAACAATCCCAATAATAACAATAATAAAAATGCTAATTAAAATGTAAATGAGATGCCCTTTTTCTAGCTCTAAAATTACTGAAGGTTAAAAATGACATTGCTCGGTGTCAACAGAGATATGGTAGATTGCTCTACTGTCCTGTTACTAGAACTACAATTGGTGTAATCTTTCTGGAAAGCATGATTTGGGGGGATTTTCATACTTTTGATTGACTTCTGGGATTCTATCTAAAGGAGATAATCAGAAATGTGGGGAGATAGGTGTGCACAAAATTGTTCAATGTGGTGCTATTTATCTTTCTGAAAAACTGGACTCAACTTTTCCCAGTAGCAGGGAGCTAGTTAAGTGAACTACGGTACATCCATACAATGCAGTAGTAGGCAGCCGTATAAAACTACTTGAAGAATGTTAATGATATGAGACAGTGCTCATGAAATTGTATGTTAGTTGTTTATTTTTTAAAATAAATTTATTGTTTTTATTTTTGGTTGCGTTGGGTCTTCGTTGCTGCACACAGGCTTTCTCTAGTTGCGGCGAGTGCGGGCTACTCTTTGTTGCGGTGCGCGGGCTTCTCATTGCGGTGGCTTCTCTTGTTGCGGAGCACGGGCTCTGGGTGCATGGGCTCAGTAGTTGTGGCTCGCGGGCTCAGTAGTTGTGGCTCGCGGGCTCTAGAGCGCAGGCTCAGTAGTTGTGGCGCACGGGCTTAGTTGCTCCACAGCATGTGGGATCTTCCTGGGACAGGGATCGAACCCGTGACCCTTGCGTTGGCAGGCAGATTCTCAACCACTGAGCCACCAGGGAAGCCCATGAAGCTGTATGTTAACTACTTGTAAACTGGCTAATGAAGTGTGTGTGTATAAACATAAATAAAATAGACGAAAGCGGTAATAGAGATTCTTTGTGGATGATGAGGTTATGGAGATCTTTGTTTTCCTTTTTGTACTTTTTTCTAGTTTCCAAATATCTTACAATGAGCCTTTATTAATTTTTATAATATAAAAAAATAATAAAAGTTACAGAAATAACATGAGGTCCAGTCACCTGAGCGGACCAGGTTCTTGCCCTGATTTGGAGGTTTTGCTCTGTGATCAGGGTGGCGTGGGTTCCCTGGAAGCTTGTCGGAAGCCTTTATGTGGATCAGCTTCTTACCCTTCCTTGACCAACGGGGAAGAAACAAGTGTTTTGGGGATTGAAAGAAACATTTTGGAACAAAGAGGCAGAAGCGGGTATGTGATGAAGACAGCGCCAAGCATAGTGGGTAGCCTGCCCGGGTTTGCTCTCTGCCCTGAAATCCATTAGCTTCTCGGAAGCCACAGACACGGTAACAACCTGTGTGTTTAGTCACTGCCAAAGGCACAGCCAGACTGGAACAGGCTGCCCTCTCGCCTGGCCGTTGTCACCAGGAAGCCAGGAAGAGGTGTCTTCAAACAAAGAAGCAGCCCTGCCTCCACGCTGCTGCCAGGATGCGGGGCTGGACGCACCAGGGGTGATGCAGCAAACATTTGGCAGAGGTAGTGGGACCCGGGCCGGGGGCGACTCCCAGGACATAGCTGTTCCCAGGCCGGGCCACCTTGCAGGGTGTCTCACCCGTCCCACCGTGCATGTTGGGGAATGGGACACACGAATGGAATATTTGCAGCTTCTGTAACTCATGAAGTATGCCGACGGAGCTGGCTGTTTAACAGAAATCATGCTTTTATTCAACAAATGCCTTTTGAACGTAACGTGCCTGGTCTTGACCTAGGTGCTGGGCGTTCCCTGGTGGATAAAGCTTTTGAAGAACTTGCTCTTTTTTTTTGTATGTTGGACAACTTAGTTCTGATATGTATGTTTTTAAAATCTGGATTTGTGTGTGTGTGTGTGTGTGTGTGTGTGTGTTGGTTTTGCTTAAAGTAGGACACTTGCTTTAGGTCTGTGAAATATTGTAGAAATAGTGATTTTTTTCCTTTTAGTGTAGATGTCCCAAGTGTTATATAAGTTTAAATATTTGTCTTTAATTCATCCTTAAGACAGCTCTGTGAGATGGGGGCAGGGAGAGGATGCCATTTGCCTTCAAGTGAGGAGCAGAGGATGGTTTTGGCTTGAACTGTGGCCCCTCTGAGAACCTTCCAGGGCAGCCGCTGACTTCAGTTCAAGGGGGCTGCCTCCCGTGATGGACGGTCAATGGCCACTGGCCACTTGGAGGCCCTTTGCTGAGGAGGTACTGGGTTTTCTGCTCTCCGGAAACCATTCATTCATTCCCTGCAGAACGTTTTGAATTGCGACACATATGGTGGCTATTGTGTTTTTCTTTCATTCCACTCAGTGCCAGAATCTGGTTCCCTAAGATCCTCGGAGGCACAAGATTATGTTTAGCAAATGTAAATTGTAACTTTTGTAAAGAGGCAGCCTTCCGCTGTGTAATACGTTGTGACTTGGGTTCTTCGTCTCTGCCTTGGAATGTGCCCAGATGTTTTGCTTCTTTTAAGGATCTGACATGGCCATGGCCGGCTCTATAAATAGTACCAAACATGAGCTATAATGCCGGTATGAGGCTGATTTTTTTTCCCTGCCACCCTGAAAGTCTTGGGAGAAACTTCTCTCTCTTTCTCGCTCTCTCCACGCGCGCACACACACACACACACACACACACACAGTGTCTACAGTTATATTTAGACATAAATAGAAATCTTGAATGTGTTCAAACACGTATGTGTTTTCGCTTCTTTTGTTTTTTAGGAATTAGGTTAAAAAGGAGTTAAAGAGCTTTCAACAGTAACGGGAAGCAAAATGACTTTCCAGGTACCTACTCTGTACAAGCACAGTGGTAAATTAAATCAGTTTTTTGGCATCAGAATGCACGGTCCTGCAAGACGGCAGCTTTATGAGCAGCTAATTGTACCGGGCTTCCTGGGCATAAAATGTGAAAAGATACCTCTTATAAACTCCTGGGGACTTTTCTCAGGTGCAGAGTGGCTTTCTCACAGTTGCATTAGTTTGCTAGCGCTGTGGTAACAAAGTATCACAGACTGAGTGGCTTAAACCACAGACGTTCCCCGTCTCAGAGCTCTGGAGTCTGGAAGTCCAAGATCAAGATGGCGGCAGGGTTGCTTCCTCCTGAGGCTGTGAAGGAAGATGTGTTCTGGGCCTCCCTCTTGGCTTGTAGATGACCATCATTCTCCCTGTGCCTCTTCATATTGTCTGTGTGTCTGTCACTGTGTCCAAATGTCCCTTTTCATAAGGACACCAGTCTTATTAGATTGGAAACCACCTTAATGACCTCATTTTAACTTGGTTACCTCTGTTAAGACCCTCTTCCCATGTTCTGAGGGGCTGGGGGTTAGGACCTCATATGAATTTGTTAGGGGGCTGGGGGTGGTACCATTCAACCCTAACACAAGTCTTTCAGGTAGGAGTTCTACCCTGGGCAATAACTTGCCTTGAGCCATCCCGGACTGCCAGATTGAGAATATTTCTCTCCCTATCCCCTCACTAAGCAGTGAGTTTCCGCAATTCACGTTACTTTCAAATTTGATTCCGTGAACCCCATACCCCTTCCCGGAGCCAAACCCAGTTCCTCTTCTGTGAAGCCAGCGGAGAACGGCCAGAGACCACCCTTGATCTAGGGCAGAGGTTGAAAAGAAACAGCAGAGGAGCCTGTGTCTGAAAAGTATTCAGCAGAACCCAACATGTTAGTGTGCTCGCAGCCCATTGGCTAAAAAGAAATGAATGAGCGTGTGTCTGAAAAGAATTGGATGTCAGCTTATTGGCGCTTGCAGCCTCCCAGGGGCGATGAAACTACCCGTTATCACCTACAGGATTTCCAAGTTCAGAAGCACTATGGGGCAAGAGGGTAATGTGTGTGGTGCGTGGTGTCTTCCCGGTCGTGGAGGAGAGGATGTGAGAAGTGGCAGAGTCAGGGCTTCAGCCACGGAACACAGTCAGGCTGTGACGAGTTCAAGTGCTCCTTGGTCCCGCCCCTCCGTGCATCCCACTCTTACACCCATGGCCAGAGCCATCACACTGGACGGGATGGTGCTGAGCAGGGGCGAGACATTCTTTTGTTTTTGCCACACAGCATGCAGGATCTTAGTTCCCGGACCAGGGATCGAACCTGTGCTCCCTGCAGTGGAAGTGTGGAGTCTTAACCACTGGACCGCCAGGGAAGTCCTCCAGAGGTAAGACAGTTGCAGGGAGAGTGTACATGTCTGGATGAGCCCTTTCACGTGGACTCTGGGCAGGGAGCCAGGGGTCAGTTACATTTGCTCAGGAGGAACCTGGGGTTCCTCTGGGGAGGGTTAGGAACCTGAAGCTGAGGAACAGAGCCTGGTGTGACAGAGAAGTAAGACTTTAGCTTTGCCCCTGGCTGTCCTGATCCCTCCCTTAGATGCTGCGGGGTCGTACTGGCCAGACCCACGGACCGGGTGGCGGCACATTCGGCGCGTACAGGATGAACGGGTCCAAGGTCTTTATTGTGGTGCTTCTGTCTGCCCTGCTCTTGACATTCTGAGCAGTAGAGATGGAAAATCCGGGAGGAAAATGGCAAGAGGGGAGGCAGTTTTCTCCTACCGAGTTATGAATACAGATACCACCACCCTCTCTGCCCATGGTGCCTGACACAAGCCGGGTCTGAAGCCACATGTGCTGCAGCCCAGTTCACTCAGGCTGCGAGTTAAAATTAGGAAAGGCCTTGGGCCACTGATCAGACAAAATCGCACTACAGAAAGGTTCCAGAGGTGAGAACCATTCATGTGCAAAAGTGGAACCCTTAATAAATTGTGTTTGAATTAGGTATGCTTAGCTGCCTTGGGAAGGGCGCAGGGGAACAATGCCAAAGGTTAAAGCTGACTTCTACAATTTTCACCTCGGGGCAAGGGTGAGGGGAAAGCATAGGAAAGATACACCGTGTTAGCATAGGAAAGATACACCGTGTTAGCTTGGGGGGGGGGCGGTTCTTCTCTGCGGGGGTCAGCCAGGGCTGCATTCCCTCAACTGTAAGATTTGAGTGGCTGGATCCTTCCAGCCACAAAGTAAGAAATTGTTAAGGAGGATGCTGAGGTTCACTCTGCCTGGGGTCTTCTCTGTATACATTGTACCCATTCCTTCAAAAACAAACCAACAAACAAACCTGTACCTTCCACTCCCCTCATATTCAGGTGAGCCCAGAATGTAGCTCTCAGTCTCTCGGAGGTTTTTCCTTCCAGAGGGTGCCTAGGGGTGATGACCTTAGCAATGGGTGTGACGGGCACGCTCCCTACAGATCCTGCACTGGGTCAGACCGGTTCTGCGTCTGGAAGGGCACCTGAACACAGACACGTCATGCCGCACCTCTTACGTGCTCAGAACTGTGCCGAGGCCACAAAAGAGGCCCAGGAGTTGCCTGTGATGTAGACTTGGAGCCAGAACACACGTCAAATGACCAGAGAACAGGGAAGGTGCAGTGGGGTACAGGAGGATGCGGTGAACATCCAGAGGAGGGGTGACTGCTGTGGGGATCAGAGCAGCAGGCAAGTGCGAGGGCGAGGAAGGTTGAACCAGGGCCAGTTAGGCTAGGGGGTAAAAGAGGGGGAAGGATGAGGCTCCTGGCCACTGGTCTGTAAAGGTCGGTTATGCTTTGCCAACAGTCCCAGTTTGTGTTTCCATAAAGCAGAAGTGGCCGAAGGGAAATCATCCCTCCAGCTCGTCACAGAATCCTTAGCAACTCCATCATCAGAGTCCTTTCCCTGGACCTCAAAGCCATGGCTCCAGTGGACCCCACTCAGTTCTCAGCACCTCCTCGCCCCCTGCTTGCCCTGGGCCTCATGGAACCGCCTCGCATCTCAACAGGCCCTCTGCTGGCCTAGGACACACTGTTCTCCTCCACCTAATGCCCTTCCCGCAGCCCTGCAGGTTCAAATTCTCCGCATCCTTCAAGGTTCAGTTCAAGTGTCATGTGCTCTGTGGAACTTTCCCTGATTCTCTCCTGTTCCTGGCTCTAAGGGATGCTTCGAGTCACGAATATATACTTCTCTCTAATTGTTCTTACTACTTAGTAGTAAGATATTGATTGAGTAGTGTACCAGGCACTATTCTCTGTACCTTGGATAGATCAATGAATCAATCAAAGACTTGTGTTGTCATTGAGTTTATGTTCTAGCTAGGGAAAACAGATAATGAAGAATAGAAAGAATGTGTAAGTAAATCATATGAAGTATCAGGTGATAACTGTTATGGAGAAAAAGAAAAAGAAGAGTGGGAGAAGGGCGTTGGGAAAGCTGATATGGGAGGAGTGCGTTAGGTTGCGATTTTCAAGAGGGTGGTCTTTTGATAAGACCTCCTGTGGAGGCTTACATCCGTGTGAAGGCTTGTGCAAAGGCCCTGAGGTGGAAGTGTGCTCCAGGAACAAGGAGGCCAGAGTGGTTGTAATAGAGAAGTGGAGAGAGTAGGCAATAAAGTCAGAGAAGTAATGGGGGGACATTGCATGGGGTCTTGTTGGCCACCTTAAGGGCTGAGGGAGACGAGGAGGATTTTGAACCAAAGAGTGTTGTGATAAGATTTATTTTCCGTAGGAATTGATCTGGCTGCTATATTTAGAACAGAGGGAAGGTGAAGCAGGTGGAAAGCGGAGACAAACCCAGAGGCTACGGCAGTGGTCCAGGGGGCTTGGGCCAGGGTGGAGGCGATGAGAAAGTGGTCAGACTCTGTATGTATTTTGAATTTTATTATTAGGGAAAAGACTGTGATATATCGGAAAGGGCAAGGAATCAATAATGGCTGTGAGGATTTGGGCCTGAGCGGTTGGAAGGCTGCAGGATCCAACACCAGCGATGAGAAAGGCTGTGAGAGGGGCCTCGGGCAAGTGAGGGGCTTTGAGTGGGTCCTCTTTGGACCGGAAACTACTTAGGAGTAGGAGGCCGTAGCATCATTCGTCTTGGCTGTCTCCTTTGGGACTCAGGAATTATCTGGCACTGATGGATGTATCCTGTTTCAAGAGCTGTTCTGGTTGCAAAGAATTCTTGCATTGGGAGGACATCGGTGACTGTTCAGGTCAAGTGTCTCCATCGGCTGTCTCTCCAGCTGGGCATTCTGCTTCTTTGACACCATCCTGGGGTTCAGTGACAGGTCTCCAGTGGATCGGGGTTGTTTGATGAGGGTCTGATTTAGGGTGGGTTAATCTCATGAGCTTCCAGGACGTTTGATAGAAGTACAGAATATTTTCCTGGAAAGAATCTTTTCTCTCCCAGTCATTATCACACCTAATGAAGATGATGAATTGGTGTTAATTGGTGTGCTGTCGGAGTGTGAGTACTACTAAAAATTAAATGTTCCTTTGGATTCTGGAAGCTAGAGTGTGGATGGGGACGCAGGGAGGGCTTTCTGGATGACCCCGGGCTTCGGAGTTTCTGAGCAGTATCCTGCTTTGTTGGTAGGAAGATCTGCTTGAAACAGTACCCAGGCTGACCCAGAGGCTGCTTCGTTAAAATATTCCCAGCGGGGTTGTCCTGGTGTTGGGAATGGGTTGGCATGGAAGCTGCTTATGTCTGTGTCATCGCAAGAGGGAACTCTTTACTCCACAGGTGCTTAAAGGACATCTGCTCAGTGCCAGCCACCAGGCCAGGCAAAAAGATACCTGACACACAGCGCCTGCCTTTAATACCCGGTCAACTAGAAGAGGCAGACGTGAACGCAGCCAGAGGTCGAGATGGGGCTTGGAAGAGATAGAGGTCCGTTGCCCAGCTGGGCCTGGAGGAGTTTTCTAGAGATGAGAGTGTTGAGTTGTGTGGGTAGGGATGTGCAGTGGTTATATCCCCGGATTGGAATAGGTTGCCCAGCATCTCACACGGCCAGGGATCCCACCATCCGGTCCTTAGTCATGGCGCGGTGACTGCCTGCAGGGTAGCAAAGATCATCCCATTCCATGGACCGAGAGACTGAAGGAGAGAGAGGGGTCTCTGGGGGGCTGAGGGGAGGGAAGAGGCTTCTAGTTTTGAGGACCCTCAGTTCTAGGGAACTTTGGAAACACTGCCAGCGGGTCCGAGTGTTCCCTCTGGGGTGCTGTCTGAGGTGGAACGTAGAAGAGGCACGTTAACGTCTGTCTGTGGCAAAGAAGCTTCCATGTGAGAAAATGCAGTTCAGTTCCTAACCATCTCACCTTTTCCCAGTGGTTCGTGGTGAGCATACAGCACCCCGCTTCATGTGTCTGGCTTACCCGATTCATACTGACTACCGTGACCCGCCTTGGGCCCCAGGGGTGAAACCTCAGGCCGTCACGTGGAATTGACAACGTCAAAAACAGCAAAAGTGGAAAAGAGTGAGGAAGACGCGCGGTCTCCGAAAGGTCCTATTTCCTGACACCCTGTGAAGGGGAACTGTTTTCAGGCTTTCTGGGACTCCTTTGCAGGGGTGCCCGTATTTGACCAGATTCTGGGTGTCTGCGTCTTCCAAAGGCAGAGGGCTGTCCGTGGGGGGCCTCGCTGTGTCACCGGACGGCCTGGCTTCCTCATCAGAGGTCAGGCGGCTGAGGACGCAACCTCTTGAGGAGAAAGCATTCTGTCTAGGGTGGCCACTGGGACTTCTCTGTTAACATGAAGGACTTGGCTCTTCAAGGGTGTGTGGACATTTAGGGGTCTTTGCCCCCGACAGCAAAGGTCCACGTTCCTCTGTTCCATCGGGGACCCCGCTCTGAGCCAGGCCGTCGGGAAGCCGCTGTGGATTTGGAAAATCCGCCCGGTGACAGGGAAAGGTCATAGCAACAGCTTTCAGTGACTTATTTGCATCTTGGAACATGTTCTAAAATAGCTTTATTTCTGAGAGCCATTAAATACTGATAAGTGGGCATTTTGGTTGACGGGAAAACAAATAAGGAGCGACATTAACATTATCTTTTCTGCGCACATGTGTGGGTGCATCCGGGCAGGGCTGGCTGGAGCCTGGCTCGCCGGGCAGGTGATGCCAGGGAGGTTTCTCTGACGGGCCAAAGGCAGTGCATCCCTGCAAGCCGCTTTGCTATCCCGAAGGAATCTTCATCTAAATCTCTTTGTCACCTTGCGTGGAGGATTTTTTTTAACCTCTCAGGGCTTCAGAGACTGAGGCTTATTGGTACTGACAGCCCCTGATTATTTAAAATCCTGGAGGTCATGGTTTCTGCTGTGCTGGTCCATGGAGAGTTCAGCTGGCTGGGCCCTGCTGATAACTCTGGCGGCCTGGGCTCTGAGGGCCGCATGGAATAGCAAATGCCCCCTTAAATTCTAAAACAGTCCACAAAAACTCAAAACAAACAAAATCCCCTTTTTTCTTCCCCCCAAGCCCCCAGCCAGCAGTGCCCCTCTCCTCAAATTCAAGTCTAGTTCTCTGGCCTCAGTCTTCTCAATTTTTTTTTTTTTTTTTTTGCGGTATGCGGGCCTCTCACTGTCGTGGCCTCTCCCGTTGTGGAGCACAGGCTCTGGACGCGCAGGCTCAGCGCCCATGGCTCACGGGCCCAGCCACTCCGCGGCATGTGGGATCTTCCCAGACCGGGGCACGAACCCATGTCCCCTGCATCGGCAGGCGGACACTCAACCACTGCGCCACCAGGGAAGCCCCTCAGTCTTCTCATTTTAAGCACAGAGATCTTGCATTCTAAGAGTGGGCCAGAGTCTGCCTTCCCAGGAGGGGGCTTTGAGGACACCCCGGGAGCACTTACCAGGTTGTACATGGGCTTCCTTGTCCGGAGAGGGAGGGGATCACTGTTACCTAGCAACAGCCACATCCTACAACACGTCTGCTGCTGAAGGAAAGATGTTTCCACAGGCACCTGGAGAGAACTCCCTGAGCCTCTCGGCGAACTAGGGAGCTCTCGGGGTGATCTGGGGGGCCCACCTGCGGAGTTCCTCACTGTGGGGTGCCTTTCTTGCCCCTGCAGACTCTGTGTGCACCTGTGTGTATTCACGTGTAAGCACGTCCATAGTCCATGTGTGAGCACAGTGGTGGTGATGGGAGTGCAGAGGCTGAAGAAGCATCAGCTCAGTTACAGGGGGTTCTGGAGGATTCCAGATGCCTTGGAAGTTGCCCTCCACTTTCAAGTAGAAATCCCCCCCACCCTTGGGCTGACTACAGCAGTGATCAGATTTGCCCAAATTGGCCCAAGTTGGCCCTGATTTCAAAATCCCATTTTGCTTGGAAATCATGCTACATTTTTTTTTTTTTTCCCCTGAAAGCCCAACATTGAGATGAATGTCTTTCCCGTTAGGTTTTAATCCGAGCTGAAAACACATACATTTAGGAGTGTAATTTGTGAGACCTTATATCAGTGTAGACTCATCAAGGGGGCAGTTTATCACATCCTTTCCTGAGAGCACCTCCTGGATAGAGGAGGAAAGAGCACGAGGGAACTGGGCCCCCAGTGGAAGGGCAGGCTTCCGTGGCCAAGGAAGAGAAGGGCTGTAGGAGATGGGTCAGTCCACACTCAGCCGTGTCCTGGGCTGGCTGGAGGGCCCCATTCATCCTGGGAGACCGAGCTCACAGTTAGTGATGTTCATTTATTTGTTGAGGTATAGTTGATGTACAGTATTATATAAGTTACAGGTGTACACTATAGAGATTCACAATTTTAAAGGTCATATTCCATTTATAGTTATTATAAAATATTGGTTATATTCCCCACGTTGTACAGTATATCCTTGTAGCTTATTTTATTTTTAAATTTTTTTGAACTATAGTTGATTTACAATGTTGTGTTAATTTCTTCTGTACAGCAAAGTGACTCAGTTATACATATATATATTCTTTTTCATATTCTTTTCTATTATGGTTTGTCACAGAACACTGAATAGTTCACTGTACTATACAGCATGATCTCTGTTGTTTCTTGTAACTTATTTATTTATTTATTTATTTTGCGGTACGCGGGCCTCTCACTGTTGTGGCCTCTCCCGTTGCGGAGCACGGGCTCCGGACGCGCAGGCTCAGCGGCCATGGTTCACGGGCGCAGCCGCTCCGCGGCATGTGGGATCTTCCCGGACCGGGTCATGAACCCGTGTCCCCTGCATCGGCAGGCTTACTCTCAACCACTGCACCACCAGGGAAGCCCTCTTGTAACTTATTTTATACATAGTAGTTTGTACCTGTTAATCCCTTACCTGTACCTTGCCTTCCCCCCTTCCCTCTGTCTCCCCACTGGTTACCACTACTCTGTTCTCCAGATCTATGAGTCTGCTTCTTTTTTGTTGAGGAACCTCTTTTTCATGTCGTTTGTCTACCACGCTTTACTTTCACCCCTCCGTGACCTCTGCAGCCCCGTGCAGGTTCTGGGAATTCCCTGTCCCTTGCAACATAATGCTTTTGCTATTTCTGGATACAAAGGTGGAGAAATATGGTGATTTTCTCCAGTGTTCCCAGTTACCTCTAATTGTGTTTGTACTCTCGTAGAAGAGGGCAGAGCAGGTGCTTCAAGACATCCCTTCTCTTCGTCATCCTGGTTACCTGCCCTGTAACATCCTTCAGCAAATGGTGCAGCAACTTTTGTAAAATAGAAATTCTCGCCACGTGTTTCTGTGGGGCAGTAAGACGTGAGCTCTGTCTTCACCCGACAGTGGAGTAATAATGCGCTTCCTTGAAAGTGTTCACATTCCCTGGGGTTATAGAAGCTTTCAAGATGAGCTATCTTATGCTTCCACCAACCTCCTTGGAAGGTCATGGGCTTGCTTTACAAATAGGGGAGCTGGCGAAGGGAGCTAAGAGTGGCACATGTGTCCGATAACTGTAAAAAGGTCAGATGGCCCAGCAGACAGGAGCCCCCTTTTCGGAAAGAGCGTGTCTTAAGCCTGGTTTGTTCCAGAATCCTCTTCCTTAGCCTGGAAAGAAGTCTCCACTTGATTTGCAAGACCACAATCTAGACCCATTTCTGCCATTACTTTTCAAGGTCTGCAATAATAAAATCGGCTTTAGTCAACCAGTGCATTCATTCAGCTACTCAACAATTATTTTTTCAGCATCTATTATGTGCATGGTGTTGGAGGGACAAACATGTGTCAGAAACATCCTGTAGGTCTAAGAGTCCATCCTCAATCTTGGAAGGGGACGTCTGACATATACAGATGAATACGGAGGCCTTTAGCAGCAAAAGAAAGACATGGATGAAATAAGTAATTAACTTCTAGGGAAGGATAATCTTCCCTTCCAGAATTAACCAGACTTCTTCATTTTTATCTTGTGGGAAAGTTGGAAAGATCTTCAAGGAAGGTGATGGAAAGATTAGGGAAGGAGATTAGTGAGAAAGAGCTGAGGGGCTGGGCTGCCTCCCCCAGGAGAGAAGGTGGGGAGAGGTCATGCTGGTGGCCGTCGATGTGTGGACTTCTTTAGTGAGTTGTCCTGCATTGCTCTTCAGTTTCCTTAAGAATAAGACTGTTGGGCTTCCCTGGAGGCGCAGTGGTTTAGAGTCCGCCTGCCGATGCAGGGGATGCGGGTTCGTGCCCCGGTCCGGGAAGATCCCACCTGCCGCGGAGCGGCTGGGCTCGTGAGCCATGGCCGCTGAGCCTGTGCGTCCGGAGCCTGTGCTCCGCAACGGGAGAGGCCACAGCAGTGACAGGCCCGCGTACCAGAAAAAAAAAAAAAAAAAAAAAAAAAGACTGTTGACAATACATTTTTTTTTTTTTTGCGGTACGCGGGCCTCTCACTGTTGCGGCCTCTCCCGTTGCGGAGCACAGGCTCGGGACGCGCAGGCTCAGCGGCCATGGCTCACAGGCCCAGCCGCTCCGCGGCAGGTGGGATCCTCCCGGACCGGGGCACGAACCCGCGTCCCCTGTATCTGCAGGCAGACTCTCACCCACTGCGCCACCAGGGAAGCCCCCTTTTTTTTTTTTAATCATCTACCACACACCAGATTGTATGAGGAATTGTATGCACATTATTCACTCACATTTTGTATTACTTAGAACAGTGTGGCAGTTACCATCCTGGGCACTGAGGTGAATAAAGCCAAGTTCCTGCTCTAATAGAATTTGGGGATCATCTCATTTTGTCCTTCTGTTATCTCTGGGAGGAAGAGGTTTCTGGTCTTTTGTAGAGAATGAAGTCAAGACTAAAAGAAGTTAAGTAGTTTAGTCAAAGTCAGGCTGGAGGTTTAAGATCAGGTCCCGTAGTACGCTCCTTCCCCATGGGCAAAAAATAAGCCCCTCAATACCAGTACCAAGGCAGTAGACACCGGCTAACTGGTCAGTACTTGTTGGGAGGCTTGTCTGTGCTCAATAGCATATTATATAAGAGATTCGCATCATTCAGACTGACGGCGTTTAAAGTTTCATAAGAGAAGTTGACTTTCTTGGTGAAAGTGAAGGTTGAGCCGGACCTTCTAGAAGCTTCAGTGATATTTGTGGGGCTAAAGGGATTGCCTTCCAGTGCAAAGGAATAACACAAACATAAGTGAACAGAGGTGGGACGTGTATGAGATGTGTCAGAATGAAGAATGGCGTCCCATCCAGACGGTTTGGCTGGGGGTCGAGGGGAGCACTGGCAAATGGGCTGGACGGGTAGGGCAAAGCCCATCTCGTAGGGCTGTGAGGGCAGGAGGGGGAGCTTCAGTTTGGGGTAACGGCTAAAACTGCGGACTTTTTAATTGGGCAGCTGCATGTGAGTGATGGCGTTTGGTTGTGAATCTGGGGTGGAGAGCAGAATAGATCGGGTAGCAGAGCCTGCAGCCAGGAAGGCTGACTCATGTGACTGCTTTCAGTGGCCATGAAGAGGGATGGACAGACCTTCCATCTGTTCTCCTTCTCAAGGTCAGCGTGAAGCCTTAGAGCTCACCTGTCAGCTTTAGGGGCAGGAGGGGTTAGTGGTGATCCTTGCTTGAAGCTGGGAGGAGGGGCAGGTCCAATCAGATGCCCTTGGATTGGACTCTGTTCTGCCTTGATGATCTAACCCAAAGATGATCTTCCTCTCCTTCTGCTTCTTGTCTTGACCCGCACTGAGCCCTCATGGTGCCCACGTACAGGTGTGGTGTCCTGAGAAAACTGGGGTGTAACCCTTAGGCAGTGCAGGCAGAAGGGGAACTGGTTTCATTCTCTCGCCATGGTTCTGTAGCAGAGCTGAGCTGCTCCTTCGGGCAGAGTCCTGGAGCTGCTAGAAGCTACAGGCAGAAGGGCCAGGAGGGCGACCTGTTCTCCTCATAGATATTGCCGAGCTGCTGTGGCCCCTGGTCTTTTGGCCCCTGGTCTCCTGATAGCCCATGGCCTTCTGGACGTTGTCTAATTTTATTATTTTGAATACAGGAGATTGATCAATGCCAACTTAATGGGATTATAGTTTTGTATATGAATATACCTGCAAATCAGAGCAAATCATTTGTTCATTCAACAGCGATATTCAAATGATGGTTATATACGTCATGCAAATATATTAATAATTTATTTGTACCAGACCTGGTGCTAGCCCCTGGGCGCGCTGAGGACGGTAATCCCTTTTCTCATGGCCCTGACAGTCTGCTAGGTGGAGACAAACAAGACACATAAGTAGGCAAATTCCACAGTATTTTTTAAGATGGTAAGTGTGGGGTCGAAAAATAAAAACCAGGTGAGATGGACTGGGGACGCTGGGAGGCAGGGAGGGTCGGAATCCTACATCTGAGGGTTAGGTGACATTTGGACAGAGACTCGAAGGAAGTGAAGAGGGAGCTACGGGGGTGTCTGAGGAAGAGCCTTGCAGGTAGAGGAAACAGCAAGTGCAAAGGCCCTGGGGCACAGTGTGCCTGGTGGGTTTGAGAAGCAGTAAAGAGGCCATGTGGCTGGAACTGTGGAGCAAGGGCAGAGCAACTGGGGACTCGAACAGGGGCACAGAGGGAGGAGACTGGGATCCGGCAGATCACGCAGGGCTCTATAGCCACTGTAGGGACTTTGGCTTTTACTCTGAGAGAACTGAGAAGCCGTTGGGGAGGCCTGAGCAACGGAATCATGAGATCTGACTTCTTTTTATCAGGTTCGCTCTGGTTGCTCCTTTGAGAACAGAACAGGGCGCAGGAGAAGGCATAGAGGGACCAGTGAGGAGACCAGGTAATAATGTAGATGAGAGGCGAGGGTGCCTTCTGACAGCAGAGTGTGGAGATGGTGGAGGGCTGGATACATTTTGCAGTTAGAGCCAGAGAAAGAGAAGCAAACGTTCAGGACGACTTTGCCGGAACATCTCGTCTAACCTCGTGCCTGCAAACCAGTCACTCTGTGGGTAGCCTTTGGGTTGACTGTGCCCCGAGGGCGCCGCCTAAATGCAGACCAGGGGGATAATACTGCTTCTTCATCAGCATGCTCAATGTATGTGTGTAAATGTGGACATGCGGACGCGTGCACATGAGAGTATGTGCGCGTGCGTGTGGTGCCCTTCCTGTTGGACGCCTACAGCCCCAGCAGTGAATCCCTCCGCAGAGACCAGTATCTCTGGCTCCTTGGGCTCTCGCCAGCTACTTACATACCAGACAGAGCCAGCTCTCCCGCCACGGTGTTTTGCTTGTACATTTTGCAGGTGCTGCCCTCCTTTTAATTATCCACCCACTTCCCTTCCCAACCCCCTTCTTTTTGGAAGTTGTAAAAAAAAAAAAAAAAGATGAAACCGCCAGATGTGAGCCGCGTCTCATCAGTAATCCATAAAAAAAACAAGCATCCCCCGCTCATCTCTCATGCTTTATGAAAAGCTAAAATTAAATCAGGGCAGCGTTATTAGGCTAAGTGATTTTTGCTGGATTCGGATGAATTCCTGTGTATGCCACATCGTTGGTTGGAAGTGTGCCTGGGGTGCCGTAGGCTGTGGATGCACATCCACCAGCTATTAGTGGAAATAGATCTGCTTACAATGGGGCACTTGAGGTTTTCCAGACCCAGGACACGAGCACTGTAGGCAGAACCCTCACTGCGCACAGCTCTGGGTCCTCCGGTCCCCACCGACCCTTAGCAACAGACAGCGAAGACAAGAAAAAAGAAAAGAAGTGAAGCGGTAGATGGCACGGCCCCTGCGGTGATGGATTCGAATTCCAGAGGCAGAACCGTGGGGGATCCCCTTCTTTCTGGGAACCCGGGAAGGTCAGGGATGGAGGCACTATATTCTGAGAATGCAGAGTTCTGGGGATGCTGTGAACTAGAATTGTTGATCTCTGCTTTCACCCGCGAGACAGATGTTCAGAAACACTGAGCTGTCTCTGAGCGTGGCTGTCTGAGGTGGCCCCTGAGTCTGAGGCTTTTTTATACCCGTTCACCTGCTTCCTGGCTTTCTTTCCTTTTGAGAAACTCATGAGTTAGTTGGTTTGGCGTTCTAAAATACAAAAATTTTGTTGGGAAAGTCAGATTGCTGTCCAGCCAACGGGTTGGAAAAGGGAGAGCCTCTTTTCGGGCTCAGACTTTATCACGTTCTGCCGGGTGCAGTGAAACAGGGTAAGATGGAGCCACAAAGTCTGGGATTGAGCCTCCACTTCATAAACTGAGGCTGTGAGGCTGTGTGGCTTTAGGTGACTAACTTTCTAAGTTGCAGTTTCCTTCTGAGTCCCAGTACAATAAGAATGATGTCATCTCTTCTGGGACTGTTGCTGGGGAGATATGAGCCCTGTATTTAAATCACGCAGCTGGGGTTCGGCCTGGAAAAGATGCTGCGTCAGTGTCAGTGGTCACTGCGCATCCTTTGTGGACCCGGAAGGAGAGAGGCCTGGGGTCCCTGGCAGGGTTGCGCTGGGGGCCAAGTTCATGCCCTGCCTGGACGGCCCCTCTGCACTAGGTCCCCATCCTCTCTGCTCCAGACGTGCTCAGCTCCCCTCACACCCCGGACAGCAGTGCAGGTGGAATTGTATGGAAGATTTTATTTGAAGGAGACATTTTCTGAGGGATGTCAGTCTTGGAGTGTATCGGCATGTTTGATTCTGCATTCACGACTTCCTTTTTGTTTTGGACGTTGTCATACAAAACATTGTGTGAAGCTCAGAAATAGGAGAACGTGGCATTTGTTGCTCTTTCTACGAGGTATGGAGAACTTGTGAGTTCAGCAAAAGGTTGATTCTTTCAGCCCTCTCCTTTGCCGAAAGATATCCACACACAAACCCGACATTTTTAGGGGAATCTTGCATCAGAATTTGCCCATAAGATTTAATTTCACATTTTTGCCTGACACTGTTCCGAATTCATTCAGTAAATTTCTGTGCTGTGTGAATGTCACTCTTTTATTTAAAGAACCGACTTGCTAAATAGAGGAAGAATTTCAATACGTGCTTCAGTGAAAGTGCTCAGGATTTTATATTTTTAGGAAGTCAGCTCTTCATAAATATTGGAATTTCAGATGACCCAAATCAGCTTCAGTGCATTTTCAATGTTTGATATGTTGTGACATATATTTCAGTTTTTGAGAAATATAATTTGGTAGACTTTTTACAGTCATCTCCTAACATGTTGGGGGCTGTCTCTATATTTGCTCAAATCCGACTTATACCATCACGGTGCATAAGAATAACAGTCACTTGGGCAAGTCACAACCCACTGTAGTCAGAGAGATGAAAAATTTAGAATTGAGACGCTGCACCACTTGTGTCACCTAGCGTCATGACGTCATCACCAGTTCATGGCTGCCAGGAACTGTGACAAGTACCCAGGCCACACAGGGTAAGTGTGACACTTGTTCTCTTTTGCCCTTCCTGTTAAGATGCCTCAACCACCATCTTGGTCATTAGAATTGTCCTTTCCCACTTAGATGGCATATCCAAGGGCCACCTCACCGCTACCCCACCATTAGATATTTACTTCTGTCAATTTTTCTCCAACTTCTTTTGAAATGCAAACGCTTTCAGGTCTGTACGATTTTAGCGCTGTGTTTGATCTGTGGGCATACAGCCAGTGTAGTAAAGGGAGAAGGAGAAATTCCCAAAAGGAAAATGAATCTCAGCAGAGGCCATATGCTTCGGATTTTCCAGACACTGGCAGATAGACAAGCGCCTTTCCATTCAGGGTGAAGTGGGCCGGACTTCCTCAGCCCGGGACAACACACCTCTGGTTTATTCCATCCAAGCAAAAGTCAGATGCATCCATTTCCTGGCAGAGGAATTCAGAAGGTCATCACCCAGGCACGCAGCCCCATGCCATGCACAAACCTTCTGTGTGTTGGAATTGTGCCAGGCACGAGAGATACAAATAAAATATGGATAAAAATATAGTCCCGGTGGGGCAGAGTCAAGATGGCATATTAGGAGGATGCGGAATTCGCGTCTCCTCGCAACTAGGGCACCTACCAGGCACCGGTGGGGGAGCACGGACACCTAAGGGGACGGGAGGAACCCCGAGCAGCCGGCTTGCAAGATCTTGCTTCCCAGACCGGAGGTCAGGCCTGAGCTCCAAGTCGAAACCTCTGGACTAACAGAGAACCTCAGACCCCATGGCATATTAATCAGAATGAGGCCTCCCAGAGGTCCTCATCTCAGCACCAGACCTGACTCTATCCAACTGCCTGCAAACTCCAGTTCTGAACGTCTCAGGCCAAACAACCAGTAAGGCAGGAATACAGCAACATGCATCAAAAATAAAAGAAATGACAAAAAAATATGTTACAGACGAAGGAGCAAGGTAAAAACCTATAAGACCAAATAAATGAAGACGAAATAGGCAACCTACCTGAAAAAGGATTCAGAGTAATGATAGTAAAGGTGATCCAAAATCTCAGAAACAGAATGGAGAAAATATAAGGAGCATTTAACAAGGATCTAGAAGAACTAAACAGCAAATAAACAGTGATGAACAACACAATTACTGAAATTAAAAATACTCCAGAAGGAATCAATAGCAGAATAACTGAGGCAGAAGAATGGATAAGTGAGCTGGAAGATAAAATGGTGGAAATAACTGCCAGGGAGCAGAATAAAGAAAAAAGAATGAAAGGAATTGAGGACAGTCTCAGAGACTTCTGGGACATTAAACGCACCAACATTCGAATTATAGGTGTCCCAGAAAAAGAAGAGAAAAAGAAAGGGTCTGAGAAAATATTTGAAGAGATTATAGTCGAAAACTTCCCTAACATGGGAAAGGAAAGAGTCAATCAAGTCCAGGAAGCACAGAGTCCCATACAGGATAAACCCAAAGAAAAACACACCAAGACACATATTAATCAAACTATCAAAAATTAAATACAAAGAAAAAATATTAAAAGCAGCAAGGGAAAAACAACAAATAACATACAAGGGAATCCCCATAAGGTAAACAGCTGATTTTTCAGCAGAAACTCTGCAAGCCAGAAGGGAGTGGCAGGACATATTTAAAGTGATGAAAGGGAAAAACCTACAACCAAGATTACTCTACCCAGCAAGGATCTCATTCAGATTCGACGGAGAAATTAAAAACTTTACAGATAAGCAAAAGTTAAGAGAATTCAGCACTACCAAACCAGCTTTACAACAAATGCTAAAGGAACTTCTCTAGGCAGGAAACACAAGAGAAGGAAAAGACCTACAAAAAACAAACTCAGAACAATTAAGAAAATGGTAATAGGAACATACATATTGATAATTACCTTACATGTAAATGGAATAAATGCTCCAACCAAAAGACATAGACTGGCTGAATGGATACAAAAACAAGACCCATACACATGCTGTCTACAGGGGACCCACTTCAGACCTAGGGACACATACAGACAGAAAGTGAGGGGATGGAAAAAGATGTTCCATGCAAATGGAAATCAAAAGAAAGCTAGAATAGCAATTCTCATATCAGATAAAATAGACTTTACAATAAAGACTATTACAAGAGACAAAGAAGGACACTACATAATGATCAAGGGATTGATCCAAGAAGAAGATAAAACAATTGTAAATACTTATGCACCCAACATAGAGCACCTTAATACATACGGCAAATGCTAACAGCCATAAAAGGGGAAATTGACAGTAACACAATCATAGTAGGGGACTTTAATGCCCCACTTTCACGAATAGACAGATCATCCAAAATGAAAGTAAATAAGGAAACACAAGCTTTAAATGACACATTAAACAAGATGGACTTAATTGATATTTATAGGACATTCCAACCAAAAACAACAGAATAGCCATTCTTCTCAAGTGCTCATGGAACATTCTCCAGGATAGACCATATCTTGGGTCACAAATCAAACCTTTGTAATTTAAGAAAATTGAAATCATATCAGGTATCTTTTTGGACCACAACACTATGAGTCTAGATATCAATTATAGGAAAAAAACTGTAAAAAATACAAACACATGGAGGCTAAACAATACACTACTAAATAACCAAGAGATCACTGAAGAAATCAAAGAGGAAATAAAAAAATACCTAGAAACAAATGACAATGAAAACATGACCACCCAAAACCTATGGGATGCAGCAAAAGCAGTTCTAATAGGGAAGTTTATAGCAATAGAGTCCTACCTCAAGAAACAAGAAAAATCTCAAGCAAACCACCTAACCTTACACCTAAAGCAGTTAGAGAAAGAAGAACAAAAAACCCCCAAAGTTAGCAGAAGGAAAGAAATCATAAAGATCAGAAATAAATGAAAAAGAAATGAAGGAAGCAATAGCAAAGATCAATAAAACTAAAAGCTGGTTCTTTGAGAAGATAAACAAAATTGATAAACCATTAGCCAGACTCATCAAGAAGAAAAGGGAGAAGACTCAAACCAACAGAATTAGAAATGAAAAAGGAGAAGTAATAACTGACACTGCAGAAATACAAAGGATCATGAGAGATTACTACAAGCAAATATATGCCAACAAAATGGAAACCTGGAGAAAGGGACAAATTCTTAGAAAAGCACAACCTTCCAAGACTGAACCAGGAAGAAATAGAAAATATGAACAGACCAGTCACAAGTAATGAAGTTGAAACTGTGATTAAAAATCTTCCAAGAAACAAAAGCCCAGGAACTGATGGCTTCACAGGTGAATTCTATCAAATTCTATCAAATAGAGAAGAGCTAACATCCATCCTTTTCAAACTCTTCCAAAATATAGCAGAGGAAGGAGCACTCCCAAACTCATTCTACGAGGCCACCATCACCCTGATACCAAAACCACACAAAGATTCACAAAAAAAGAAAACAACAGGCCAATATCTCTGATGAACATAGATGCAAAAATCCTCAACAAAATATTAGCAAACAGAATCCAACAGCACATTAAAAGGACCATACACCATGATCAAGTGGGGTTTATCCCAGGAATGCAAGGATTCTTCAATATATGCAAATCAGTCAATGGGATACACCATATTAAAAAACTGAAGAATAAAAACCATATGATAATCTCAATAGATGCAGAAAAAGCTTTTGACAAAATTCAACACTGATCATGAGAAAAACTCTCTAGAAGGTGGGCATAGAGGGAAACTACCTCAACATAATAAAGGCCATATATGACAAACCCACAGCCAACATCATTCTCAATGGTGAAAAACTGAAACCATTTCCTCTAAGATCAGGAACAAAGCAAGGGTGCCCACTCTCACCACTATTATTCAAAATAGTTTTGGAGGTTGTAGCCCTGGCAATCAGAGAAGAAAAAAGAAATAAAAGGAATGCAAATTGGAAAAGAAGAAGTAAAACTGTCACTGTTTGCAGATGACATGATACTATACATAGAGAAGCCTAAAGATGCTACCAGAAAACCGCTAGAGCTAATCAATGAATTTGGTAAGGTAGCAGGATACAAAATTAATGCACAGAAATCTCTTGTATTCCTCTACAGTGATGATGAAAAATCTGAAAAGAAATTAACGAAATACTCCCATTTACCATTGCAACAAAAAGCATAAAATACCTAGGAATAATCCTACCTAAGGAGACAAAAGACCTGTGTGAAGAAAACTATAAGACACTGATGAAAGAAGTTAAAGATGATACAAAGAGATGGAGACATATACCATGTTCTTGGATTGGAAAAATCAACATTGTGAAAATGACTCTACTACCCATGGCAATCAACAGATTCAATGCAATCCCTGTCAAACTACCAATGGCATTCTTCACAGAACTAGAACAAAAACTTTCACAATTTGTATGGGAACACAAAAGACCCCGAATAGCCAAAGCAATCTTGAGAAAGAAAAACGGAGCCAGAGGAATCAGGCTCCCAGACGTCAGACTATACTACAAAGCTACAGTAATCAAGACAGCATGGTACTGGCACAAAAACAGAAATATAGATCAATGGAACAGGATAGAAAGCCCAGACATAAACCCACACACATATGGTCACCTTATCTTTGATAAAGGAGGCAAGAGTATACAGTGGAGAAAAGACAGCCTCTTCAATAAGTGGTGCTGCGAAAACTTGACAGCTACATTTAAAAGAATGAAATTAGACCACTCCCTAACACCATACACAAAAATCAACTCAAAATGCATTAAAGACCTAAATATAAGGCCAGACACTATAAAACTCTTAGAGGAAGACAGAGGCAGAACACACTATGACATATATCACAGCAAGATCCTTTTTGCCCCACCTCCTAGAGAAATGGAAATAAAAAGAAAAATAAAGAAATGGGACCTAATGAAACTTCAAAGCTTTTGCATAGCAAAGGAAACCATAAACAAGATGAAAAGACAACCCTCAGAATGGGGGAAAATATTTGCAAACGAAGCAACTGACAAAGGATTAATCTCCAAAATATACGAGCAGCTAATGTAGCTCAATATCAAAAAAACAAACAACCCAACCCAAAAATGGGCAGAAGACCTAAGCAGACATTTCTCCAAAGAAGATATACAGATTGCCACCAAACACATGAAAGGATGCTCAACATCACTAATCATTAGAGAAATGCAAATCAAAACCACAATGAGGTATCACCTCACACCAGTCAGAATGGCCATCATCAAAAAATCTACAAACAATAAATGCTGGAGAGGGTGTGGAGAAAAGGGAACCCTCTTGCACTGTTGGTGGGAATGTAAATTGATACAGCCACTATGGAGAACAGTATGGAGGTACCCTAAAAAACTAAAACTAGAACTACCACCCATCAATCCCACTCCTGGGCATATACCGTGAGAAAACCATAATTCAAAAAGAGTCATGAACCGCAATGTTCATTGCAGCTATATTTACAATAGCCGGGACATGGAAGCAACCTAAGTGTCCATGAACAGATGAATGGATAAAGAAGATGTGGCACATATATACAATGGAATATTACTCAGCCATAAAAAGAAACGAAATTGAGTTATTTGTAGTGAGGTGGATGGAACTAGAGTCTGTCATACAGAGTGAAGTCAGTCAGAAAGAGAAAACCGAATACCGTATGGTAACACATACATATGGAATCTGAAAAAAAAAAAAAAAAAGGTTCTGAAGAACCTAGGGGCAGGATGGGAATAAAGACGCAGATGTAGAGAATGGACTTGATGACACAAGGAGGGGTAAGGGTAAGCTGGGACAAAGTAAGAGAGTGGCATTGACATATACACACTGCCATATGTAAAATAGATAGCTACTGGGAAGCAGCTGCATAGCACAGGGAGATCAGCACTTTGCTTTGCCAGCACCTAGAGGGATGGGATAAGGAGGCTGGGAGTGAGACAGAAGAGGGAGGGAATATAGGGATATACGTATGCATATAGTTGATTCACTTTGTTATACAGCAGAAACTAACACAACATTGTAAAGCAATTATACTCCAGTAAAGATGTTAAAATATATATATATTCCCATTTTCTGGACTTTTTGATCTAATTGTTGAGCCAGTAATAATGTGTGACAACTACTTTGTATAGGTAAATGCTGTAAAAAAAAGTGCAGGTGTGTGTGTGTGTAATCTTAAATGAATACCAGATTGTGAGTATTGGTGATAGAAAGGTTTACTTTGGTTTCTTACATAAATTAATGATTTTCACAATGTCTTCCATCATCGGTATCTGGTAAAAATATACTATTCTGATGAATTGGGGGGGGCAGTTTCATCTAGTCTGCTGCTTCAGTGACTGTCACTAGATGGATTTGTCCTGGATCTGTATCTCCAGTCTAGTTCTTGGTCTGGGGTGCTTTACTCCGATGTATCCAGTTACCTCCTAGGTATCTCCTCTTGGAAGCTCAATAAGAATTTAAACTCACCTGGTTGTAATTGAATCCATCACCTCCGTCGCCATCCCAGCCTCACCTCCCACCTCCCTCCAGGGTTGTTCTGGCTACAGTAAGTAGCACCCCATTCGAGCCAATGCCAGGGATAGTTCTATTTTTTTCTTAAATTAATTAATTAATTAATTTGTTTGCACTAGGTCTTAGTTGTGGCCGGCGGGCTCCTTAGTTGCAGCTCCCGGGCTCCTTAGTTGCGACATGCATGTGAGATCTAGTTCCGTGACCAGGGATCGAACCCAGGCCCCCTGCATGGGGAGTGCGGAATCTTATCCACTGAGCTGCCAGGGAAGCCCCAGGGCTAGTTTTTGACTCTTCCTTTCCTTCAACCACTTCTTTCAAAGACCCTCCACGTATGCAGATTCTGCTTCCTGCTGACTTCTTTTGTCCCTTCATCTCCTCCAAGCTCTCCTCCAATGCTAGAGCGGCCCGCCATGGCCTTTCACAGAGTTTTATACACAGACTCCTAACCCATTTCCCACTTCCAGGCTTCGTCCTTCCCAAACATTCCCGACACCATAGCGAGAGTAATACGGATCTGATAACCTCACTTCTCTACTTACGTTCTTCTGAAGTCCACATTGTCCTTGTGATAGAGTCCAGAGTCTTTCATAACCGTGTGGTTTCTTCACTGCTTCCTTTTCCAGACTCATCTCTTGCTCGTGTCCTGGCCCATATATGATCTCTGAGTCACCTGAATGGCTTCCTATTCCTCAAATGCATCATCTGTTTCCAACCCTCAGTCCTTCGCATAGCCTAGTCTTCCTGTCCGGAATGGTCATCTCTGCCCCGATTCACCCACACATACCTACAGAGCACCTAGACTTGTGCCAGGTCCTGGACTGAGGGCTGGGACACAAGAAAGGCTTGGTTTCTCCCCTTGGAGGGTTTGAAACTACAGTAAGTCCCCTACATACAAACAAGTTCTGTTCCGAGGGTGCATTCATAAGTCCAGTTTGTAAGTCCAACAAAGTTAGCTTAGGTACCCAACTAACACAATGGGCTATATAGTGCTGCACTGTAATTGGTTTATACTACTTTGCACACAAATAATACGTAAAAAACAAACACCACAAATACAGAAAACATGTTCAATCTCACGGTAGAGTCCCCTGAAAAGCCAGTCGTCCAGTGCAACAGCTGGCATGCAGGGGCTGGCATCGAGGGACAGGCAAGGAGAGCGACTCACAGGAGGAGGGAGAGCAGGCGGGAGATGGCAGAGCTGAAGGGTCGTCAGCAACAGGAGACGGAGCGCAAGCTGCCGTTTCACTCACGCCTGACGTTGAGGGACTGGAATGCACGATCACATCTTTGAAAGCTCGCAACTTGAAGGTTTGTATGTGGGGGACTTCCTGTACTTGAGGAGGCCAATTATGATGTGAATATGTAAATGTCAACCGTGACAAGTAAGGGAAGGAAGAGGGACGACAAGAGTGTGAGAAGGGCCTGATTTAGATTGGGGGGGTGGTCAGGGAGGGCTTCCTGGAGGGGAGACCTTTTCCTCTTGGGGAGTTTCTCCAGCCATTTCCTCCAGGAAGCTTCTCCTGTTTCCCAGCTGTGGGTTTCTCGGCCGCCTTAGGGCTCACGTAGCACTGCCCACTTCCCTGTTAGATTGTTTTGTTATTTTGCTGCCATCGCCCCTCCATCTCTAGACTGTCAGCTCCACGAGGGCAGGGTCAGAGCCTGGCTTCTGCATCTCTGATTTCAGGCACACAAGGAGTTCATGAATATCTCTTGATGGTTTGGGGTAAAGTTGGAAGCTCTTTCCAGTCACATGAGAGACACTGTAGTATGTGGCCCATGTTCTCTGCCAAAATTCTCCATGGGCTGAAAACTCTGGTGAGTCCCGGCTGCCCCTCCCTTGACGGACCTCCTGCCTCGCCTCAGGCTGGTGCTAAAATGACACCAAGGAGCCGTTTCTTTTGGATTGGAAGGTCTCTAGGTGAAAGGCCTCTGTGGCAGGGGTCATTACCAAACAGTGCCTATGCAAATATTATTATCCGTATTTCCAGATGTGGACACTGACGCTGAAACGATCTGTGACTTGCCCCAGGCCCATATCCCAGGATTAGCCTTGGTCCATCTTTGGTTATGTTCAAGGCCCAATGAAGATGATAACAAGGTCTTTATTCTTTTTGCTTTACTGCATACAAATTGTGTTGCTTCTCAGTAAAGAGAGTTAACAACCTCTTCCTTCAGACTAACCTCCACATCTTTTTCTGTATTTTCAAGTCATCTGAGGAGTGAGGCTGTAAAGTAGATGTGGGAGGTGTTGAAGGAAGATCTCGTGTGACGTCACTCCACTGGAATGTGAGATGCTGGGTCCTTGCTACCCTCTTACTCTGCTTAACCCTTGTGACTTAACGTGACTTAACTCGCTATTCACGGGTATATACAGAAGCTTGGTTACACTGCAAGCTAACATATTCCCTACCGCCAAGACTGTAATTGGAGCATCTTGTGTGAACACACGGTATCTGCTTTTTTTAAACATCTTTATTGGAGTATAATTGCTTTACAATGGTGTGTTAGTTTCTGCTTTATAACAAAGTGAATCAGCTATACATATACATATATCCCCATATCTCCTGCCTCTTGCGTCTCCCTCCCACCCTCCCTATCCCACCCCTCTAGGTGGTCACAAAGCACTGAGCTGATCTCCCTGTGCTATGCGGCTGCTTCCCACTAGCTATCTGTTTTACGTTTGGTAGTGTATATATGTTCATGCCACTCTCTCACTTCGTCCCAGCTTACCCTTCCCCCTCCCTATGTCCTCAAGTCCATTCTCTATGTCTGCGTCTTTATTCCTATCCTGCCCCTAGGTTCTTCAGAACCTTTTTTTTTTTTAGACTCCATATATATGTGTTAGCATACAGTATTTGTTTTTTGCTTTCTGACTTACTTCACTCTGTATGACAGACACTAGGTCCATCCACCTCACTACAAATAACTCGATTTCGTTTCTTTTTATGGCTGAGTAATATTCCATTGTATATATGTGCCACATCTTCTTTATCCATTCATCTGTTGATGGACAGTTAGGTTGCTTCCATGTCCTGCCTATTGTAAATAGTGCTGCAATGAACATTGTGGTACATGACTCTTTTTGAATTATGGTCTTTTAAGGGTATATGCCCAGTAGTGGGATTGCTGGATTATGTGGTAGTTCTATTTGTAGTATTTTAAGGGACCTCCGTACTGTTCTCCATAGTGGCTGTATCCATTTACATTCCCACCAACAGTGCAAGAGGGTTCCCTTTTCTCCACACCCTCTCCAGCATTTATTGTTTGTAGATTTTTTGATGATGGCCATTCTGACTGGTGTGAGGTGATACCTCATTGTGGTTTTGATTTGCATTTCTCTAATGATTAGTGATGTTGAGCATCCTTTCATGTGTCTGTTGGCAATCTGTATATCTTGTTTGGAGAAATGTCTGCTTAGGTCTTCTGCCCATTTTTGGGTTGGGTTGTTTGTTTTTTTGATATTGAGCTGCTTGTATATTTTGGAGATTAATCCTTTGTCAGTTGCTTCGTTTGCAAATATTTTCTCCCATTCTGAAGGTTGTCTTTTCGTCTTGTTGATGATTTCCTTTGCTGTGCAAAAGCTTTGAAGTTTCATTAGGTCCCATTTGTTTATTTTTGTTTTTATTTCCATTTCTCTAGGAGGTGGGTCAAAAAGGATCTTGCTGTGATTTATGTCATAGAGTGTTCTGCCTCTGTCTTCCTCTAAGAGTTTTATAGTGTCTGACCCTACATTTAGGTCTTTAATCCATTTTGAGCTTATTTTTGTGTATGGTGTTAGGGAGTGTTCTAATTTCATTCTTTTACATGTAGCTGTCCAGTTTTCGCAGCACCACTTATGGAAGAGGCTGTCTTTTCTCCACTGTATACTCTTGCCGCCTTTATCAAAGATAAGGTGTCCATATGTGCGTGGGTTTATCTCTGGGCTTTCTGTCCTGCTCCATTGATCTGTATTTCTGCTTTGTGCCACTACCACGCTGTCTTGATCACAGTATTTGCTTTGATACCTGATAGGACACAGGTAGCAGAGTCACTGCCTCTTACCTTGAGCTCTGCTATTTTTTTAAACTATTTTTTCCTTTATTAAAGATATTTTCGTTAATTAATTAATTTATTTTTAAATTTATTATTATTTTTTTGGCCGCGATGGGTCTTTGTTGCCGCGTGCGGGCTTTCTCTAGTTACAGCAAGCGGGGGCTTGCGGTGCGCGGCTTCTCATTGAGGTGGCTTCTCTCTTTTGTGGAGCACGGGCTCCAGGCATGTGTGCTTCAGTAGTTGTGGCATGCGGGCTCAGTAGCTGTGGATCGCGGGCTCTAGAGTGCAGGCTCAGTAGTTGTGGCACGTGGGCTTAGTTGTTCCGCAGCATGTGGGGTCCTCCCGGACCAGGGCTTGAACCTGTGTTCCCTGTACTGGCAGGTGGATTCCCAACCACTTAGCCACCAGGGAAGTCCCTTGAGCTCTGCTCTTAATCAGAGGTTTTTTTTGCATATGTTCAAGGCCCTGTGAAGATGATAACTGGTCCTATATCTGCCTTGTCTGACGATTAACTCAGAATCCTGCAGATGTATGTGTGTGTTGCTAGATCTTCCACCTGCCACTGTCAGGGATTTTAGGATGCTGACGATGTGCGTTTCCACGCAAGTACTGCTTGTGGGGAGAGGAGGGAAAGGCAATTCACTTTTCTTTCTGTGGGTTTGTGCCCCTCGTTAATTAAGCCTCTTCATCCCCTGATGAGGATAGGGCGACCACCCCTGGTTCCCTCCTCCCTGTAGCTTCTGAGGCAGGAGGGAACCAGGGAGGCCTTGAAGGCGGGCATGTGACTTTACTGGGTATTTTGCATAAATCTAATTTCCTGGGAAAACACAACCGTCTGAAGTCTCTGAGGTCAAGAGCGGCCAGGCAGGAAGCAACATGTACGTAGTGTTGATTCTCTGGTCAAGGGCAATTACAGAGGCTTTCTTTGGACCCCAGGAGTCATCCTCTCTGCCTCCCAATTTAATTAAGTGCAAGTAAAATGCATCTAAATGATGGGAAGATGCCAGGACATGACACGCCCATTGATCATAAACACAGCTGTCCTGTCCTGCAGGGTCACCTTTAGCCCCATGGGGCGGGTGACTGGCAAGGACCATGTACAGTGAGTGTGGGCTGATGTCACGTGTGTCACGATGTTGACAAGGAGGACAGGGGCAAGCAAATGAACATGATGGAGGAGAACAGAAGAGGAGCTGAGAGGAGAAGGGATTTCTGATGAGAGAGTTTGCTGGTACCTTGAGAACTGACCTGAACTCTTCATTGGGGGACAGATCATGTGAGCTGAGGCTATGGGAAACCCTCTCACATGATCTCTGCAGCTGGTCGTTCATGGAGCCTACATCTTCTAATTAACCTTTCCTCTGGGTGAAGGCATTGAACTTCCTTGAGACCCATAGAAATGAAGCCATCTTCTCTGGCAGAGGTAACACTTTGACCTGTCATCATTCAGCAGGGCTTCCCTATACTTGCTTATTAAGCCTGTCCATCTCGGGATCCAGAGAAAAGAGAAAAAACATCATCACCTGATCTGAAGGCCAAGGCAGCACCCAGTGACAGAGGGTCTGTTCTGCCCAAGATCTTGCATTAAGGAGATTGCAGGGAGCTTATGATCTAATAGGAGACAGAAGACAAAACCCAAATATTTCCAAGTATAAAGAGGAAGCTTCAAAGGAGGGGAAATGAGCACCGTCTCACTGTCCACTGATTCCCTGTTTCATTCATGCAAAACTTCTTCCTGTCTGTCCGGGTGAATTCAAGTCACCTTTGACTTTCCCTTTCTCCATGTTCCTCGGGTGAAAAAAAAAATCATTGAAGTATATTTCAAAGCATACAGTGAAATGCCTAGATATTAAGTGTAGAGTTCAGTGAGTTTTGATAACTGTTTACATTGTGTAACTCTCACCCAAATAAAAATATACAACCGATCTCCCCTGAGCGTTCCCGCCTGCCCTTTTCTAGGCAATAACTCCCATTGCCTGTTCTTGAACTTCATATAAGTGGAACCATACGTTGTGTCCTTTTATGTCTAACTTCTTTTGCTTCACATACTATTTTTTGAGATTGTTCCTTACATGGTTAGTACATTCCTTTTTATTGTTGAGTTGTGTTTCATGGTGTGGAGATATCAAAATTGGGTTGTCCATTTTCCTGTTGCTGGGCATATGGAAAAGTTCCAGGTTTTTCTTTTGTGAGCAAAGTTATGTATATTCTTATACGGGTCTTTCTGAGGATATATGTTTTCATTTCTCTTGGGTAAATATCTAGGAGTGAAATAGTTTTCACATTAGCAAATATCTCTACACAGTTTTCCAAAGTGGATGCACCATTTTCCCTTCCGCCATCAATGCATGAGAATTCGAAAGACTCTGTCCCCTCCCAGCATTTGGTATTGTCAGCCTCTTAGTTGGAATTATTTCAGTGACGTGTAGTGAAGTCTTATTGTGGTTCCTTATGTAAAATTACCCATCAAGTCCCAGTGAATCCTTTCTCGACATCGCTCTGAGATGCATCTTTTAATTTAATTTGTTTATTTTTTTAATAGTCATAGCCCAGTCTTGATCAGCTGTCATCTGAACTAAACAGTGATCTCTTCACTTGCCTCCCTCACTTCCCGGACCAGGCTGCCAGCGTTGCTCTGGTGGCTTCCTGATCGCTTCGGTCCTTTACTCCCAAAGACCTTGAATGACTAACACCAATATCAGAAGTTTTTGAACTTTTAATTGCAGCAGAAAACTCTTTCTTTAGAGCAGAGCTGGTCTTTTGAAGGGAGATGGGAACCTGTTTACGCATCCTTCCCATCTATCCCTCCCTGTACCGTTGCAGCACCTGAGGTTCCTTTGTGACCTGTGCTGTTTGGAGTGTTCGTTGGAAATCGCCGACTGCCCCTCCCTGACCTGGTGCCTGTCCACACCTAGAGCCCCAGTCCCCACAGCTCCCTTAGGTCCCCTTCCAGCCATATCTTAGTGCCTGTGGCCTTCTGGATGCCAAAATACTGTTCCAAGCCTTAACACCTCTGCCTCTGCTGTTTCCTGTCCTTGGAAAGTGCTTCTTGCCCATTCCCCAGTGTCTGCCTGGGGAATATGACATCCTTTGAGCCAAGATGCTCCAGTATCTGTCCTTCATGATGTCTTCAGGGTTGATGTCTCCTGCTCTGTGTACCACCTTCCCTTTCTACACACCCTGCTGGGCTGCGGTCCTCTTAATTACCCTCGTTTCCCCAGTTCCCCGCAGTCTGATGTTCAATGTCCTTTACATTATGGGCTCAACCTACTTTTCTTACACGGTCTTCATTGATTTCCATGCTTTAACCTTGCACTCCTGCCAGAGTGGTACACATTCCGTACTGTACAAGCATCTCTCTTCATGCCTTTGCCCATAATGTCCTCCCTCACCTGGAATGCCCTCTCCCTTTGCCTCCTTTTTCCAGTCCTTCCTGCCTTGTGCTGGCTCCTGAATTCTGCTTCCTCCATACAGCATGCCAGGACACCTAGAGGAAAGGTGTCCAGAAAGACCTCTTTCTCCTCCAAATTATCCTTAGTATTTCTGAATTCCTTTGTCACTCATCTTATCCTTCCTAAAGGCTCACTGTCTATTTAGAGAGTTGAGAAAAATGCAGAGGAAGAGATAGTAGCAGCATGATGTAGCATTCATTATATCCCCTCCCTGGACCACATAGTCCATGTGGGCTATGACTTACTAGGGCTCATTCCCTATTCAGAGCCTGGGGGTCTTGTATGGGATAAGTAGGTGGAACGTCTCCTTAAAAAGTAATGCTCAGGGGCTTCCCTGGTGGCGCAGTGGTTGAGAGTCCACCTGCCAATGCAGGGGACACGGGTTCGTGCCCCGGTCCGGGAGGATCCCACATGCCGCGGAGTGGCTGGGCCCGTGAGCCGTGGCCTCTGAGCCTGCGCGTCCAGAGCCTGTGTTCCGCAGTGGGAGAGGCTGCAACAGTGAGAGGCCCACGTACCACAAAAAAAAAAAAAAAAAAAAAAAGTAATGCTCAGAATCATGATAGCACCAAATGATGGAAGGATAGACCTCTCCATGTAAGTGGTGGGTGGACCTGAAAGACACAGGTCAATTCCGTTTGGAAAAATGCTCCAGCCTCCATGAGAATTGGCTCTGATTGCATCAGTGCTTTTGCCTGTGTGGTGGAGAGCTGTGGTACCCCACGCCTGCAGATTTGCTGGGACAGACAGTTTTCATCTCTGCTGAAGATGTCTCTGGCCCTCTGCTTCACATCATCCGAGCCTAGCAACTGAGAGCCTGAGGGGTTTTGAGTCATTTGGCACCGGGGCCATCAAAGCAGCCAGCAGAGAAGCCTCTGATGGGCTCTAGTGGGGCCCACTGGGATTCAGAACATCCTGGCTCCGCTGGGTGAAGCACCGCAGCTTGTTAGAAGAATAGTGCAGGCGTGAACGGCTTTGGTCTGGGCCAACAATCGTTTACAAAGAGCCTAAGTTACGTGGGCAGCTGGCCAGTTTCTGAAGTCTAGTGTCATTTGAAATGAACACAAACAGCGGGGGACTGAGGAGAAGCGTGAATGCCACTGTGTTCAAATTAGCTGTGGGAGTTTTGGGTGATGTTGATGTACAGTATTCATCTGGTATAAACTTCATCTCAAAAATGTCCTACCTGTCCTTGGATTTTGATCTTCCATTAAACCGACTTTATGTTTTTTCTCCCCAACAATCAGCCGCTTTGGAGCATCCTACAGTCTTCCCTTCCTTCTTTCCCTTGCCCAAATGTAGACATTGGCCACCACTGGTCTCCGGCCAGGGTCTGTTGTCTTTCTCCTCTGCACTGAGTAACTTGCAGAAGCCATTTTCACACATCCTGCTGCCATCTTTCCTCCCTGCCTGGGATGGTTCCAACACCACTGGCAGTCTTCGGGCCAAGGCCGTGATCTTCAGAATCCACATTAGCTGGATTGCTGGCCGTGAGGTTGGGGAGAAATCCAGAATCTGAAGCAACTCTGCCAAAGGCCTGACCTTCTGGAATCCCTCCCTACCTAATCTTCCTGACTCCAGCGGGTCCACAGTCAGCATCACCTTAGCACTTTGAATTCTCATTTGAAAATGAAACCGCTTTGAAATCTCTGTTTTGTTATCACTGTCATTCCTTTATATTGTTTGGGGTTCTTTTATTGATGCATTGTTTATATAACCATATTTTGAACTCTTAGTGAAGGGACTTTGCCTTACTGCTTTTGTGCTGTCCTAGCCTCAGTCTTGACACGAATTTAGAGCGGGGTCCACATGCAGTAGGTGCTTTTTATTTTATTTTATTTGGCTCTGCTGGGTCTTCGTTGCCATGCGCGGTCTTTCTCTAGTTGCAGCGAGAGGGGCCTACTCTTCGTTGCAGTGCGTGGGCTTCTCATCACGGTGGCTTCTCTTGTTGTGGGATCTCGGGCCCCAGGCGTGCGGGCAGTAGTTGTGGTACGCAGGCTCAGTAGTTGTGGTGCACGGGCTTAGTTGCTCCGCAGCATGTGGGATCTTACCGGACCAGGGCTCGAACCCGCGTCCCCTGCATTGGCAGGTGGATTCTTAAGCACTGCAACACCAGGGAAGCCCCGTGGGTGCTTTTTAAATGTTTGCATTTTGGGGGATCTTACTGGTAGATCATTTAGAACAGTGGTTCACAAAAGGTGGTCCGAAGACCACTGGGGTTTCCTGAGACCCTTTGCAGGATGTCTGTGAGGTTGACATTATTTGCATCATCCTATTGAGGAGTTCTTTGCATTTTCCACTTGTTGAAATTTGTGGAAACACATGTGGAAAGTGTTGGACCAATGAGGCAAAAGCAAAGTGGTAAAACTGTAGGCGCCTTAGTCCAAGTCAAGGCGATGGCACTGCACTGTGCTAGAAGTCGGTGTAGCAGCCACACGCTTGTGGCAGTAAAAAAACCCCAAACGGTCAGTTGTACTTAAGAATGTCCTAACTGAAGTTTTAGAAATTAATAATTGTATTAATTATCAACCTTTGAGTACATATCTTTTTAATATCCTGTGTGATGAAGTGGGAATGATACACAAAGAACTTCTGTTCTATACCATGGTACAAAGCTTGTCTTGAGGAAAAGTACTTGTGCAGTGGTTTGAGTTGTGCACTGACCTAGTGCTTTTTTCGTGGAATACTATTTTTACTTGAAAAAAGGGCTGGTAGATAAACTACTCTTTGAAAATATGGTTATTAGATTTAAATATTTGGGGGGACATTTTCTTAAAAAGAGTGAAATAAGCCTGCCATTTCAAGGAAAGTATTTTTTGCCAGTGATAAATTATAAGCGCTCAAGTGAAAATTAGAATTTTGGAAAATTTGTATCTATCATGATGAACTTGACAGCTTCCCAAACCTTAAAGACTTTCTGATGAGATGGTTGATATTAATGAATGTTCTTTTTCTTTGATATTGTACAATGAAATTTGTCAAAATTTGAAAGATCTGCATAACTCAGTGAACTGTTTTCCACATGATCAATGCATGTTGTTATGAAATCACTGATGGGTGGAAGATCCATCCAAAATGTAAGACAGACCGACAGTTTATTATAACAAAGTGCAAAAAGTTCACTGATAGCAGTTTCATATTTCACATTGCAATTAACCTTTAAGAAGTTATCCCTCATCAAATTTTGATGCAGTATCACGGAAAAAAATATCCATAATTATGTGATAAGGCTATTAAATCCTCCCTTTTCCAATGACATATCTGTGTGAACTGGATTTTCTTCGTGTATTTTAACTAAAACAGCATATCACCACAGATTGAACGCAGACGCAGACACAAGAATCCAGCTCTCTTCTACTGAGCCCGACATAAAAGAGACTTACAGAAATGCAAAACGATGCCCCTCTTCACACTAATTTATTTTAAATCCAGTTTTTAGAAACAAATCTTGTATTTTAAATTAATTTTACATCTATAGAGAAATTCCAAACAGTACAGTTTCTGCATTCCCTTCATTCAATTTTCCCTTACATCTTGCATTACCATAGTGTATTTGTCAAAATGAAATATTTAACATTTAGAAATTATTATTAGCATTAACACAATTATTAGTGTTAGTACACAAGTATTTTTTTTTTTTGACTGTGCCACGGGGCATGCAGGATCTTAGTTCCCTGACCAGGGATCGAACCTATGTCCCCTGCAGTGGAAGCTCAGACCCCTAACCACTGGACCACCAGGGAAGTTCCAGGCCACAGCTCTTAACTAACCTATAGACTTTATTTGGATTTCACCAGGTTTTCCATGAATGTTCTTTTTCTGTTCCAGGAGCCAATCTAGGATACCACGTGACATTTAGAATACAGTTAGTTTTATATAGATACGGAATGTATGTGAAAATGTAATGGTTTATGATTGTTATTTTTAAATGAGTTAATAAGTATTTTTTAAAACATCTCACTTTAAATTTCTATCATATTCAATACTGATGGATTTGACCCACGTAAACAAAAGCCCCTTTAAATTCTCAACAGTTTTTAAGTGTGTAAAGCGGTCCTGAGAACAAAAAGTTTGAGAACCGCTGACCTAACATATTCTGTAAGAAAAGAAGACCTCGGGCTTCCCTGGTGGCGCAGTGGTTGAGAGTCCGCCTGCCGATGCAGGGGACGCGGGTTCGTGCCCCGGTCCGGGAAGATCCCACATGCCGCGGAGCGGCTGGGTCCGTGAGCCATGGCCGCTGAGCCTGCGCATCCGGAGCCTGTGCTCCGCAACGGGAGAGGCCACAACAGTGAGAGGCCCGCGTACCGCAAAAAAAAAAAAAAAAAAAAGAAGGCTTCTGTTTGCAAACTGCTCACTGGGAGGGTAGTCCCCACCATGAGATCTATAAATATACATACGTGTGCAAAACTAAATTCAGTGAGAAAGAAGCTGGGTACTAGAGGCAGCACTAGATCAAGCCACTTAACTTAGTCAGCCCACAAATGTTTGTTGAGGACCACCTATGCACCTCGCGACATTGCAGACCCTGGGGATCTAGCTATCCATAAGGCAGAGGAAGTCTCTGTCTAAAGAGCTTAAATTCTTCTGGGGGAAGTTAGACAATAAACACGCAAGCAGATTGCATCACTTTATGTACTGGTTCGAGCACAGACAACAGTGTGATCGGGTAGAGAGCCACGTCAGCAGGAGGGGTGGGTGCCTGCACACGTGGGGGCTTGGTCATGTTTGGAAGAAAGCAGCCAGGCAGAGATCTGGTGGATGAAGCTTCCAAGTATGCGCTTGGTGCTTTCAAGAAGGTGGAGGGAAGGCAGCGAGGCTGGGGGCTGTGAGGAAGGAGGAGAGTAGAGGGAGATGTGGCTGGAGAGGCAGGCAGGGTCAGGTTGGGTAGGGCTCCTGGGCTGGCTAGCGGGTTTGGATTTCATTTTCGTTGCCTGGGAAGCTTTGCTAGGCTTTAAGCAAGAAAGCGGCAGTGTCTGATTGACGGGTGAGATCATCCAGGCGCCTCGAAGGATGGACCGTCAGATAGCAAGATGGAGCCGGGAGAGCAGGGAGGGCATTTGCGGGAGCCCAGGTGAGAGATGATGCAAGCTTAGGCTCCAGGTGTCCTGTCCAAGACGGGAAGACATGGTCTGATTTAGGATCTGATTTTGAGTTAGAAGCAGCATGTCTTGCTAATAGATTAGATGCGAGTGGGAAGGAAAGAGCAGTCACAGAGGGATCTTTGGTTTCTGTCCTGAGCAGCTGGGTGAGGGTTTGTACCATTTACCGAGCTGGGGAAGCCTTGAGGGCAGTGAACTCACAGATGGTGTCCAGTAGTTCTCTTTGGATTCGAGTTCGATTTGAGCCCTGTTGGATAGATAGCCAAGCATATGAACTACAGTGTAATTGAACAGATACTGATCAGGAACCTACTCTGTGCAAGACACTGATCTGAGTATTCAAGGATTTCCTCATGAATGAACACACGCACACACACACACACACACACACACACACACACACAATCATGTGTGACCGTCTCTCTCATCACAGTGCTTTGGAAGCAGAAAAGATGGAGTGAGTAATGCCATCTGGGTGAGCTATCCTCTTGCGACCCCATTCTTGGGAATATATTGAGAATGGCTTAGGTACAGGAAAATCCAGTCAGAGTAGATGTGTGTTCTTTGGGGACAGGTGGCATGCTTGGGGAAGCTTTTTGCAATTTGGGGGGACCCCAAGAGATATATTGTCTTTTATCTCTTTCTCCTGGGAAGCTTAGAGTGTTTCATCTTATTCCTCCTTCCCGTAACTGTGGGAGAGAGGTGGGCGGAGGAATGTCATTACCTGTAAATATATTACAAGTCAGTAATGGAAGTACTCAGTGAAGTAGAAAAGAAGATGGCTCCTTGTGGCACGTCTGGCCACTGTTGCTTGGGTTAAAGAGGAAGAAGACAGGGCAGCTGTGGGTTGAGAGTGGCCTGCGGTCGGCCGTGGCTGGCGCAGCTTCGGGGAGGAGGCTGACGGGCTTAGCATACTCCTCCTCACCTTGTTTCTGGGTCCGCAGGCTGGGTTCTCTGGCTCTCTGTAGGCAGCTGTGCCGCCTGACCTGGTGACTGGTGATGCCGGCATCGGGTGGTACCCGCCGGCCCGCTAGCAGCTGGTCCTCTTGCCGGACTCGCCATCTGCCAGGGGCAGAGAGCAGTGACCTGCAGGGGACCTCTGCACTCTCCTTGATGCTGAGTCTGAAGTCCTCTGAACCTCTGAACAGATTCTTTGGGGCTGGCTGGAGTGATGCAGGCGCTGACTTGGTTTTTATGATCAGGAATCACAGTGAAGGAGGGAAGGGAATGGATGAAGAATTATACAATCCTCCCCAAAGCTGTAATCTTTAAACAACTTATTTATTTTTTATTTATTTTCAAAACAAACAACTTTTTATTGAAGTGTAGTTGGTTTACAATGTTTTGTTCATTTCAGATGTACAGCAAGGCAATTCAGTTATACATATATATATATATATATATATATTCTTTTTCAGATTATTTTCCATTATAGGTTATTACAAGATATTGAATACAGTTCCCTGTGTTATACAGTAGGTCCTTGCTGTTTATCTATTTTATATATAGTAGTGTGTATCTGTTAATCCCAAACTCCTAATTTATCCCCCCCTTCCCTCCAACTCAAAGCTGTAATCTCATCGGTAGTAATAAAGGTAAGAGTCCGCTACCATTTATTTAATCCCTTCTATGCACCAAGCTTTTAGGTACTGTATGTTCTTTGCTCTCCATACAACCCTGATATGATGTGGTTATTATTATTCCTATTTATTGATGAGTAAACTGAGGCTCAGTGATTAAGTAATTCCCCGAAGTTCTGTAACTTTACAAATGGCAAAGTCAGCCATTGCACCTTTTGAAAACATTTACAGTCTTTATATTCTTTGAAATTATTAAAAATTCTTTTTTATTGAAATATAGTTGATTTACAATATCATATAAATTTTAGGTGTACTACCTAGTGATTCACAATTTTTAAAGATTATACTCCATTTATATTTATTATAAAATACTGACTATATTCCCTGTGCTGTACAATATATCCTTGTAACTTATTTATTTTATACATAGTAGTTTGTATCTGTTAATCCACTGCCCTTACTTTGCCCCCACCCCTTCCTTCTCCCCACTGGTAACCACTAGTTTGCTCTCTATATTTGTGAGTCTGTTTCTGTTTTATTATATTCACTAGTTTGTTTTACTTTTTAGATTCCACATATAAGTGATATCATACAGTATTTGTCTTTCTCTGACTTATTTCACTAAGCATAATACCCTCCAGATCCATCCATATTGCTGCAAATGGCATTATTTCATTCTTTTTTATGGCTGAGTAATATTCCATTGTATATGTGTACCACATCTTTTTTATCCATTCCTCTGTTGACGGACACTTAGCTTGTTTCCATGTCTTGGCTATTGTAAACTGTGTTGCTATGAACATTGGGGTTCATGTATCTTTTCAAATTAGTGTTTTTGTTTTCTTGGGATAGATACCCAGGAGTGGCATTTTGGGATCACCTTGATGTCCCCAAAGCCTGTGCTTTCCCTACTATAGAATACATGCTGCTGTCTGACTCATGTCTAACTCACCTCCCACTTTTCTCCAGAAAGTTCAGTTGCCTTAGATTCCTCCAAAGAGCTGAAAATAATCACTATCTTTTTGGGTGTTGGTGTTGGTGGAGGTTTTAGTGCAAACACTTCGTTGCGTTTCTGGGGATACTCAGGTGTAATGCTCGGGTGACAGGATGGACACTGGCCCTGCGCGCAGTCTAGGGTCACGGAATGTAAAGTGTGACGTCCACGTAGAGGAGACACTTTTCCCCTTCAGCGCATCCTTCTTCCTCATGGCCAGGTGTTGCTTTGGGCCAAGTCGTTTCCCTCAGAGTCACACCATGTGAAGCTCTTTCCCCTTGTTTCTATAGGCTGTCGGATTTCATTTGCCTCTGCTTGGGTTGACGTCTTTTCCCCAGGATGGCTGGTGGCACTAGGAGGTAGGCAGAGGGGCACCTACAACCAGAGTCCAGCAGAAAACCCTCTCCTCGTTTTCAAAATTACCCACTGCCAGGGACTTCCCTGGTGGCGCAGTGGTTAAGAATCCACCTGCTAATGTAGGGGACACGGGCTCGATCGATCCCAGGTCCGGGATGATCCCACATGCAGCGGAGCAACTAAGCCCGTGCACCACAACTACTGAGCCTACGCTCTAGAGCCCGCGAGCCACAACTACTGAAACACGCGTGCCACAACTACTGAAGCCCGCGTGTTTAGAGCCCGTGCTCTGCAACAAGAGAAGCCACTGCGATGAGAAGCCCGCGCACCGCAACGAAGAGTAGCCCCAGCTCGCCGCAACTAGAGAAAAGCCCACGTGCAGCAAGGAAGACCCAACGCAACCAAAACAAAACAAAACAAAACAAGGAAAATTACCCACTGCCGGAAGGTTGCCTGGTCCCTGTGGTTCTGAGGGAAAGTCTGGGGCTTACATTAGAGGCCGTATCACGTGTGCCTTTGAACTACATTTCCCATCATCCCTGGCGGGTTAGCGCTCTCTGGAGGCCAGGAAGGGCTGACATTGGGTTTTCTCCAAAGAGCCCCGCAGGCACCGGGCTTGACTTCAGCCGATACAGCCGGCACTTGGCGGATGGACTCAGGCTGTCCCATGAGAGGTGACTCGAGGAGAAACTCCCAGGACAGAAGTCACCTCTGCAGGGGCCTTCATTCGCCTCACAACCCAGTTGCATGGACGTGTACACTATTGGGGGAAAAGGTCCTTTTTCTTGCAGTTGCCACAGCTGTGGAGCAACTTGGGAAAGCAAGTGGTGACAGGGGAGGCCAGCTGGCTGCCTGGGGCCTCCAGCACCTTCTAGAGCCTTGTGAGAGGGACGGGCAAGCTCCTCTCACACAGAGGATGGTGCGGAAATTTCCCTGGAACACCTTTGCCCTCCCACCCCCTCCCCTTCCCTGTCCTTCCTCAGTTCCCCCTACTTTAACTAGAAACACTAAATTGCTTCGGGAACCAGCCAAGCTCTCCCTTTCTGCCCTCAGGGAGGCGGGGATAGTGCCAGAAACTTGCTGACGTCAATTAGATCCTGTGCCTGTGCAGTGTCCTCTTGTGTAACCTGCTGTTAATTGACATGGCATCTTTGTGTGATAAGCAGGGCAAATACGACTGTACCCATTTCCTGGATGGAGAGGCTGAAACTTAGAAAGGTGTTTTCTAAAGTGTTTTCTCCCAGGTCAAAAGAAATGGGATGAAATCACCCCATTTCTTTTTCATAAGGGCCTGGGGAAGAGACATGCCTTTACAGGCCAAACAGAACAGCCTGAACTCACACTTTTCGTTTTCCCTTTAAAACAAAGACCTACCTGGACGCTTTCCCCCTCAAAAGGTTGAAAAGACAGGGTCAGTCCTTCCTGAGAGGTCATCCTCAAACCCCTTTCCCTCAGCCCTGAGGATCCATCCTGCCCGGGCTGTTGGATTGTACCCAGCCCCGCTCCTGCAGCTTCTGACGCAGTCCCCACCCAGAGGGACGCAGGATGCTCGTGAAAAGCGGGGAGCCGAGGGTGAATGACGGGGAACATTGCTGCCTTTGTTCGTTAACAGTTTTCACCATTTATCAAAGGAAATGAAAAAGAAACAGCGCAGGATTTTAATGACTCTGCATTGAGGAGGTGATCGAACACCCAGTGACTTTAATTATGGAATCCAGAGGTAGGCAGCTCCGAGGCGGCTGCTACAGCCCTGCCCTGGGCACCCTCTCTCTCCATGGAACCTGCCTCCACGGCCCCCAGACCTGAGCTCCAGGACGCTGGCTCTCCCTTTGTGTCCCGAAGCACATCTAGAAGGAGGGAGATTTGGTCTTCTTGTTGGGAAGATTGGAGATCGGGATGAGTGGGAGGGTTGGGGCAGCGGTGGGCTGGGTTGAGGAGAGGGAAACAAGTACAAGGCTGTAAGAAAAAACCAGTGTGAGTGGGGAGCCCTTTTGGAAGAAGATCACAGAGCAGCAGCATCCCGGGGCTCAGCCGGAGCCAGCTGGCGGGCAGGCTCTTTGGCGCACCTTTGGCAGATGGACCGCTTTCTCTGATGCCTCAGGAAGGCTATTGCTGAGCTGATCTCCCTGGGCATTGAACGAGGCTGAAGTCCAAATGTTGGAATTCCAGGACCCACAGACAAGGAGAGGCCCGCGTCCTCCCTGCGTGGAGCCCATATGCCAGCTGGCTGCTCCCTCCTTTTGACACCTTGCCTCCTTGGGGGCTGGTCCTAATTGATGCTCAGCTCTTTGTTCAACACATCTTCACCCTCAGTGGACCCCTCCAACCTTTTTTTTTTTTTTTTTTTAAAAACTAGCAAGTGCATTCAGCCTGGGATGTTGGATCATTTCCTAACAGGTTTTTTGAGATTCCCTGGACAGTGAACACGGCTTTTCACCATGTTCTCCCGGCGGTCTCTTGGGGTTCTCACCGTGTCAGGACTGTCTTGCCTGAACACGAGCAACTGTCTTGCCTGCAGTCAAATTGCAGGAGGCGGCTATGTTTGCAGAAGTTGTCACAACCTGCAGGTCTGATCGAACATCTCACCACCTTTAGCAGAGGCTGTGTTATCTTCTAGAAGCAGCAGAGTCGCCAGCTGGTACGGGGGAGACACCAGAGACCCGAGGGCAGGGCGTCTGTAATTGCCTGGAGATACCCATTAATAACTTTCAACTTTCTGTCCTCTTCCGAGGGCAGTCTGCAGAGTGGTGGATCTCGAAACGAGACGGTTTTCTCTGGAGAAGCCAAGCTTTTGAAATTAATTATAAAGATGCTGCAGATGTTCTCTTTGATGCTGTTTGGCTGTATTGATCTGGGCACAGGTCCAGGGTGTCCGCACACTTCTTTCCCGAGATGATCCAAGTCCCAGGGAGATGGGGGAACATTGAAAGGTGAAGGGCTGAGGATGCAGTATTTATTGGTGAACGATATTCAGCTCAGAGCCTCGCTCAGCACCTGCAGTCACGTTATCTGGGACTGAATCTAAGGCAGCCTCTCTCCCACTGCGTGAGCATTCAGTGTCTTTGCTTTTGTCTCACTGATGCACTGAGGTCACCCCTTGGACCTTCCTCTGGGAGAAGCGTTATTTCTGCTCACAGCGATGCCACAGGTGCCTGAGTCCCGACCCTGACCCTGCCACAGACAATGTGACCAAAGGCAAGTCCCTTTAATTCTCAGGTGCTCAGTTTCTGCTCTGTCAGATGTGAGATAAAGACACTCTTACTACCCCAAGAATGTTTAAAATGTGATGTTGCTCTGTGAGGTCACTTCCAAGAGTTAGAAAGTTTTGTTGTTAATGCAAGGTCAGCCATTATTTCATTTAACTGCGATGTTTTCTTCCTCAGTTTCCCCTTCTTCATCACTTTGCCCTTGTCACTTCTGCTGGTTGTATCCTTGGGCATTTTTCAGAGGCCCCTGGGCTGGGCTGGAGATGTTCACTGTCACTGGTTGGGCTTTTGCTAAATTGTATCAGTGCCAGTTGTGTGAGTCCTGGTTTTCCGGATGCCGTGTCTACACAGCCCGTAAACTCTGGGGGAGGAAAGAAGGGACAGGTCCTGAAAGTTAGTGCAACGTCCTGCTGGGCTTGTTTTCCAGCCGTGCCCCCAATTGCCCCACCAACCAGAAATCATAATCGGCAGCAAATCCATTCAACCGATTTTTTACTTCACTGGTAGACCAAGAGCCCCTTGTGTCACCAGGAGGTGGTGGTGACTTGCCTGCGGGCACAGATTCCACAGAAGGAAGACAAAGAACAGCCTCAGGGGTGACCCTTGAGTCTGTGGAGCTGCACCTGGTGAATAAATGATGCGCTTCTGTGGACTGATGACTGTCGGAGCTGCAGGCTGGTGAAGTATCGGTGTTGAAGGCTGGAGACTTGCTGCTTGCCGCTGCTGCTTTGGAAAGATCAGAGGGGAGGTTTTAGCCCAGCGGGTGGAGGGGATGTCTGGGCCACGGGCAAGCCTTCTGTCCCTGGGAAAATGGGGATCACGTTGGTCTGTCCCTCAGCTCTGCCCCAGTTCTACTCTCCTTTCCCGCTCGCAGATGCCGCCTAGCTGGACACAGCGGTCCATGACATCGAGCTGGGTCTCTGATCCCGCAGCACCTGGTAAATTATACTTTCGGGGCCTTTGTCAGGGAGCTGTGGGGTTCAGCGGTGACTGGAGAGGTGGCCCGTGTGGATGTAATGGAATGAAGGGTATAGTTCCAATTTACAAGCCCGATCCCAGCAGTGGATCTGAGACAATTTGGCTCCCAGTTTGGGAAGCGTCAGAGGGCAACCCAGAGTGTTTCCTGACTTTGCCTTTCTGTACAAAGCTCCCACTTCAGGGCTGCAGCTGTTTTGGAGGAGTCTTTAAAAATGTGTAATTTATGATATTCCGTTGGACTCTAGGTACCTGAAGACCAGCCAAGGACTAGCCAGATTGGAGCTCCATAATGATTCCCTTCCGCTTGCAGAGATTTTAAGGCGGATTAAGTGATTACAAGTGCCTAATTACTATGGACTCCCTTTATGACAATGACACTGGCAGGTGAAGGCAGCTTGGAAATTACTGCTTTCTCCTGACCCCCCAGATCAAGTGCAGCAACCCAGGCAGGTCTGTGACAAAACAGGCAGATGGCAGCCGCGGCTGTCCGGGCCTTTCCTGACCATGGGATCTGGAATTCCATCAGAGCCTCAAACTCTCTCTCCTTTTGGCAAGTGCAAAGAAAGGAAGGTTTTAACAAGGATCAGGAGACCCCTAGAGCAAAAGCTGAAACAACAATTGATTTCAAAGCTCTGGAAAGCTCTGGAAAGATGGCTGGACTTGCAGGCAGGAGACACGGATTCGAGTCCCTGGGACATGAATTTGAGCTCCTGCTCTGTCTGTGTTAGTTATGCTGACCTTCCCTTGGGGCTGTCACGTGGGCTTTCTGGGCCTCAGTAAGCACCTCCCAGGGCTGTTGTCATTACGCGTGTGGCAAGAAATTCCTGCTCAGCATGTTAGATTCCCAGAAATCAAGGTGTGAGCAGGATTGTGCTGTCTCTGAAGGCTCTAGGGGAGGATGCTTCCTTGTTTCTTCCAGCTCTGGTGGTTTCTGGCATCCTTGGTTTGTTGACGCTTTGCTCCCATCTCTGCTTCTGGTTTCACGTGGTCGTCACCCCATTTGTTCCTTCTTAAAAGGACACCGGTTATTGGATTAGGACCCACCCTGATTCTTTTTTTTTTTTTTAACATCTTTATTGGAGTATAATTGCTTTACAATGTTGCGTTACTTTCTTCTGTACAGCAGAGTGAATCAGCTGTATGCATGCGTATATCCCCATATCCCCTCCCTCTTGCATCTCCCTCCCACCCTCCCTATCCCACCGCTCTGGTGGTCACAGAGCACCGAGCTGATCTCCCTGGGCTATGCGGCTGCTTCCCACTAGCTATCTATTTTACGTTTGGTAGTGTATATATGTCTATGCCACTCTCTCACTCGTCCCAGCTTACTCTTCCCCCTCCCCATGTCCTCAAGTCCATTCTCTACGTCTGCACCTTTATTCCTGTCCTGCCCCTACGTTCTTCAGAACCTTTTTTTTTTTTTAGATACCGTATGTATGTGTTAGCCTACGGTATTTGTTTTTCTCTTTCTGACTTCACTCTGTATGACAGACTCTAGGTCCATCCACCTCACTACAAATAACTCAATTTCGTTTCTTTTTATGGCTGAGTAATATTCCATTGTACATATGTGCCACATCTTCTTTATCCATTCATCTGTTCATGGACACTTAGGTTGCTTCCATGTCCTGGCTATTGTAAATATAGCTGCAATGAACATTGCGGTTCATGACTCTTTTTTTTTTTTTTTTAACATCTTTATTGGGGTATAATTGCTTTACAATGGTGTGTTAGTTTCTGCTTTATAACAAAGTGAATCAGTTATACATATACATATGTTCCCATATGTCTTCCCTCTTGCGTCTCCCTCCCTCCCACCCTCCCTATCCCACCCCTCCAGGCTGTCACAAAGCACCGAGCCAATATCCCTGTGCCATGCGGCTGCTTCCCACTAGCTATCTACCTTACTACGTTTGTTAGTGTGTATATGTCCATGACTCTCTCTCGCCCTGTCACAGCTCACCCTTCCCCCTCCCCATAACCTCAAGTCCGTTCTCTAGGAGGTCTGCGTCTTTATTCCTGCCTTACCCCTAGGTTCTTCATGACATTTTTTTTTTCTTAAATTCCATATATATGTGTTAGCATACGGTATTTGTCTTTTTCTTTCTGACTTACTTCACTCTGTATGACAGACTCTAGGTCTCTCCACCTCATTACAAATAGCTCAATTTCGTTTCTTTTTATGGCTGAGTAATATTCCATTGTATGTATGTGCCACATCTTCTTTATCCATTCATCCGATGATGGGCACTTAGGTTGTTTCCATCTCCGGGCTATTGTAAATAGAGCTTCAATGAACATTTTGGTACATGACTCTTTTTGAATTTTGGTTTTCTCAGGGTATATGCCCAGTAGTGGGATTGCTGGGTCATATGGTAGTTCTATTTGTAGTTTTTTAAGGAACCTCCATACTGTTCTCCATAGTGGCTGAAACAATTCACATTCCCACCAGCAGTGCAAGAGTGTTCCCTTTTCTCCACACCCTCTCCAGCATTTATTGTTTCTAGATTTTTTGATGATGACCATTCTGACTGGTGTGAGATGATATCTCATTGTAGTTTTGATTTGCATTTCTCTAATGATTAATGATGTTGAGCATTCTTTCATGTGTTTGTTGGCAGTCTGTATATCTTCTTTGGAGAAATGTCTATTTAGGTCTTCTGCCCATTTTTGTATTGGGTTGTCTGTTTTTTTGTTATTGAGCTGCATGAGCTGCTTGTAAATTTTGGAGATTAATCCTTTGTCGGTTGCTTCATTTGCAAATATTTTCTCCCATTCTGAGGGTTGTCTTTTGGTCTTGTTTATGGTTTCCTTTGCTGTGCAGAAGCTTTGAAGTTTCATTAGGTCCCATTTGTTTATTTTTGTTTTTATTTCCATTACTCTAGGAGGTGGGTCAGAAAGCATCTTGCTGTGATTTATGTCATAGAGTGTTCTGCCTATGTTTTCCTCTAAGAGTTTGATAGTTTCTGGCCTTACATTGAGGTCTTTAATCCATTTTGAGCTTATTTTTGTGTATGGTGTTAGGGAGTGATCTAATCTCATATTTTTATATGTACCTGTCCAGTTTTCCCAGCACCACTTATTGAAGAGGCTGTCCTTTCTCCACTGTACATTCCTGCCACCTTTATCAAAGATAAGGTGTCCATATGTGCGTGCGTTTATCTCTGGGCTTTCTATCCTGTTCCATTGAGCTATATTTCTGTTTCTGTGCCAGTACCATATTGTCTTGATTACTGTAGCTTTGTAGTATAGTCTGAAGCCAGGGAGCCTGATTCCTCCAGCTCCGTTTTTCGTTCTCAAGATTGCTTTGGCTATTCAGGGTCTTTTGTGTTTCCATACAAATTGCGAAATTTTTTGTTCTAGTTCTGTGAAAAATGCCATTGGTAGTTTGATAGGGATTGCATTGAATCTATAGATTGCTTTGGGTAGTAGAGTCATTTTCACAATGTTGATTCTTCCAATCCAAGAACATGGTATATCTCTCCGTCTATTTGTATCATCTTTAATTTCTTTCATCAGTGTCTTATAATTTTCTGCATACAGGTCTTTTGTCTCCTTAGGTAGGTTTATTCCTAGATATTTCATTCTTTTTGTTGCAATGGTAAATGGGAGTGTTTTCTTGATTTCATTTTCAGATTTTTCATCATTAGTATATAGGAATGCCAGAGATTTCTGTGCATTAATTTTGTATCCTGCCACTTTACCAAATTCATTGATTAGCTCTAGTAGTTTTCTGGTAGCATCTTTAGGATTCTCTATATATAGGATCATGTCATCTGCAAACAGTGACAGCTTTACTTCTTCTTTTCCGATTTGTATTCCTTTTATTTCCTTTCCTTCTCTGATTGCTGTGGCTAAAACTTCCAAAACTATGTTGAATAAGAGTGGTGAGAGTGGGCAACCTTGTCTTGTTCCTGATCTTAGTGGAAATGCTTTCAGTTTTTCACCATTGAGGATGATGTTTGCTGTGGGCTTGTCATATATGGCCTTTATTATGTTGAGGAAAGTTCCCTCTATGCCTACTTTCTGCAGGGTTTTTATCATAAATGGGTGTTGAATTTTGTCAAAAGCTTTCTCTGCATCTATTGAGATGATCACATGTTTTTTCTCCTTCAATTTGTTAATATGGTTTATCACATTGATAGATTTGCATATATTGAAGAATCCTTGCATTCCTGGAATAAACCCTACTTGATCATGGTGTATTGTCCTTTTAATGTGCTGTTGGATTCTGTTTGCTAGTATTTTGTTGAGGATTTTTGCATCTATGTTCATCAGTGATATTGGCCTGTAGTTTTCTTTCTTTGTGACATCCTTGCCTGGTTTTGGTATCAAGGTGATGGTGGCCTCGTAGAAGGAATTTGGGAGTGTTCCTCCCTCTGCTATATTTTGGAAGAGTTTGAGAAGGATAGGTGTTAGCTCTTCTCTAAATGTTTGATGGAATTCGCCTGTGAAGCCATCTGGTCCTGGGCTTTTCTTTGCTGGAAGATTTTTAATCACAGTTTCAATTTCAGTGCTTGTGATTGGTGTGTTCATATTTTCTATTTCTTCCTGATTCAGTCTTGGCAGGTTGTGCCTTTCTAAGAATTTGTCCATTTCTTCCAGATTGTCCATTTTATTGGCATAGAGTTGCTTGTAGTAATCTCTCATGATCTTTTTTATTTCTGCAGTGTCAGTTGTTACCTCTCCTTTTTCATTTCTAATTCTATTGATTTGAGTCTTCTCCCTTTTTTTCTTGATGAGTCTGGCTAATGGTTTATCAATTTTGTTTATCTTCTCAAAGAACCAGCTTTTAGTTTTATTGATCTTTGCTATTGTTTCCTTCATTTCTTTTTCATTTATTTCTGATCTGATTTTTATGATTTCTTTCCTTCTGCTAGCTTTGGGGTTTTTTTGCTCTTCTTTCTCTAATTGCTTGAGGTGCAAGGTTAGGTTGTTTATTCGAGATGTTTCCTGCTTCTTAAGGTGGGCTTGTATTGCTATAAACTTCCCCCTTAGAACTGCTTTTGCTGCATCCCATAGGTATTGGGTCGTTGTGTCTCCATTGTCATTTGTTTCTAGGTATTTTTTAATTTCCTCAGTGATCACTTCATTATTAAGTAGTGTATTGTTTAGCCTCCATGTGTTTGTATTTTTTACACATCTTTTCCTGTAATTGATATCTAGTCTCTTGGCGTTGTGGTCAGAAAAGATACTTGATACAATTTCAATTTTCTTAAATTTACCAAGGCTTGATTTGTGACCCAAGATATGATCTATCCTGGAGAATGTTCCATGAGCACTTGAGAAGAATGGCTATTCTGTTGTTTTTGGATGGAGTGTCCTATAAATATCAATTAAGTCCATCTTGTTTAATGTATCATTTAAAGCTTGTGTTTCCTTATTTATTTTCATTTTGGATGATCTGTCCATGGGTGAAAGTGGGGTGTTAAAGTCCCCTACTATGAATGTGTTACTGTCGATTTCCTCTTCTACGGCTGTTAGTATTTGCCTTACATATTGAGGTGCTCCTATGTTGGGTGCATAAATATTTACAATTGTTATATCTTCTTCTTGGATCGATCCCTTGATCATTATGTAGTGTCCTTCTTTGTCTCTTTTAATAGTCTTTATTGTAAAGTCTATTTTGTCTGATATGAGAATTGCTACTCCAGCTTTCTTTTGGTTTCCATTTGCATGGAATATCTTTTTCCATCCCCTTACTTTCAGTCTGTATGTGTCTCTAGGTCTGAAGTGGGTCTCTTGTAGACAGCATATATAAGGGTCTTGTTTTTGTATCCATTCAGCCAATCTGTGTCTTTTGGTGGGAGCATTTAGTCCATTTACATTTAAAGTAATTATCGATATGTATGTTCCTTTTCCCATTTTCTAAATTGTTTTGGGTTCGTTATTGTAGGTCTTTTCCTTCTCTTGTGTTTCTTGTCTAGAGAAGTTCCTTTAGCATTTGTTGTAAAGCTGGTTTGGTGGTGCTGAACTCTCTCAGCTTTTGCTTGTCTGTAAAGGTTTTAATTTCTCCATCAAATCTGAATGAGATCCTTGCTGGGTAGAGTAGTCTTGGCTGCAGGTTTTTTCCTTCATCACTCTCAGTATGTCTTGCCACTCCCTTCTGGCTTGTAGGGTTTCTGCTGAGAGATCAGCTGTTAACCTTATGGGGATTCCCTTATGTGTTATTTGTTGTTTTTCCCTTGCTGCTTTTAATATGCTTTCTTTGTATTTAATTTTTGACAGTTTGATTAATATGTGTCTTGGCGTATTTCTCCTTGGATTTATCCTGTATGGGACTCTCTGTGCTTCCTGGACTTGATTAACTATTTCCTTTCCCATATTAGGGAATTTTTCAACTATAATCTCTTCAAATATTTTCTCAGTCCCTTTCTTTTTCTCTTCTTCTTCTGGAACCCCTATAATTCGCATGTTGGTGTGTTTAATGTTGTCCCAGAGATCTCTGAGACTGTCCTCAGTTCTTTTCATTCTTTTTTCTTTATTCTGCTCTGCAGTAGTTATTTCCACTCTTTTATCTTCCAGGTCACTTATCCGTTCTTCTGCCTCAGTTATTCTGCTATTGATCCCATCTAGTACTTTTAATTTCATTTATTGTGTTGTTCATTGTTGCTTGTTTCATCTTTAGTTCTTCTAGGTCCTTGTTAACTGTTTCTTGCATTTTGTCCATTCTATTTCCAAGATTTCGGATCATCCTTACTATCATTATTCTGAATTCTTTTTCAGGTAGACTGCCTATTTCCCCTTCATTTGTTAGGTCTGGTGCATTTTTATCTTGCTCCTTTATCTGCTGTGTGTTTTTCTGTCTTCTCATTTTGCTTATCTTACTGTGTTTGGGGTCTCCTTTTTGCAGACTGCAGGTTCGTAGTTCCCGCTGTTTTTGATGTCTGTCTCCAGTGGCTAAGGTTGGTTCAGTGGGTTGTGTAGGCTTCCTGGTGGAGGGGACTAGTGCCTGTGTTGTGGTGGATGAGGCTGGATCTTGTCTCTCTAGTGGGCAGGTTCACGTCTGGTGGTGTGTTTTGGGGTGTCTGTGGCCTTATTATGATTTTAGGCAGCCTCTCTGCTAATGGGTGGTGTTGTGTTCCTGTTTTGCTAGTTGTTTGGCATAGGTTGTCCAGCACTGTGGCTTGCTGGTCGTTGAGTGAAGCTGGGTGCTGGTGTTAAGATGGAGGTCTCTGGGAGATTTTCGCCGTTTGATATTATGTGGAGCTGGGAGGTCTCTTGTTGACCAGTGTCCTGAAGTTGGCTCTCCTACCTCAGAGGCAGAGCCCTGACTCCTAGCTGGAGCACCAAGAGCCTTTCATCCACACAGCTCAGAATAAAAGGGAGAAAAAGTAGAGAGAATTAGTATAAGTATGAGGAAAGAAAGAAGGAAAGGAGGGAAGGAAGGAAGGAAAGAAGAAAGAAAGAAAGAAAGAAGGAAAGAAGGAAAGAAGGCAAGAAGGAAAGAAAGGAGGGAGAGAGGGAGGGAGGAAGGAAGGAGGGAAAGAAGGAAAAAAAACAGAAAGAAAGAAGATACAGTAAAAATAAAATAAAGTATAATAAAGTTATTGAATTAAAAAATTCTTATTTAGAAAAAAAAAAGGGACGGATAGAACCTTAGGACAAATGTTGGAAGCAAAGCTATACAGACAAAATCTTACACAGAAGCATACACATACACCCTCACTAAAAGAGGTAAAGGGGGAAAAATCATAAATCTTGCTCTCAGAGACCACCTCCTCAATTTGGGATGATTCGTTGTCTAAAGGAGGGAAGGAAGGAAGGAAAGAAAGAAAGAACGAAGGTAAGGTATAATAACGTTATTAAAATTAAAATTGGTTATTAAGAAAAAAATTTTTAAAAAAAACCATGGACGCATAGAACCCTAGGACAAATGGTGGAAGCAAGACTATACAGACAAGATCTTACACAGAAGCATACACATACACATTCACAAAAAGAGGAATAGGGAAAAAAATGATAGATCTTGCTCCTAAAGTCCACTTCCTTAATTTGGGATGATTGGTTGTCTATTCAGGTATTCCACAGATGCAGTGTATATCAAGTTGATTGTGGAGCTTTAATCCGCTGCTTCTGAGGCTGCTGGGAGAGATTTCCCTTTCTCTTCTTTGTTCTCACAGCTCGCCGGGGCTCAGCTTTTGATTTGGCCCTGCCTCTGCGTGTAGGTCGCTGGAGGGCGTCTGTTTTTTGCTCAGACAGGACGGGGTTAAAGGAGCCGCTGATTCGGGGGCTCTGGCGCACTCAGGCCGGCGGGGAGGGAGGGGCACGGAGTGCGGGGCGGGCCTGCGGCGGCAAAGGCCGACGTGACTTTGCACCAGCCTGAGGCCCACCGTGCGTTCTCCCGGGGAAGTTGCCCCTGGATCCCGGGAACCTGGCAGTGGCGGGCTGCACAGGCTCCACGGAAGAGGGGTGTGGAGAGTGACCTGTGCTCGCACACAGGCCCCTTAGTGGCGGCAGCAGCAGCCTTAGCGTCTCGCGCCCGTCTCTGGGGTCCGCGCTTTTAGCCGCGGCTCGCGCCCATCTCTGGAGTTCCTTTAAGCAGCGTTCTTAATCCCCTCTCCTCACGCACCAGGAAACAAAGAGGGAAGAAAAAGTCTCTTGCCTCTTCGGCAGATGCAGACTTTTCCCCGGACTCCCTCCCGGCTAGCCGTGGTGCACTAACCCCTTCAGGCTACGTTCAAGCCGCCAACCCCAGTCCTCTCCCTGCGCTCCGTCCGAAACCGAAACCCGAGCCTCAACTCGCAGCCCCGCCCGCCCCGGCGGGTGAGCAGACAAGCCTCTCGGGCTGGTGAGTGCCGGTCGGCACCGATCCTCTGTGCGGGAATCTCCTCGCTTTGCCCTCCGCTCCCGTTGCTGTGCACTCCTCCGCGGCTTCGAAGCTCCCCCCTCCGCCTCCCGCAGTCTCCGCCCGCGAAGGGGCTTCCTAGTGTGTGGAAACTTTTCCTCCTTCACAGCTCGCTCCCACTGGTGCAGGTGCCGTCCCTATTCTTTTGTCTCTGTTTTTTCTTTTTTTTCTTTTGCCCTACCCAGGTACGTGGGGAGTTTCTTGCCTTTTGGGAGGTCTGAGGTCCTCTGCCAGCCTTCAGTAGGTGTTCTGTAGGAGTTGTTCCACGTGTAGATGTATTTCTGGTGTATCTGTGGGGAGGGAGGTGATCTCCGCGTCTTACTCTTCCGCCATCTTCCTCTCCATTCTCTAACTGATCTTTCTGTAGCTTGGACTTTTCCTGGGCTAAATCCAAGGTACTAGCGGGGCTGTGTTCCTTTCTGGAGATTCTAGGGGAGAGACCTTTTAGGGTTGGTGGAGTTCTCACCTCACATCACTCTCATGACTCTTTTTGAATTATGGTTTTCTCAGGGTATATGCCCAGGAGTGGGATTGCTGGGTGGTATGGTAGTTCTATTTTTAGTTTTTTATGGAACCTCCATACTGTTCTCCATAGTGGCTATATCAATTTACATTCCCACCAACAGTGCAAGAGGATTCCCTTTTCTCCACACCCTCTCCAGCATTTACTGTTTGTAAATTTTTTTTTTTTTTTTTTTTTTTTTTTTGCGGCACACGGGCCTCTCACTGCTGTGGCCTCTCCCACTGTGGAGCACAGGCTCTGGACGCGCAGGCTCAGCGGCTATGGCTCATGGGCCCAGCCGCTCCACAGCATGTGGGATCCTCTGGGACCGGGGCACGAACCCGTGTCCCCTGCATCGGCAGGCGTACTCTCAACCACTGCGCCACCAGGGAAGACGCCTGTTTGTAGATTTTTTGATGATGGCCATTCTGACCCGTGTGAGGTGATACCTCATTGTAGTTTTGATTTGCATTTCTCTAATGATTAGTGATGTTGAGCATCCTTTCATGTGTTTGGTGGCTGTCTGTATATCTTCTTTGGAGAAATGTCTGTTTAGGTCTTCTACCCATTTTTGGATTGGGTTGTTTGTTTTTTTGATATTGAGCTGCATGAGCTGTTTGTATATTTTGGAGATTAATCCTTTGTCAGTTGCTTCGTTTGCAAATATTTTCTCCCATTCTGAGGGTTGTCTTTTAGTCTTATTTATGGTTTCCTTTGCTGTGCAAAAGCTTTTAAGTTTCATTAGGTCCCATTTCTTTATTTTTCTTTTTATTTCCATTTCTCTTAGAGGTGGGTCAAAAAGGATCTTGCTGTGATTTATGTTATAGAGTGTTCTGCCTATGTTTTCCTCTAAGAGTTTTATAGTGTCTGGCCTTACATTTATGTCTTTAATCCATTTTGAGTTTATATTTGTGTATGGTGTTAGGGAGTGTTCAAATTTCATTCTTTTACATGTAGCTGTCCAGTTTTCCCAGCACCACTTATTGAAGAGACTGTCTTTTCTCCATTGTATATCCTTGCCTCCTTTGTCATAGATTAGTTGACCATAGGTGCGTGGGTTTACCTCTGGGCTTTCTATCCTGTTCCATTGATCTGTATTTCTGTTTTTGTGCCAGTACCATACTGTCTTGATTACTGTAGCTTTGTGGTATAGTCTGAAGTCCAGGAGCCTGATTCCTCCAGCTCCGTTTTTCTTTCTCAATATTGCTTTGGCTATTCGGGGCCCACCCTGATTCTATATGACCTCATCTTAACTTCATTACATCTGCAAAGACCTTATTTCCAAATAAGGTCACATTCCCAAGTCCTGGGAGTTAGGAATTCAACATACCTTCTTTAGAGACATGATTCAACCTATAACAGTCAGTTAGCATTGACTATGATGGCGAGTATGTAGTATCATTTTCCCAGATGTCCCACAGATGTGGTCTGAACAGTGGATGAGGCTAAATCCAGGCCATGGGAGGGTGTGGCTCAGAACAGAGTTGCCCTGCCTGGGCAGGGGCAGAGGCAGAGTTGGTGAACTCACTTGGTCCTCCTGGGATGTTGCAGTGCATGAAGGGACGTTTATTCCTCTGTAGTGTTATCTCTTGTTCCAGCAGAGACCCAGTGTGCAGCTGGGAGGTGAGGGAGGGGGAGGGGAGCTTACTGTGGGGGAGGGGAGGCTATACTCACCGCTCCTCCCAGACCAGATCACACAGGCCTTGTTTTCTAGTTAGAGGGTGGAGCCCCTTTGCGGGCTCTGAGAAACTGACACGTCTGCACTGGTAGGTGGGCTGCCTGGGTCTCCCTGGAGAAGACCTGCCCAGGGCAGCCCAGGGATGTCCCAGGGATGCTCTTGGAGTTGTTTTCTTTGGGACCATCCTCTGGGCTCTGCTTAGTAATTTTCAGGATAACACTCAAAGAATAGAAACAACAAGTTCTCTTTAGACACAGATGGCCACACCAGTGCATTTTAGTTTTGCTGTTGCAACCCTAGCTGACGTGCTTAGAACGGCTTCCAGTCTGTGGGGGAGCACAGCACACCAGGGGTGCAGCATATATTATATCTGTTATGTGTATGTGTACACCGGGAGCTGGGAGGACCTAGAAAAGGGTCCCTAACCCAGCTTGGGTGAGAAGAAGAGGAACCACGTCCCAGGGAGGTGACGCCTGAACACCTGGATCAGTGGGGTGATGGAAAGGTGAGAACACAGGCTAGCAAAATGGGGGGACGAGCGTGCAGGGCACATTGAGATGCATGGCAAGCCTTTGGGATGGCTGGGATTTGTTGGCTAGAGCAGCAGTTAGGAGCCTCGTCTGCTCCCTGAATGCATTTACATTTCAGTGGGAGTTAACGCTTGTTCGGGTTTCAAACCGGGTCTCATCAGAGACTGTAAGAGCAGCTAAGGTCCTGGAGGAGAACCAATCAGTAGCAGGGGCCGGCACCTCTTCTGGTGTGTTGTACGATGTTTTACCCGAGGGTCACACTGACTGTGGGTCTAATGACATCTCCAAGGCACATCTCTTACTGTAGGACAAAAGAACCCATGCAGTCTCTTCCTGCCCCGTGACACCAGCATCCAATGGGTTCTATTGTATACAGTTCCCATTTCATAGGGCGCCATTGAAGATGAGCCAGGGATCTCCCCCGGGTGCCAGGTGGCTTGAAATATCTCATTAAGAATAGCTGTGTGGGAAGAAACAATATATTTAGCCGTGGGTAGGCAGTGTTACTGAAATATGAGTTATTTGACATTATGGAACTTAGAAGCATCAGTTCATGTCAGATGGAGCGATAATAACTGTAACCACAATGGAGACCATAGATCAAAGGGCTGGGGAATGGGATTCAGCTCTGGCATATTTCTCTGTTTTGCATATTATTAAGTAGTACTGAGCCAATCTCAGGATACAGCGTTACCAGAGACAATTCTTGCCTCGGGTTGCCTGAAGTTTACTCTGAGGATGACTTGCTGGGCTCCCAGAGGAGTTCTAGGGCTTCGGGAGCCGATCAGGTCTCTGAATTTCTGATGAGGTGGGGTCCACAGTGGGGCTACGGTGTGAGGTTTGCCTCCTGGGGAGAGAAGCAAGGTCCATGTATGGGTTTGCCAGGAGGTAGACCCTGCAGGGTTTAGTGCTTGGGATGTTTGCCGGAAGTGGCACCTGGGATGGACATCGTGGAAGGGAGGGGCAGAGGCAGGGTCGGGAAGCGGATGCCACAGCCTCTCCACCTGCGAAAGAGGGTCCAGGTTGAGACTGTGTGTGCGACTTGTTCCATCCTAAGCCTCAGTGGCTGCTCTTTTCACCCTGCGTCCATCAGCGGCTGGGTGTGGGCCACCCTGGCTGGGAGTGACATTGGACGGGGTGACTGCAGCAGAAGCCATTCCCGAAGGGCAGACAGCTGAGCCCCAAAGCCAACCCCGCTCCCAGCAGTTGGGGCCAGGTCTTCCCTGAAAGGGCATCTGGACCTCTCGTCTCCCTGTCCACCCCAGAAAGCTCCAAGTACTTATTTCAGTGTGGGTCCAGATCACCCGGTCAGTAAGCACGTCATCGCCCATCGACTTGGGAGGATGGCCTGTTATTCTGGGTGGGGAGAAATCAGAATTGCTGCTCGCGATGTGAATGCGCGGCTGGCGTAGGTGAAATCGGTCCTTAAATCTGCTTCCCTCTCCGACCTGACATCTGCACGCCTCACAGGTCCCTGGGCAGGACGTTCTCACTCCTGACCAAAGGGTCAGTCACCACAGTCTGAGAGCCTGGCGGGGGAGGCGAGGCCCCCAACCCAATGCCCCTCGCCTCCTTGCAGCCCCTCTCACCCACCTCCCAGAGGCCGACCCAGAAGGTGGTCTTTGTTGGACATCCCTGATTCGCCAGGTCCCCGCAAGTGTCTGGTTCTCCCTCCTAATTTAAAAGGGTGGCTTTGGTTTCTCTTTGCCCAGAATGCTTCCTAAAAGGAAAGCAGTGAACATTCTGGACGGGCGGGGAGATGTAGGAAAAGGATGCTATTGTACGAGGGTAGGGATCCCCAGTTTGTGTTTGCTCCCAGGCGTCACCTGGGGGTAAGTCGCATCATCTTCCTGCGTGTCTTCTGTGTTCTTTCTGAGTGTGGAGAAGAGGGCAAGTGGTCCCCAAGGTCCTTTCTAGGGCTGCGATTTCCTTATTCCTGTCTCCACCGTGGGGTGTGGTCTTATCCCATCTCCAGTCCCCTCAGTTCCGGGCGGCGAGTCCCATGCCCCTTGACTTCGGCAGCCCAGTGTTCACACTGCCCTGTTTCCTTGCAGCCCATCCAGACGCTGATGTGCTCTGCCACTGGGCAGCCCTACCTTCCTCCCAGGAGATGGGGAAGGTGGGTAGGAGGGAGGCTGGGTAGGGGCACTGATTTAAGGTCAATCCGGTCTGGGTAGGTGAGCAGGAGAGGTGGAGGGGCTGACAGTTCACTGCCAGGCTTGGGGCAGGGGTACGACTACAGTGATGCCTGGGGGAGGGGAGGGGACATGGCCTTGGAAGGGCGTCCCTCCGCCCATGGTTGATACGCCCCTCTTTTCCCCAAAGCCACAAACTGCTCCGCCAGGTGATGAATCTATATTTAATATAGTTTCATTTTCTGGAAGCTGCCCAACCCCAGCTCAACTCAGCTGAAAAGGCAAGAAGCACTGATTCAGGGCAAGAATTTGAAAGTGCAACTACATTAGGACCTGGAGTGATGAGATGGGAGCTGCTTCCCAACATCAGGGCTGATGCCAGACGGCCAAGCTGTCGTTTCTGGCAAGGTGACAAGGCCCCGGCACTCTGACGTGAGGCACTTGCTCATTACCTGGCGTCCCTGTGGCCGTGGCCATCTGCTCGGTTCTCCCCCCTCACAAGACAGCAAAGCGGATCGCACAAGACACCAGCGCCAGCATGCCGGGCACGAGGAGGGTGAATGCACTCAAAGCGGACAGAAACAGAGTGGCCTTCCTAGAAGGTGCCACTGGTATTTGAAAAGGGCTCCTAGTTAAAATACATGAAAAGGCCCTTCTGGTCAGTGTACCGGTACATAGGCTTCGTCCTCAAATGATGTGGTACTTTTCCATAAATTGCTTGAGGTTTAGATGCCATAAAAGCACCACATCTCTTCAAATGAGGAAGTGATTGGTACCGGCCCGAATAAGCATTCTCGGGGACACCTGGGCTGCTTAATGCCGTCACCCAGAGTGCACAAGGGACAACGTAGAGTCGAATCTCTCAGGTTTAAGACCCTTGAAAGTCTGGCTTTTCCCAGCTCCCTCAAAAGCACGTAAGAGGTTGAACTGGTAAAAAGTATGCTTCTGGGTAACTGTTTTCCAGCCACGTCATGGTACTTGTGTTTGAGTTGAGTTCGCTAAGGTCCTGCTAGGTAAACCCTGGGGTTGTAGTGACTTAGCACATCAGAAGTCTACTTGTCAATCACATAACGTCCAGTGGGCACCAGGGGTTAGGGCTGTGAGGCTGCACTCCATGTGACCACTCAGGATCCCAGGCTTTCAGAAGTTTCACTTCCTTAACACGTGGCTTCCAATGGACGAAAGCACGAGCATCCAACCCTCAGGAGGGAGAGCAGATAGAAGATCGTGCAGCCGGCTTGCCGGGCCCGCCTACAAGAGTGCACTTTGTTTTTGCCCAGACTGCGTTGGTCACCACTAGTACAAGGCAGCCTAACTGCGAGAGAGGATGAGCAATTCAGATTACCTTTTGGGGCTGGGGAGAAGGAAAAAAAATATAACGGTATCTCTGTTATAGAGAGTGTGGAAGATTTGTTTCCAGAAAATTCTCTCTCATCATTGGTGCATAGATGGTGTCTATCTATTTATCATCAATCAATCTATCTATCTATCTGGCATCTATCTAACCTCTATCTATCTATCATCTATCATCATCATCACTATCATTTACCATCTTTAATAGCAATGAGCCCCTATATAACACCTTTGAAAGCAAAGGTAAGAGCTGGCAACAGCTTGCATCCAGTCATGTGTCTCCCTCATCCTGCCCGTCTGCACTACTCACCATCCTGAATCCTGTCCTCATTATTTTGCTAAACATTTTCAGAGTTGTATCTTCTCTACATGTATCCTAAAGATGTATGTATTTTTATTTCAGTGTTTTACTCGTACAAAGGATCTCGTGTACATGCTCTTTGACTTACTTTTTCCATGTTAACATCCGACTGCCACGGTTCATCCACATTCTGGTGTGTTGCGGGGCGTCACTCCTATTGTGATTCTCCCTCAATTTATTCTTCCCGCCTCCAGCACATGCGCGTTGTGCCGATGGCAGGTTTTGCCGTTTGAACAATGCTACCGTCCTCATCCTTCACACGCCTCGTGTCGTGCGTGGAGCGAGAATATTTCCTGCCTGTCTGGAGTGCTTATCTTGATGAGATAATGCTTAACTTTCAAACTGCTCTTCCTGTCAAAAGTGCGTGAAAGGCCCTGTGTGTCCATACCTTCACCAACACTTGATACAGTCAGATATTTTCATTTCTACTAATCCCTTCATTGTTTATTAATGTGCCCCCCCCACACACCTTTTTATGCTTAGCTTCCCCTGGTAGCTGGATTCCCTCAGCTGTCATTATTTTTCCTACTTCTTGCTGCATCCCAAAGCAAGAGGTGGTACAGGATCGCAAACCAGCTCTCAGATGGGAAAGAAGCTCTGATTGAAGCTCTGATCCTTTCACGGAAGGGGCAGACCTGCAGGCAGGTTGTTGGCACTTTGCGGGTGGGCGGCCCCTACCTTTGAAACATTTAATTCCTGCGTCTCTTCGTCTTGGCCACTCCAGATACTATTACACAGCTCAACAATTTTGCTGATTTTATGAAAAGCAGCACAGAAATCGAGACCAAAGAGGAACTTCCTGAGGAGCTGAGGCAAGTTAGCAGGCTGGAGTGGGGACCAGGGCTGAGAATGTCTGCTGGCTGAAGGACAGCCACACAGCATCCTCGGAGTAAGGATTAGAATAAAAGTGATCGTTTTCCCCGCAGCGGCTCGGTCTGCCTCATCTGCACTTGGTTACAGGTGCAGAACTATGCCTCCAAGCCCGGGATGTGAGAGCCGCCTTCACATCTGCCCTCAATCTGTCTGGTTCAGTAGGGGCAGGCTTGTGAAGATAAATCATGTAAACAAGTTGCAGTAATGGAATACTTACTTATAAACTGTATTTGCAAAGGCTTGTATCCACTGTTCAGAAGAAAGAGTGTGTTGTCTTGCAGCTTGTTAAGAAAATCCACCTGTTTTGAGGGCGCACCTGCTCTACCCAGGCAGCTGGTACCCTGGGGAGTGAGGAACCCACATCGGCTTTCTTCCTTCAAGTCGGGGTGGGGAGGTGGGAGGGCGGGAACCTCGTCTTCAAGATGCGAGTGGCTTTTCCATCTGGGCGCACAGCCCTTCAGTTTGGAGCAACAGAAAACATAAGGGGCGTGTTCTCCTCGCCCATATTTTCTCCTTCCCTCTCCTCCTCTGTGTGGCTTAGTAATTTATGTTTTTCTATCTGCCTCTGGCTTTCCTCCTGAGATGGGGGCTCTGTGTTGGCGCCGACGGAAGGGATAAACAAAGGGAAAATCTGAGTTCTCCATCCACCACCCATGTCTCCCCTCTGATGTGGCAGAAAGACAAAGCAAATGCCTCTGACCCACTGTGATTGGCAGAGGTGCTGGAGTGTACCCATGCATATCCTGCGGAAGGAAATGGTGCTTCTCCTGACATAAGTGCTCCGTCAGGCCACTCAGACCCATCAGCTGGGGGCAGTTGGGCTCATTGCCTGTTACTGCCGGCCACCTTGGGCCCTCCCCACAGCTGTCTCCCCTAGGGCCTTTGGGAAACCCAGGCCGAAGGGCTCTCACCTTTGGGAAACCTGTTCGCCCCCCTGCCTCTGCCCACATCCCCCATCTCTACTGTTCGCTGGAGACGAAGGTCCAACCCTGAAACCTTAGCAGGGACTGTTAAGCCACAGAACACGTAGAGATTCTAGAATGACATGAGAGAGAGAGAGAGCCACTGCCTACTAGCTGGTATGAGTATTTTATTAATGTGTGGAAGGAGATAGGGATTCTGTGTGTGTTTCTGCAGAATGGTGTGTACCGAGTCCAGTGTGTGAACCTTCTCGTGAGATCAGAACCTTGGAGGAGTTGTTCACTGCGGCAGACCAAGTGCCTAGAGGGGCACCAGCACAGCTCAGTAAACCCCGGCTGATGAGTAAAAGGGGGATGCGAGCGAGGCTGTAGGATATGCTGGACTTGGGCAGAGGCCGTTTTGTAAAGGCCATAGAAAATCTGAGGCGCTGGGGTTCCTGGAAGCCTTGGGCTCCACTCAGTCCCCTGGCATCTACGATCCAGACTCACACATCCTGACAAGGCACAAGGGGCCGGAGAGGGAGAAGTGGCCAGGGACCAGGCGCACACGTGTGTGCCCTCAGAGGCTGGCCCAGGCTGGGGGCACGTTTGCCTCTCTCCGCCCCGGATGTCATCGGCCAGCCTGAGCCATATGTGGACAAGACTGACAGATATGGTTCCACAGCCCAGGGCCTGGCATGAGGCGTGTGTGCCCAGCAGAGGCAGATGCCTCTGAGTCAGGATCACAGTGCCCGGTTTTACAAGTGAGGAAAATTGCGCCATTAAAAGACAATTATTCAAGCGGTGTAAGTCAGCTTTGCAGCTCCTGGCGATGCCAAGCAGAAGAGAGAGAAGATAGTGGTGTGCGGAATTCTCTCTCTCTCTCTCACTCAGGCTGGGAAGCAGAGCTTGCGCCTGCATGTGGATAATCTATGGTGAGGGGCCTGGACCGCCAGATTCCTTTACCTGAGCGTCATCAGGAAGGGGGAGGCGGCATCCGAGCAGCAGAAAGGACTTCATCCCAAGAAACAGGGAACCCAAAGGTGCTTCAAGCTGGTTGTGTATCTGATATTCGTCCGGATCTCAGCCACTTCACGGAGGTTCCAGGTCCCCTGTCTGGCCACCTGAGGGTGTGCAGTGAATTAAAGGAGAACACGTTGGGCCTGTGGCCCCAAGAGCTGGGTTCGGGCATCACTTCATTTGTGTGCTCTCGGCCCCCTTGCTCTCTCGGGTGCGATTTCATGGAAGTCCAGCATGCTTCCGTTTCTGGAGCACTTTCCGTGGTAGTTTTTGCTCAGGCTGCTTGGTCTGCTGCCATGGCAACCAGCCCTGGGTCCCCCACCTTCACATGGAGGGAGATGTGAAGGGACAAGACAGACCCAGCTCATCTGTGGGACTGTTGGTCCCTAGAGGCAGGGGTGGGGGTGAGGGGTCACTGTGGAGATGTTTCCAAAGTCACGTGTTTGTCTCCAGATCTTTGCTGATGCCAGGAAGGCTTGCAGGGAAGGCGGTTTATGTGCCCCAGAAGGACAGTGGCAGGGCCTGAAAGGGGAAGGGAGCACAGATCAGGCCACAGACACAAGAACACCAAAAGCGGGCTCCAGTTCAGGGCCCTCTCGCACGTAGAATAAGAGCTCAAAGGATCACAGAGAAGCAGACCAAGGCTTATTTGTTTTGCGCTGAAAATGGACCAGCCCCGATTCTCATAGCGTTCCTCCTTCTGAGTAGAACTTGATCCCCCCCCCCCCAGTATTGGTAAGAACAAAATAGGAACCATTTCAATAGTCTTTTTGCTGTTAATAATTTTAATTTTAGAATGTGGTTGTATGTAAGCGGCAGCAGGCTTCCTCCTGTCTGTTTCGAGTTCATAAACCAGGGGGAAGTTCGTTTTAATTGGTGGCATTTTCAGTCAACCATTCAGCTTGTCAAAATTGAAAGAGACAGAAGTCTAGCCTCTCCGCACGGGGCACTGTGGCCGTGGGAGTCCAGCCCTTTGCTGGGGTGGGCATGGGGCATAGAGTGGAGGGTCCCAGCCGGATGAAGAGGAGCTAGCCAGGCTAGGCAGAAGGGTGGGCTGGTTTTGCAGGGTGTCGGGCCAAATGGGAGAGAAGTAGGTGCTGAATCTGAGGGTGAGTCAGGCTACCGATGTGCAGGCAGAACAGAGGTGAAAGGTGCGGGAAGACGGTAGCACATCCCAGTTTGATTAGATAAACGCAGGTAGAAGCGTCTGGACCTCGAGGTCAGTTCCAGCTTCCAAGGTTCCCCCTGGACAGTTGGGGCTCTCCAGGCCACAACATCTGGGTTCTGGGCAGGATGTCTGCCCGACACTTTCATTTGCATATTTTTAATGCTGCTCCCTAGACGGGCGATAGGAGAACAGACAAAGGCTCACCACGCTGAATTCCACCACAGGGAGGGAGCCAGGGTGAGGGCTGAGTGGATGGACACAGTCAGCCCCAGTTTGGTACCCGACTGCCACTTACAAACTTGTTACTCAATCCAAAGCCTTAGTTACTCATCCGGAAAAGGAGGCTGTTGACGCTACCTGCCTCTTGGAGGAACTGAATCAGGTGGTAAGGCCCTTAGCCCTAAGCCCGACTCAGGAGCACCACTTCGTATGCTTATAGTAGTAAAATAAAATCTTCATTCCTTCTGGGTCTAGAGTTTACACAAGAGCCAAAAACTGTTGAGAGTACTTTAAAAAAAAATTTTGGCCGTGCCGTGCAGCATGTGGGATCTAAGTTCCCCGACCAGGGATCGAGCCCATGCCCCATGCAGTGGAAGCGCGGAGTCCTCACCACCGGACGCCAGGGAAGTCCCACGTTGGGAGTATTTTTAGATGCAGTCCCTGATACTGATGAGTTCACAAAGTCAGACGGAGTGGCAGTTTGGAAATGCAGAAATATGCCCCTAAGGGTAAGAGTAACTAACACTTTGGTTGAAATTGCCATGAGTCTTAAATCCTGTTTTTAAAGGGCTAGTGAGGGGAGAGAGTGTCTGAAGAGTAGGTTAGGTTATTAGATCTTATAGATAAGCTTCGGAGGGAAAATGCCAAGCTCTGTGACAGGATACCCAGCGGCGGGGATCACCAAGCTGAGGGCTTCTCTCTCCAAGGGATGGGAGCAGAGATGCCACCCTGGGGAGTGTGACAGCTGTGACCACCGCAGGGCCACCACAGTGAGTGGCTAGGGGTGCAGAGAACTGGTCTACACCCAGACTTCGGGTGCAGCGTGCTTTTCCTTTGCGTCCCCCCGGGGAGCGGTTCGCAGCGAGAAGAGCACACGTGGGCGAGAGAGGGTAGGACACAGTTCTCATCAGACTACTCCATCTGCCAGTATTAGCACCTACCAACAACAACAATAGATTTTAAACATTCATGAAGTATGGGGTCTTCACAAGCATAAGGCCTGAGTATCAGCTGGCAGTGGAATCAGTAGAAATAAGACTTTTTTTTTTTTTTTTTGCGGTAAACGTTTTTGGGAATGTTTACCCCATTTCACAAATGAGGAAAGCAGGGCTCAAGGAGGATATATAACTTGCTCAAAAACCTAGTTGACAAGTGACCAAACCTGGATTTGAACTAATGTCTTGTTTTTCTCTGAAGAGTCCTGCATGGGTTTTGGGATCTTTAAGTCAGAAACTATTTTAGTATTATTAGAAATGGAATGGAATGAAGAATATTAATCTCGGCTCTGAAGCCTCAGGTTTCTTTGAATTTTCAGCCAGTGTTCCTGAAATCTACTCTTGAGGAGCAGAAAGGAAGGCTTCACATCTGCATTTGAAGATCCTGAAAAACGCCATTCCTTGCACCTTGAGAAATGTGTTGGGACCTGCTCTCCTGCTTCCATCTGGACCTTGAAGTTTGTGTACCCCTCTCTTTCTTGCATTTTGCTGCCTTTTCCCCTCATGTTGCATAACCCCAAATAAGCCCACCAGTGCCCTTCATATATATCTTCTTTTTTTTTGTGGTACGCGGGCCTCTCACTGTTGTGGCCTCTCCCGTTGCAGAGCACAGGCTCCGGATGTGCAGGTTCAGTGGCCATGGCTCACGGGCCAGCCGCTCCACGGCATGTGGGATCTTCCCGGACCGGGGCACGAACCCGTGTCCCCTGCATCGGCAGGCGGACTCTCAACCACTGCGCCACCAACGAAGCCCCATATATATCTTCTTATACCTACTGATAGTAGGATTTTCTCCTGTGCCAGGGAAAAGAATTAGCTCCTGAGTTGGAACCCATTTCTCTCCACTCCAATCTTGTCCATCCTTAAATTTCAACTCTTATAGAACCTCCTTGAAGAGTTTTCTATAATACCTCTTGTCTCTTCAAATCCTGTAGCACTTTTTACCAGCCAGTTACACTTGCTGCCTGTATTTGGTGGGTCTCTCTCTTCTCACTCAACAGCTTATAAAGATTTGGAAGACAGGATCTGTGCCTTCTCTTATCCCGATGCCTCACATATAATAGATGCTCAATAACCATTACTGAATGAACAAAATCTCTCGCCTCCAAATTTTCTTTATTTATTATACTGAACTACACCTCTGAGTCTTACACCGTCACCGCTACACATTTAAATAGGTCTATTGCTGTATAGAGACCTAGGACAGCCAATGAGAATCTGATCATGTTCCTGTTCTAATACTGCCTCCAATTCTACTCTGGGCCTTTACTTTCCTACAATACAGGCAGCCCTTTCCTCTGTGAACACTGAAGAGTGATAGAGAGGTTATCCAGGTCTTCAGTGTTTGCTTTGGAATGTGCCCGGGTGGGGAGTAGTGAGGAAGCTTTCCTTCAGATCAGTTTCAAATTCAGGACATCAAACTGCTTCCCTTACTCTTGTCTCCCTCCTCACAATGCCCCAGTGCCTGGCCAGAGTTCAGTACAATCAGCATGCTTTTAGCGTTTGGGGGGGCGTGTCACCACACATTGGCCCTGAGGGACAGTATGACTGACCAGTAAGTGATCAGTGGCCTAGCCCCGTCTCAGCTCTAGCCAGTGATTCAGCACCATGGACAAGGTTAAGGAAAGACAGTCCAGTTCTCCTTTTTCTTCCCAGCTCTCCTGCACTTCTGAAGGCCAGTGAAGCTGGGAATCCCATTCTAAACAAGCGGGAGGAGAGAAGCAAGGGGCAGCCTCCCCTCCTGGGAAGTCCACTCTCTGAATCATAAATCAGACCCTCTGCTTGTCTAAAGTGACCTACACAGAAAGAGTTCTCTTTTCTTGGAGTAAAGGTCTCATGCGCAAACCAGGCTGACACTTGTCCACTGACAGCCTCCCACTGGAATTTAACTCGTTCAGGTATTCTACTCGGGCCGTGTCGATTCCAGAGGGGTCTTTATCACCATTGTACTGTATGTGGGCTTGTTCAAGTCAATATTCTTATATAAAACAGTGGAAAAAGCCAGGATATTCTCTTCTTCCTTTGAATTTTTTTTTTTTTTTTTTAGTATACACATTTTATATTCTGCCTTTAAAGCTATTTCTGCTGCACAGCTGCTTTACCGAGACTCAGACTCCTACGGCCCTGCTTGGTCCGACACGTACCTTGAATATCCTTTCACATTGTTTGATTTCTGCAGTCAGTTGTATAATGAGGAGGGAGTGTGCATTGAGTTTGGAGATTCCTATTAACCAGGTCTAACCCGTGAAGCTATTTTTGTGCTTTTCTTTATTAGAAATAGCAGGGAACACGATAATATTTAAACACAACTACTTATAGGAGCTTGGCTTCAAAAATACACCTTACCAAGTTTTCTTTTCCCGTTTGACATTTCAAAATGTTGTACTACATTTTCACATCACCAGAGCACCTCTTCTCCATTTGCTCTCTGGGCTGTGAATACAGACCATTGCAAATGACAGTGGATGTTTTGGAGGGTCATTTGGATTTGCGATCCTCTGCTGACATATTGGGAGTGTTTCATTCTGCTCTTGGCATTGCCTTTGAAGATGGTCCATAAAAAGACAGACACAGACCAAGATGATAAGGCGGGACAGGTGTTGGGAATAGATAGAAGAGAGCTATCTTCAATACTTGAGGGAGGGGATCTCATGAGAAAGGGGAGTAGAATTATTCTGTGTCGTTCCCAAGGAGAATCAATGAGTGAAATCTATAGGGGGACAGATTTTGAATCAACCTGAAAAGTACCTAAATACTAGAGCTGCCAGGCTCTCTGGAACAGGCTGCCATGTGAGGTCGTGAGCCTCCAGGCACTGCAGGTGCTGTACCCCAAGTTGACCGGGCTGTCTGCCCAGAACGATCCTTCCAGAAATAACAGGTCCATTTCAGCTGTGAGAATCGCTGCTCCGTACTCTCTGGCATTACTGTTGGGACTCAGGGCATTGGAAGCCATAGGTGCTCTTGTCTCCTGGGAGCAGAAACTGTGAATCCTTTTGAACTGCTTAATACAAATGCCCTAACAGGCCAAGATAGCCAAAGATAAGGTAGAAAGTGAGTTTGGAGCTGTTGAGTCAGGCAGCCTTTTATTTCAGGTGGAAATACTTTACTCTCACGACCCAGCTATTTAGATGGTTTTTTTACATGTCTTAAAGTGGACCACAATCCTTCATCTTGTTGCATTAATCAAGACTTGCCCAATATCTTACCAACATCGGGATGTCAGTAAAAACGGGATAGTGATTCCCATTCAAATAAAAGGAGCTTTACAGTCTATACAGTACCTTCTTCTAGATTTCTCCTTTTGATGTTCCCCACAGTTCTCTAAGGAGGCCTGGAAAATGTTGTTTTCTCAACTTCTGTAGGGAGAGAACTGAGACCTAGCGGGTTTAGTGACTTACCATATCGTGCAGCTTGCGGGTAGCGCTCGACCTGGGCTGGAGTGGGAATGGGGATCCGGGAAGCTGGGCAGTATCTGTGGCCATGCCAGACATCAGCAGTGTGACTCTGGACAGTTTCACGCGTACGGTGAGGGTTTTGGGGTAGGATGAACTCCAGGGTGCCCACCCTACCCTGCTGTCTCGGCTTCTCAGGCCTCTTCATGCGCATGGCCTCTGGCACGGTCCTTACCCTTTGTTTGGCAGGTAGGAGGTAAGATGAAACAAATTTGGGGGTTAGAGGAAAGCATCCTGATGTGCTGGTGTGTGTTTCCAGGGTGGTGACATTCCATTTCAGCTGCTGTAAGACACCTCTGTGTCAGCTCACTTTCACAAGCTTGAGAACCTTGGCTGCATTTTGGTTTGGGGTTTGGAATTTGAGGATGTGTTTGTTTACCTCTGTGGGCTCACTTGTGGTGTGGAGCGGTGGAAGTGGCCTTTGTGAATTTCCTCTACCCTACATGTAGAAAAGTCAGCAGGAAGCACGAGGGCTCCTCACTTTACAAGGCGTAGACTTGCAAAGAAAGTGATGCTTTAGTCTGATTTTACTTTTTAACTAAGTAAAGCTATTGAATTCAAAAGTCAATTTGATATTGCTTATAAGTCTTTTTACAAAACTAACCTGTTTCCATGTACTGCAAAAGCAATCCATGTTCATTGTAGAAAATGTAAAAATAAGGAAAATTACGTGATTACCTATAATCTCCCAAAGATAACTGCTATTAACATTTTGTTAAAATTTCCTGGAATGGTTTTCTGCACGCCTATACACGTTTTAAAAGAAATTAGTGTAATATTGTACATACTGGTTTGTAAACCTTTGTTGTTAATGGTCAACTTTTTCCTATTTTACTAAATATTTTCTTAAAGGATTTGATCGGAGTGTGGATTGGGGAGCCATGTAGTGTTCTAGTGTGTGGCTGTTTCAGAATTTCATGTAACCTGTTTCCTACTGTTGGCTCTATTGGGTGCTTACAATAGTTTGCTAATATGAATCATTTTTGAAGATGTCTTTTCACATAAATCCTTGACAATACAGTAGATGTAGGTCTGATTTGTCAAACAAAGAAAACTAAAGCTGGATTTCCATTTTTCGGGGTATCAGCCACGCTGTTGAGCATTTATGAGAAAATGGTCACCTATACGCTTACTAAGGTCGATTGACATGGTCACCCCAAAGGTTTGGGGAGACATCCCCCACTGTCACCGTCACTGGATCTGGTACCGGGCTCCTGGCTTCTTCACACACTCAGGGTCCTGCTTAGAAACTAAGGCAGTGGATTCATCTTGCTTCTCTTCTTTTGCTTCTCTTTTAGCCTGATGAAGTCCTCCGATATCGATCAGGATTTATTTACAGACAGTTACTGCAAGGTGTGCAGTGCACAGCTGATATCGGAATCTCAGCGCGTGGCCCACTACGAGGTAAGAGCAGCTTCTCCCACTGAGTGTGTTTGGATGGAAGCGAGAGTAGCCCGGGTCAAGGCTGTGGGACCTGAGGGTGCTGCTTTCTGGACCTGGGGCAGAACTTGAGAAGCACAGGGCCTGAGCCGGAGAGTCTGAGATCAGGCTAGGACAAATGTGCATGCGTGGGGCTAGAGAGAGCGCTGGGGATGTCACTCTCAGGCCCCTGGCTGCTCCCCAGATTCTGCTTTGTTCTTTGTCCCTCAGCCCCTGGGGACCCAGTGGGCTTTCTCTACTTGTTAAATCTGTCATTGCTCATCCTTGAAGTTCCTTTCAGGGACACAGCCCAGGTTTCATTAGTGCCAGCTTCTCTTTCCTTCTCTGACCCTGAAGAAAAGCTCAGAGGCCCTTTCTTCATCACTGGAGGGAAACACAGCAGCATCAGTGGTTCAGCACCAAATTCCTCCCACCTTCTGGCTGCTGCCCCCAAAAGCATTTATTAGCAAGAAGACATCCCCCCGCAGGGTGTTGCCCAAGTTTTAAGGTCCAGATACTCTTGAAGGACATAATTCATTGGCTTTGGCTTTTTAGGATGGAAGTTCAAATGGCTGCTTTTTGATCTTTTATTGGGAAGAGAGGATGAGAGGAGAGAGGTCGACCAGTTTCTGAGGAGGGAATGGCGGGGGGGCACGCGTGGAGAAAAGGGGAGCCTGGGCCCCCAGATGCTTCTCAGGGCCGTTAGCTTTGCAAGAGAACATATACCAGCGAGAACATGAGCTTTCAAGGGCAATAATTTGTAAGTAACTTTAGCTTAGAGGGCTTAGCCAGCAATGTTCTTTTTGTCTGACACCTGCCAGTTGTCACTGTCACTCACCAAACTCCTTGAGCCTCAGATTCCTCCACGCACGAGGAAAATAATAATAATCACATGCACGCACACACCGAGCGACGCGTTCATCGGACCATGTGTTGTCCTCAGGGTTTTGTGGTGACCAGAGAGACCCCTCGACATAGCATTTGTGAAAACACTTCGGAAGCTGTACAGTGTGGCAAACGTGCAAAATTACGTCATTGCTCATTATTAATTCCGTGGCTTCAATATTTGGATGGAGGCAAAGCAAACTTGCTCTTCAGAGAAAATTTTTAAACATCAGCCTCTGTGAAAAAAGTGTTGTGAAAAAGCATGTTCTCTTGTCAGTAGGCAACTGAGTGGAAGAGGAAGGGAGTGTGAATGCAGAAGAATGATCAAAACGGAAGATAGCCATCTTTCGAAATTAAGAATTTCTAAATTCTGTAGATGTTGCTTTGTAAACACATATGGTTTTTATTAATTCCATTTCCCCAGTGAAGGAGAATCAGGGAATTTGTTCCTGCTCTGAAATTCCACAGCCTCCTATTATGTTCTCCCTTTATTAGACTTTTTGGGTTCCATTTTTAGTCATCTTACTAGATTCTTGAGGCCAGAAAGAGAGTTTTATTCATGTGATTGTCCATAATTTCCGGGACAGCATGTGCACATCAGAGCTTTTGTTTACAAAAATAGCCTGGTGACACTGTCCAAACACTGCTTTGTTGTTACCTGAGCTAGAAAAGTAATGTCAGAAAATCGAAAACAACAACAAAATTTTTTTTAAGGAAAAACATCTTAGCTGCTCAGTTACGGGTTTAGTTATTTGAACTCAAGTCTTCCTGTTACCACACTGTACCAGCTGTGGCATAACTTACTTGTTTAGAGGATGTGTTAAGATTTGTTGCGTGTAGCATAGATGAGAGGGAGAAGAGAAAGCAATCACAACAGATCTGCAGTTAACCCAGTTACATAGCATCAGAACAACATGAAATGTGTTCCTGTTAACCAGGGATGGGAACTCTGGGCGAGGGTTCATCCCCTGCTTCTAGGTAGAGGTGGGTACTTGCTTCGGGGGAAATACACATGCAGAGCTGCTGCGGGTGCGGAAAGCGTAGAGCTGGGACTGAGCGCGCTTTGTGAGGTCTCTGGTCTTCCAGCTTCGGTAGGAGACGTTCTTCGTCTCTAGGAGGATGGCTCCTATCAGATGATCTCAAAGGCCATCTGAGAACAGATATTTTCATGCCATTCATCCCTCCCACCCCCCCACACCCCCTCTGCTGAAATTGCACGTAGAGTGGGTCTCTGTGAGTCCTGTTGCCAAAATGTGACCACTGTACACCGGGGCCGGATTAAATCTCGGAGACAGAGTTTTGGGGGAAGTAGAAAGAAATAGTTTTATTGCTTTGCCCGGCAAAGGGGGCCTAATGCCCTCGAGACTGTGTGTCCCACCCTGGTGCGGGTACAGTGTTCAAGGAGCAGGGCGTGGTGAGCACATGGACATTCTTCTGATTGGTCGGTGGTGAGGTAATGGGGAGCCAGCATCATCAGCCTTCTGGTTCCAGCCCGTCTGGGGTCTGTGTGTTTGTGGGCAGCACACAGTTAACTTCTCCCACCTGCTGAGGGTTTCAGTATCTGCAAAACAGCTCGAAGGACATGGTTCAGAATATTATTTATAGTCCTGGAGGAAGAACTAAAGGTCCTTGGCTTTGTTTAATGGTTAAAGTATTATTATTTGTCTTGCTTGACTATTTTCCTTTCTTTCTGCATTTTCTCACTCCTCTGACTAAATTTATTCTTTGACTAACATTCTCCTACAGACAAAGAGGCAGGCGGAGGACATGGGTGGGTGTCCATTCTGGGAAGGTCTCATAGGGTCCAGCTCTGTTACGGTCCCAAGTCCCAGGCAGTTCATTGAAAATGTGGCTACAATTATTCTCGGTGCTCTTCCACTGATTTATTGCTTGAGTATGATTTCACTCTCGGTTTGACCAGATCATGTTGCAGGCGGTTCTGGGTTATGAGAGCCTCCAAGAGGCTCATAAACTTCCTTGGAAAGGCAAAGCCATGGATAGTTCAGTGTGGTATCTATGTGTGTGTTACCGAGAACAGGCTCTGTAGATTCTGCTCCTAAAAAGAGGCCGATCTAACTTGATATAAACAGAGTGTTCATCCTTCTGCCCATTTGACTGTCTGATGTATATGCTATGTTGTGCTGTTAATTTTTTAGATCTTTGCATGTTCCAAATTCAAAAGGATGAGTCATCACCGAGAGCTATTATGGTCCAGAGAGATTTGTGGGGATGACGTGAATTTTCGAGGTTTCAGTGGATGGGTTAAATTTAGAGGTTACTAGAATAAGAAGCCTTGGAATCTCCAGGGAGGCTGGCCTGGCTGGACTGGAAGCTTTGTGTTGGAGGAGAGAGGCTGGCAGCACCTACAGGTAGGGTGGGGTCAAGGGGTAAGGAAAGGGGAGTCTGGACTCCTGTGGGGCTCTTAAGTATTTGAGAGTGTAAAAAATAATTGTGCATTTCTGAGTGACAGCCATCGATGGTGGTCAAGATGTATTGTTGGGAAAAGAACAGCTCTTGATATGACTTTTGCCAAGAGACTAACATGCCAGTCCGCTGAAGTAGGAGGAAAAAAAACAAAGCAGACGTGTAATGGCTAATAGCTTCATGTCCCATTTAAAAGCCTGAACCTTTGTACAGGAGGACACAGCCTAATATATGTCTAATGGACCAAACCCTTCCATGCTATACTTTTAAGATCTCTTTTTACATATGAAGTCCTGGGCTGAAAAACAGGGGAAACATAAAGACATTATTGTTTTTCTTACTTGCTAAGCATTAATAACATGTAATATTTCAGTGGAAAATATAATTAGATGTCTCTGCTCACTGGTTGAATAGTCTGAATCAATAGAACAAGTAGACACAGACATAGAGGGGAAGAGAAAGCTTTCAGATGAACATGCCTGAATGTTACAGAGGTTAGAACTTGTTTCCCATTGAGGCCATGAGGGAAGGGCTGCTTTTCTAAGTGTAGGAAGAAGAAGATTGCAAGACTATGAGAACTGAAACCAAAAGGACAGAAAGATTATTTTCTGGAGTAAAACTAAAGGAAGAAGATGAATGATCATATCTAGCAGGAGAGAAAAAAACTCTTGTTAGGCAGACCCAAGGGAGCCAGCCATCAACGTGCCAGCCCCGATGCCTTGCCCGTTCTGTGAACCCTAATACCCTGTGTTACTTTGCCAGCCGTGTAATTAATCACTGCTTGTGAAATCCATGTCTCAGAGGCACCTCCAAACAAGATTGCAAGCTTCATGAGGGCAGGCCAGAGCCATGCACTGTATTTCTTATTTATTTCCCCAACAGCTTGGCCCCTGGTTGTTGCTCATGGGCACTTCGAGGGGGATGAAGAGGTTGCGGTGGGGATTGGCCGAGGGAAGCAGTGGGGCAGGTGTAATGGAAGCGCTCATGGGTGCACCAGAATACGCGATGGTGTACGTTCGGAGGCGCTCTATCCTCTCGGAGCAGCCTTCAATGTAGAGGTGACAGTTCTGCAGTTATGGGAAAGGCGGTTCTCTAAACTGATGGGGAACTCTTCAGACATCTCTGAATCTTGTAGTAATGTCAGTCCTGGCAAGTGAACCCTATCAGTCCCCCCGGAAATGTCAGAATCTAGCGGCAGGTGCGTTGGGTCTGCAGGGGCATGCTGAAACGGATTTTTCAGTTTCACCTGTTTTGATGTCATTCCAACAGAACTCTGCCTTCCTTAGCTTCTGGTTAAAGTGGGGAATAGCTGAAGGGCACTCTCTTAGTCTCTATAGGTCCAATAGTGAATGGGGCATAAGTGTTTCCTGGGTAGAGACAACAAGGTAAACATGAGGTCTCCAGTATATGCTGATTAGTGTCTTGACTTATTGGTGTTACCAATGCCTTTATTGCCTTCTCCCCCTTAGTCCCTCACACCTTCTTCTCCACTTTGCTTCTTCCTTTTGCTAACTGCCTGAGTAAGCATGCAAGCTGGACAACTCCTGGCATATGTGTGAGAGTTGGGGGTCAATGTTGTGTTGTGTTTCTGCATCAGTCCTGCCAGGTACCACGCTAACTGGACTTGAATGTCGTCTGGGCTCACTATCCTCACACCATTCGCATCTCTCCTGGGTACCACTGGTGATGTGCTCCTGGAGATGCAAGTACTAACTGTGTGAGGACAATAAAGGATCTTTATCGCAGGGTCCTGTGGGGATGCCTCCTTTGCATTGTACGCTGAGATTTGCTGTTTTAGTCTCTTCAGATCTCTTATAGTCATGACATGCTTAATTTCTCCCAGATGCTCTTACTACACTTATTGGTGCATCTGCCCAGGCTAAAGCAATTCTTGCTACCTTTCCTCATGTCCCTGATTGCCTGATACTCTTCAATGTCTGTTTCTTGACCAATTCATGAAGACTCTTGAGCTTCTGTGAAATGTGTTCCTATTCTTATGTTTTTCTATTGTTTATTCCAGCAGGTCTGGCCAGTTTACCTTTTATCACTTATTATTAATTAATACAGTTTACCTTGGGGACCACCAACACTCACAGCCCACTTTCTGCCTGAGATTGATTTAAGGCTTGGAGACTATTCAAAGCTTTTCTAATTCCGGATCATAACAGCTTTAGTAATACAATTCTCTCAGTAATATAGAAGGCTTCTGATTTGTTTCCTTTCAGAAAGCTCCTCATGTCATAACCATACAATGTTTCCCAGACATAATTTCAAGGCTGTTTATTATACTGCTTCCTCACTTCTGTGCCTCTAGTTTTCAGTTTCATCGTGGCTACCTTGAGGTTATCTAAAAGTGGGTGGAAAGACCCATCCTTAACCTGATTTTTACCAAAGGCCTGAGTCACAACGTGCAACTGAGAAATCTCACGGGGTCTCCAATACACAATGTCTTTTAAAATGCCAGAGAGGCAACGAGGGAAGGGGCAAGATGGGGTAGGGAATTAAGAGGTACAAACTACGATGTATAAAATAAATAAGCTACAAGGATATATTGTTCAGCACAGGGAATATAGCCAATATTTTATAAAAACTATAAATGGAGTATGATCTATAAAAATTGGGGATCGCTATGTTGTACACCTCAAACTAATATAATATTGTAAATCAACTATACTTCAATTAAAATAAAGTTAAAAAATGACACCTCTTTGAGGTGACTAGAAGCAATTAGCAAATGACTTTTCCAGCTCTCTAAGTCTCAAAGTTCTGACATAGCTTCTTATTTTGCTTATGTCTATTTGCTAGTGTGTCCGCTACACATCATAGTTCTTGTAGTTCTTTGATACTTTTATAAAAAACCTAGCTGAACGTCAGCAACAGGCAACTAGGAACAGGTAACATCTATCCAAGCAATCTGTTTTCCATCCTCTTCTAGTTTTCTTAGCATTTTAACCATTTCCTCGTGCAGAACCATCCAGTTCTAGCACCATAAGCTCTGGAGGCAGGTCTGCTCTCCGGGGTATTATAGGCAGTGGCTTTGCCAATATTTTGTCAGTGTATATCCCGGATCTGCTGTATCTGTGCCCTCCCCACCTAGCTCTCCACCCGCTAAGACAATGCCAAACGTTTGGTGTCTTGTTATGGGAGAACCCCCGTTTCTATCTCACACAAGGTAGGCTAACTGCAGGCGCAAAAATCTCAGCATCTTAGAAATAAAAATTTCTTTACTGCCTGCGTTATAGCCCATTGGGGTTAGCAGAGGGGGTTTTGTACCGTGTAATTATTTAGGACAAAAGTTGACAGAGGCTCCACTGTCTTTGCTCCTGACAAAGATGATAGAGCCATCAGCTGCTCTGAGTATCTAAGTCCAGCTGACATTTGAGGGACCGATGGGCAACGTGGGTGACTAGGCAGGACATTTTAGGGGCCAGGTCTGCAAGTGACAGCACCATATTCACCCACATTCTGCTGACCAGACCTCAGGCCTATGTTTTCTTCTGACTGCATGAGAAGCTGGGCAAACAATGTGGCTTAGCTGGGTTCCCTGGAGGAAAATGGAGCCGGTTTGGTGAACATACAGCACTGCCTCTGTGCACTGCATGTGTGTGACACCAGAGGGACATCGTGACTAGGACCTGCTGTGGGTTCGCTGGGGATGGAAGGGGGCACGTGGAGAAGAAAGAGGAAAAGAGGAAAGGCTGTACATCCCCAAGGGAGTGCTCTTGACAAACAAACATGTAAAAAACAACTCTGAGGAACTTCCCCAGTGGTGCAGTGGTGAAGAATCCGCCTGCCAATGCAGGGGACACGGGTTCGAGCCCTGGTCCGGGAAGATCCCACATGCCATGGAGCAACTAAGCCCGTGTGCCACAGCTACTGAGCCTGCGCACTAGAGCCCGTGAGCCACAACTACTGAAGCCTGTGTGCCTAGAGCCCATGCTCCTCAGCAAGAGAAACCACTGCGATGAGAAGCCCGCGCACCGCAACGAAGAGTAGCCCCCGCTTGGCGCAACTAGAGAAAAGCCCACGCGCAGCAACAATGACCCAACACAGCCAAAAATAAATAAATAAATAAATGTATTAAAAACAAACAGACAACTCTGGCAATCACGTGTCTGGGGGCCCCTGTGAAGTGGATGCCTATTTCATTTCCATGATGTGTGGAAAACTGAAGCCAACATGTGTTGTTTGTCTGAGACAAAGAAATACAATGCTATCAAATGAGGATTTTCTCTCCACCTCCTCTGACTTAATTGGTCAAGCCCAGAGATTTTTCCATTTGTAATTTAGAGACTGTGTTCTGAGCCACATGTCTAACCGGGAGGATCCCCCTCTGCTCTGCCTTTTTGGGCCCCGCCATCCGGTCTCCCAGGCTCTGAGCTCTGGGGGGCCCAGGTGGTGAGCGGCCTGCCTACCCCACACTCAGGGGCTCTCCATCTGTGGGCAGGAGCTGGGGATCTGTCCTTGGTGTCTCAGCATCTTCTGAAGATGGGTGTTTGGGAGAAATTTCTCTTTGCTCTCCCTTATGAGAAAAGGTGTCCTTCTGCTCGCGAGGCTGCTTTATCACAGCCCCTTGACTCTGATCTACTTTCCTACTTTGCTTTATCCACCAGATTCATGGCCACATCCAGCAACAGGTTTTGTGGGCACATTTATTGTGCTCACTTTACCTCTAGATGTTATTATTTTCTTTCCCCTGTTTTAATTTAAATCTGTACCTCTCAATTATTGATTTCATCCTTTTGCGTGAGAGGTGGATGGATTTTGATATGTCTTCTTAAAGTCTTTGAAGAAAAGAGCGGGGGATAAACATATCAATATTTAATCTTTTTATTTTTAACATTTTATTCGTTTTTGTTTTGATGAGGGGGTAAATTTATATGACTCAAAATTCAAAAAGGGTGGAAGAGTGTATAATGTGAAAATTCTTACACTTATTCCTGTTTCTCAGCTACCCAGTTCTTCTCAGAAGAATCCTGGGTGACCGATTTTCTTTGAAATGAGCTATGCATATCGATGCAGCTTAATTTTTTTAAAAAATTCTATTAGAGTTGATTTACAATGTTGTGTTACTTTCTGCTGAACAGCAAAGTGTAACAGTTATACATATACATATATCCACTCTTATTTAGTTTCTTTTCCCATATAGCGCATTACAAAGTATGGAGTAGAGTTCCCTGTGCTATACGGTAGGTCCTGATTAGTTACCTATTTTATATATAGTAGTGTGAATGTCAGTCGCAATCTCCCAGTTTATCCCTCCCCACCACCACTTTCCCCCCGGTAGCCATAAGTTTGTTTTCTACATCTATGACTCTATTTCTGTTTTGTAAATAAGTTCATTTGTACCATTTTTTTTTAGAGTCCATATATAAGCGATATCATATGATTTTTGTCTTTCTCTGTCTGACTTATTTCACCCAGTATGACAATCTCTAGGTCCACCCATGTTGCTCCAACTTAATTTTTCCTTTTCTTTACTTTTCACAAACGACAGCAAGCTAGACCCTCCACTTTTTGTTTGTTTTAATTGTGGCTTAGATTCTCATGATATGAATGTATCACAGCTTGTAAAGAAAAGGTTTACTGAATTGACTGATGACTCCTTGGCAGGTTTGATAAAACTCTGGTAGCAGGAAGATTCTCCCTGTGAACCCGTTTCGTGACGCACAGGTCAGTTACTTTTCAGATCCTGGCTCCTACTGAATGGTTACTGACAGGGACAATTTTTCTTCCAGTTTTCCGTTCCCGGCATTCCCTTGAAAGCATACGCATTTCCGACTTCTGAGTCATTGAGCCGTGTGGGCTTGCTGATTTTTTTTAAGAAGATGTTAGCAGACAGGGGAATATTGAGGGCTAATGACCTAAGGAAGTGGGTTGGAGTGTTGCTGTGAGCTGTGGTGTCTTGCCCACGTTTCTTCGGATGCTTGGAGGAGATGTGAGGACATCATATTTCCCTCCCTCTCTGTGATTTGAGCATTTAATTCGTTTCTTTAGGCTTTTACTAAGATGCTTTAATTTTGAGTGGAATGTTTCTAGCTTTGAATTCCATCCCTCTCCCTGAGGGTCATACATAAGGCATAACTGTACCTACTCAGGCAGGATCCCTACCACCTTCAATTGCCCCCTCCTGCCTGCATCCCCCTTCTCCCTGACGCATCCTTCAGGTTTCCTGGCCTCTGGGCACATCTGTGCCACCACGATGCCAGCTGCTGGGAAGACTCTCTGTCCACACACTCTACTGACTCAACTGTAGAAACTATCCCGCCCTCACCTTGAAAAACCTACAGGCAGTTGGAAAGTTTTAGATTTTACTGAGAAAATAGGAAAAATAGAGCAAAACTCTCTTTTTTCTGTCCCCAGTATTCCTCCTTCCGCTCTGGCCTTGCAGTCCCAGATGTTGCCTTTGACTTGGGGTGTTTCTCCACCTTCCGGTTCCAGGAATCCAACCCATCCCTGTTTTCATTAATTCCTTGTAGCTCTTGACTTACTGGAAGCTAAACCTCTCCAGATTTGGCCCTAAATGCTACCTCTCATCTTACTCCCCAGTTTTCTGTGACCCTAAAGCAGCCCCTGTGTTTAACCTGGGGAATTCTATGGGATTCCGTCACTTAACTTTAAAGCCGCATCTTCTTTTTCCACTTCATGGAAACATTCATACTCTTCTCGGCCCACCTGCTAAATTCCCCAGTTTGTATCCGTGGAGTGAATTCACTCAGTTTATCCTCAGAGCAGGCAGAGTTTGCCTGAGGCAGGGAAAGAGCTTCCAGTGTTCTCAAGGTCAAAGGCCTGAGTGGTAAGTATAATCCTAGCGGCGTCACTTCACCCGTCCAGAATTTAGTTTCCCCCTTCGGTACTCTGAGAAGGTTAGGGGTCTTCTTTCTTTTACCCCCATTCCTTACACCCATCTCCCCTGCATCTGCACAGGTAACCATTTTATTAGGGTTGACATATTTTTTATCTGTATATGGTCTTTGAAATGTATGTTGCTTTGTGGGCATGTATATTTTATTTATTTAATTTTTTGTTTATTTTTAAAATTATTTTTTATTGGAGTATAGTTGCTTTACACTGTTGTGTTAGTTTCTGCTGTACAGTGAAGTGAATCAGTTATACGTATACACATATCCTCACATTTTTAGACTTCCTTCCCATTTATGTCACCACAGAGCACTGAGTAGAGTTCCCTGTGATATACAGTTGGTCCTTATTAGTTATCTATTTTATACATAGTAGTGTATGTATGTCAATCCCAATCTCCCAGTTCATCCCACTCCCCCTTCCCTCTTTTGTATCCATACATTTGCTCTCTACATCTGTGTCTATGTCTGCTTTGTGAATAAATTCATCTGCACCATTTTTATAGATTCCACATATAAGTGACATTATACTGTATTTGTTTTTCTCTTTCTGACTTACTCTGTATGACAGTCTCTAGGTCCACCCACATCTCTGCAAATGGCCCTGTTTCGTTCCTTTTTCATGGCTGAGTACTATTCCATTGTATCTATGTACCACGTCTTCTTTATCCATTCTTCTGCTGATGAGCATTTAGGTTGTTCCATGTCCTGGCTATTGTGACTAGTGCTGCAGTGAACATTGGAGTGCGTGTGTCTTTTTGAATTACAGTTTTCTCCAGGTATATACATGTATATTTTAAAATAATTTTTATTCTAGTATAGTTTTAGATTTACAGAAAAGTAGCAAATGTAATATGGAATGTTGTGGTGTTCCCTGATCCCGTCTCCCCTGCTGTTAACATCTTGAGCTACTGTGGTTGTTAACATCTTGAGTTACTGTGGTACATTTGTCACAGCTAAGGGTCCCGGATTGATGCATTATTATTATCGTTACATAACGTACAAAGTCCGTTCTTTCTTCCTTTTTCTGTTCTAGGATCCTGTCCAGGATTCCACATTACGTTTAGTCATCCAGTGTCCTTAGGCTCCTCTAGGCTGTGACAGTTTCTCTGACTTCCTTTGCTTTTGATGACCTTGATAATTTTAAGGATCATTGGTCAGGTGCTTAGTAGAATGGCAGTCCGTGGAGATTTGTTTGCTGATTTTCTCATGATTAGACTGGGTTTATGGGTTTTCGGTGGGGAAGATCCCAGAGGTGAAGTGTTTTCTCATCACATCCTATCAAGGGTCCTGTCATCCTCCGGTTGGGCCACTGGTGATGGTGACCTTGATCTCCTGGATCTAGGTAGTGTTCTCAGGTTTCTCCACTGCAGATTTATTTTCCTCCTTTTCCATATTGCAGTCTTTGGAAGGAAGTCATTAGGCACAGTGTAGGCATGTCTTTTTTTTTTTTTTTTAGCCATGTGAGTTTCATTCTTGCTGTTTCATTCAGCAGGATGTTGCTAAGAATCAACCACATTCCTATGTGTACGTCTAATCTCTTCCTTCTACCTCCTGCTCAACATTCCACAGTGAGCAGCTGTCATATTCTGACTGTCTCATTCCTTCAGGGATGGATACTTAGGTTTCTTCTGGTCCCCCATGAACACAAACAGTGCTGGACAAACAACCTTAACCACGTTTCCTAAAGGACCTGTGTGGGCATTTTTCTGAGATGGACAGACAGGCAAGAGGGGACCTTGTGCCTCATAAGCCCTGTTATCACTTACTTTGACTGAGCCTTGATCAGGAGGGGGTGATGGTTCCCATAGCCACATCTCTGCCAATAACTGGCTTTATCCAGCTTCTCATTTTTTCCTAATCTAGTTGCTATGTGATAGCTTTGTCCTTTGAAATTGCATTTCTCAAATTATTATAAAGTTTGAACAACTTTTTTGTATACTTGCTAACCCTTTTGCTGATTTCTGTTCATATTCTCTGACAATTTTTCTGTCAGTATTCTTGTATTTTTCTTTTTGATTTCCTCGTATATTCCTTCTTGAGTTTAGACACTGGAAATACCTTCTCCCATTCAGTCATCATCTTATTAGGTCTGCTCGTGATGTCCTTTGTTCATTTTATTTATTAAGCTTGTTAATTTTTTAAAAATTAATTAATTTATTTTTGGCTGTGTTGGGTCTTCCTTGCTGCACACGGCTTTCTCTAGTTGTGGCGAGCGGGGGCTACTCTTTGTTGTGGTGCGCGGGCTTCTCATTACAGTGGCTTTTCTTGTTGCGGAGCACGAGCTCTAGGCATGTGGGCTTCAGTAGTTGTGGCATGCGGGCTCAGTAGTTGTGGCTTGTGGGCTCTAGAGAGCAGGCTCAGTAGTTGTGGTGCACAGGCTTAGTTGCTCCGCAGTATGTGGGATCTTCCCAGACCAGGGCTCGAACCCGTGTCCCCTGCATTGGCAGGCGAATTCTTAACCACTGTGCTACCAGGGAATTCCCAAGCTAGTTAATTTTTATGTGATACATTTAATAAACTTTCTGCCTTACGGTTTCTTTAAGAAGTTCTTCCCATTGATTGATCACAAAGACATCGAGTATCCCAGCTCCTATTAATATGACATTTCTATTTTTGACATTCATGTCTTTAACTCTGTTTGGAGTCTGCCTTTGTATATTGTAGAAGGTAGGAGTCCACTTTGATTTTCCTCCATACGGTGAACCACTTGTCCTACCACCATGTACAGTCCTTTTTTTCTCCATAATTTGTGGTTCCACCTTTACTATATGTTCATTTTCCACAGGTACTTGCCTCCAAATCAGACCTTTCTATTCTGCTCTGTGATTCTGTCTATCCGGGCCAGTCCGTACTGTATTTAGTTACTATCCCTTGGTGTCGTGTCTTAATATCTGAGAGTGACAAGTCACATCTCTTTCCTCTGCTACTGCAGAGCTGTCTTGGTTAGCTGTGCAGTGTCCAATTGTGTTGTTCATATACGTGCTTGAATAACTGCACAAACTCAGTTGAAATTTTGATTGGAATTCCACCAGCTTTCAGAATGAATTTAAACAGTGTTGATATCTTTACAGTATCAAGTCATTTTACCTTAAAGCAGGGATATCTATCCATTTATTCAATTTTAAACCCATTTTTACATTAAAATTTCAGAGAAATATAACTTAATAAACATATAACCTATGAGCACATACACAACTGTATAATTTAGTTCTTGACGTTATTTATTGTTTTCTATTCATTGGCTAAGGTTTAGTCGTTCCTCTTCAACTAAATTGGAATTGTGTTGAGGACCAAGGGTCATGCTTTTAATTTCTTTTTTCCCTCGTCACTGTCCTGCAACCTAGAGGGTCTTAATGAATACCACTTTGGGGAGTTTTTTTTCTTTTTGTTAATTGACATCCAGGATAAACACCCTATGCAAGGTTATTTTTTCTGGCTTCTTCCTTTGCAATTTTGGTCTTTTATTCTCCCTCTTTACTGATTTGCTTGCCTTCTCCCTCTGGTTCCCTTGTTTCCTCCCCTGGGTGAAAATGCCTAATGTGGCCCTTGTCACAGTAGGGTTTATCGAGTGAGGCTAAGCACTTTTTTTGCAGTGTGGTGCACTTCCCCTGGGGACGAACAGTGTCACTTAAAACTCATCTGTGTCCTTGGTGCTGTGGGACCACCTAGAGGGGTGGAATAGGGAGAGTGGGAGGGAGACGCAAGAGGGAGGAGATATGGGGACACATGTATATGTATAGCTGATTCACTTTTTTATACAGCAGAAACTAGCACCCCATTATGAAGCAATTATGCTCCAGTAAAGATGTTTTAAAAAATAATACATTCCAAAAAAAAAAAAAAAAACCTCAGCTCTGTCAATAAGTCGAGGTGAGTTTTTGGCTTTACACAACTGCATTGCCAACCATTAGAAAGATGTTAACATTTATTGCCAAGCTTAAATATCCTTACAAGCCAAAATATGCAATCTTTTTTCCCCCCAATCCTTAAGCTGCATTTTCATGACCACATCTTCTTTACAAAGTGCTCTAACATTCTTTACGGAAACTTGTATTGTTTTAGGTGCTCCCATGGCAGTCTTCTTTGATCTAAAGAAAAAACCATTTTATTTTCATAAAAGAAAGTCATAGTAGATCCTCCTTATTTTGTTAGTGACACGTCTAACCCCTGCCCAGTTGGCTGTTTTGCTTCATGTCTCCTTTTCAATCTATATGATGACCCAGAAATGTGATTTGACTTGCACCCTGTCCAAATCCATATAATACATTTATATGATAATGAAGTTCTCCATGTTGAAAAGCAGCTTTAATCTGTGTCAGTGTGCAAAGAATTCATCAAGTTATTTGGCTTAGAAACTGCGTGTAGTGAGAAATAATTCAAAGCTGGATAAAAACGCATGGTGTCCCTTGGCTCTGGTACTTTAAAAACCCAGATGCCTTTGGAATGGCTTGGCGTGCCTCGGATGAGACATGGGTGGGTGGTGTTTATGTGCTGATTTTGTTGAGGCAGAAACAAAGTTTGGAAGTTAATCTGATGTCACTGGACTTCTATGATATTTGGAAATTTTCTTGAAATGTTTTCTGGGTGAAAGAATAAGAAGTGATGTTTACTACATTAGCGTCTTAGAGACCAAAATGTGTTTGCCCAGGAAAGCAGTCTTGTAGCTAAAATATTAATGTGGCAGAGTTACACGTTCTCTGTTTAATAAAAATGAAGGGCCACTCCGGGAGGTAAGGACCAGGGCTGTCCCTTCAGTCTCTGGAAGACGTGAAACACCGAGTGCATAACTGGTTTCACCCCCGCTTAGCCCGCCCAGCGTTGTGGGGTTGACTCCGGAATTCAAGAGGGTCTTATCCTCTGGAAACATTCATCTGGGAAACTGCAAGTCTCTTAGGCTTGTTTTTGTGACAACGGTGGACAGAAGGCGCACTGGTTTGTGTTCTGATATTTAGGTCAGACAAGTAGTGTGGGATTTAAGAGGTGGCTGACTCACTGCAATTTCTGAACATTTTCTTCTAAGTCTGGAGCCCCTGATGTTTGCCTGCATTTATGCTCCCAACATATTTTTTGAATACCTACACTGTAAATGCACCATAATCGATTCCATTTTCCTCCTCTTCGGGGATCCCTAGATGAAAAAGACAAAGCTCTTGCCCTCATTTGGATAGAGCGGAAATGACGCCCGTACAAATGAGAAGGTGTAAGGAGCACTAGGGAGGCACAGGTGTGTGTTATGCATCTCAGAGATTTAGGGTGACTTGGTTAGAAAGAAGATTCAGTTGGGCTTCTTCTTCTCTATTTAATGAAGTGTGAAAATTAAAAAACTTCCTGTGTCTTTTCTGTGGACTAGATTTGTACATATAATATATTTAATAATTAAAAGGGGAAAATATGGTTGCTTAATAGAAGAACAAAGCCCTGATTACGGCAGCACATCTCTGAAAATTAAGGTCACTCAAAGTCACATTCAGGGAACCTTGCTTTTCTGTCCTTGGATACTTGTCATGTGTGTGATCATGAGGAAGTACATATCCATGTCTTTAGGAAATAAAGTCAATTCAAATGCCCTGAATTAAAAAAAAAAAAAAGAAACAAAGCAAAACCCTGACAGTGACGCCCTGTGTCTGCTTCCCTGGAGGTTGAGGTTTGTAGCTCCGAGAGTCCAGGGAGTGTCGACACACTGTGGACTGAACTGTCCGGAGGCAAGACGTTCAGTGTTCCTCACATTTGCTACATGGATGTAATCTTGAGACTCTACAAATTCTTTTACTTTTCAAAATTTTTTTAATAATCATTTTTAGTGCATCTATTTTGGCGGGTATCAAGATGAACCATTCCCCTTTTCTGTGTTAATAAAAGATTTTTTTTTTTTAATAAAAGATATTTTTATGGAATAAGAGTTTAGATCATTAAACTACTGTTTCTCAGACAGGAGTCATCAGCTCCTGAAGAATTTTGTTCTTGTGGACACTTGAGAATTTCTTCTTTTACTTGTGTTTGAGACACATTGCATCTTAGAGCCCACTCTTCGATTACTCTTTCGGGGGCTTAATCATTTTAAATTGCTTTTGTGTCAATGATCTCCAGATTTGGTGAGCCAATGATTTAGATTATTAAGATGATCACTAGATTGATGGATTTAACAATTGATTTTGCCTATTTTCCAAGTATGTTGCCGGTGTTTTTAAAATTTTCTTTTATACGTTAACATTTTGATTAGCTGACTTTCTTTTGTGTATTCAAATTGAAAATCACTTAGGGACTTCCCTGGTGGCGCAGTGGTTAAGAATCTTCCTGCCAATTCAGGGGACGCAGGTTCGATCACTGGGCCGGGAAGATCCCACCTGCCGCGGAGCAACTAAGCCCATGCGCCATAGCTACTGAGCCCGCGCACCTAGAGCTTGTGCTGCGCAACAAGCCACCACAATGAGAAGCCCGTGCACCGCAACAAACAGTAGCCCCAGCTCGCGGCAACTAGAGAAAGGCCATGTGCAGCACCGAAGACCCAATGCAGCCAAAAATAAATAAATAAATTTATTTTAAAAAAACCAAACTGCTTAGGAGAGACCTCAGGAGAAAGCTCCAATAGTGAAGGGAACAGATCTGTGAATTTGGAATAAAGAAAAAAACACTTTGTTTCCATTCTTGTCTGACTCTGTTTCTCTCTCCCCTAGATACGTCTCTGCCCGTATATAAGAGAGAGAGAAACAGAAACAGTGTTTGATGATCTGTTTCCTATCATCGATCTATCTATCATCTATCTATCTATCTATCTATCTATCATCTATCTATCTATCATCTATCATCTATCGAGGGACAGAAACAGGCAGACACAGAAAGGGAGAAGCTAGACTAGATGGTAACAGAGGTAATTGAGCCAACTGAAGAGAGTTTGGTTTGAAAAAAATCCTTCGAAATGGTAGAAACAGTTTAGAAACACGGAGTGGAGAAGGAGGTATGGGGTAGAGGTGGTCTGTGCACTAAGGTGCCTCTAATTTTAGCCGCTATTTTATTCACTGATAAAACAGTGTGTTGGTCCAGGATGAAACCCTAGGAAGTAAAGTTGCGGGATAGCAGCAAGGCAGTAAAGATAAGGGAAAATTAATCTCAGCAGAGTGCTGCTTTGGTAGTGCAAGTACGAATTACCTTCTTCGTCAATGAAGTTTTCCTGTCAGAGCCAAGAGAAGCTGGGAGGGATTGGGGCTACGAGGGACATCCACAGGCGCCTCTGTGGCTCTAAAACAGCCTAGATTTATGCCGCGTATGGAAACTCAAGGCCGCTCTTCCAGGTAGAATCAGTCAGGGTATAGAGATGTTGATTGGTTTCTAAGTGTTCTCTTCTGCTTTTCAGCAACGTCTTTTTTTAGATACTTGCAACAGTGCTTGAGAAATAAGATTTCTTGCCTTCTGTGGGTTCTCATGCATGAACAACTGGGGACCAGGACCTCGGAACCGAGCTCTACAGGTTGGCAAGACCACATCCCACTGTGGGGCTGAAGGAATATTTGCCAGGGGAGAAGAAGGAGGAGAACAGCGGAAAGTTCTTTCTGAGATGTGTGTGGGGCATTACGTTGCAGATCGGGTCTTTGAGCGGAGCTGCCTCAGTTCATGCTTGGATTTAAAGTTTTTTTGCACAGATTCAGAGGAGGCAGGGGAACGAGCCATGGGCAGATCCCTCAACCTGTTGTAGAACCCCCTTCCCAGATGGTAGCTGAGCCCTCCTGTCTCCCTGCTCTGAAACTGAGGGGGGCAGTCGGGACTGGGGAGGGGGAGAAAGGATTGGACCACTGACACCTTCCCTTAGGAGCTCACCCAAGAGACCTGCCAGTCTTCCTCACATCCTTGCCTGTTTCCCACCTGGCTCACCCCTTGGAGGGCTTTGGCCTGGACTTCGGGGTCTTAGCCTGTGTCCCAAGGCTGCCTGTTCTCGTGTAGTTGCCACAGACCCGTCTCACCATGGAGGATGCTGCAGTGAAAAGTGTGGGCTGGCCGACCACTCCCTGCCTGACATGCTTCCCTACCCAAGCTCTTCTTGATGGCAACGCTCCCATTCACCGAGGGCCAGGCATTGTGCCAATCTTCATGTACATCATCTTATATTGTTGTTTTCTTTTTTAAACACTAAGGCTGGTTTTTTGGTTTGTTTTTGTCGTCGTTGTTTATGTATTTATTTATTTGGCTGTGCCGGGTCTTAGTTGCAGCATGTGGGATCTAGTTTCCCGACCAGGGATCGAACCCCGGGCCCCCTGCATTGGGAGTGTGGAGTCTTAACCACCGGACCACCAGGGAAGTCCCTCGTATTGTTCTTTTAAGGACTATCAAGTGGCAGATATGGCGATTTTTCCCTAGTCCTTTGAGGAAATCGCAGTTCAGAGAGGTTAAGGTAATTTGCCCAGGTGCAGCACCTGGACTCTGTTATGTAGGAAATTCCCCAAACACCACCTTCTTTGGTCCTGTCATGCTCTCCTTTCTCTGTCTGAGAAAAGTCAGGTGACAATGCAGTTGAGTCCAACTGTGTTTCCTTCAATTCAACAAGCATGTACTGTGCTCTTAGAAAGTGCTGGGCGCTGAGCCTGGGGCCCAAGAGTACAAGGATGAATGGTGGTGTCTCTGTGATTGCCTGGGGGCTCCCGGAGAGCAGGGACGCGTCAGGTTGCCCCAAGGGTTAGGTCAGACCCACCCTGACCCCTGGGCAGGTGCTGGGCTGTGTTTTGGTGGGTGGGACGTGAGGGATCATTGGGTGGGTTTCGCAGAGGAGAGGTGAGCAGGCTCTGAAGCTTCAGCAGTTATAGACATGGGGGGAAAAGGAGGCTCCAGGCTGCTGGCGCAAAGCTCCAAAGTCAGAACGAATACGAAAGGCGCGCAGCCTGGCTTTGCTGGAGAGAGGAGCAAGCCCAGTGAGCCCGGAGGTAGAGGGGAGGGGACCCCGCGTGGGACTGGAAGGCTTGGTGCTGCTGTGAGTCCTGCCTGGGGCCAGTCAGTTCTCCAAGCACAGCAGGCGGCTCTTTGGCCTAGAACTTCATGCAGCTTCCCAGACACACAAAAGGAAGAGAAAAAACCAAGATGGCCTTTGACTGAAATGGGCAAGAATTCCAGACCGGATTCGATGAAGAAGCGAAGGCGATACTGTGAGAACTGCGTCAGGCGTGCAAATCTAGGCACCTTCTTCCGTCTGGGCGGCAGCTGTGTGGGGCGGCCCGGGAGTGAAGGAGACACCGTTCTCATTAGTGCTTTGGAGGCAGAACTGCAGCTCTGAAAGTTTTCTTTCTGTCTTTTTCTAAATACCACGGAGACAGTGATAAAGAGCCAGGTGAAATTCAAGGGGGGTGGTTAGCAGACAGCATTGTGAATTGCTCTGTGAATTGCTGATTTAAGCACTTGCTCTGCCTTCTCCTGCGCTAAACCGCACACAAAGAAGCATCCTGAGATGGAATAGCAATGCTCTCATTTTCATTTCAGCGCTGATCTGAGTAAATCATGCAGGACCATTCCTCTAAAGGGAAAAGGTGGGGGAGGGTGGAGGCTGATGTGGAGTTTGGGCGGGACGGGCAGCGGTGTTGACATCCCCTCTCACTGTGTGCACCTTGGAGCCTCCCAGGTGCACGCACCACGGCAGGGGCGCGCTCCACGGCCAGTGCACGCTGCCTGCCTCGACCCCGCTTCCAAGGCAGGATTACGTATGGCGTGAAAACTTCCCCCTTTCTTTATAGCGTCGCCCGCCTCTGCCAGTCAGAGAGAGTGAGGTCATTCTGGGGAGAGGGATCACAGCATCAACCTCTCCATCCCCTCACGCATGCTATTTGAGACTCAAAGTGAAAAGAAAAGGGAGAAAAACAAAGAAAAAGAAAATGTGGAAAACTCAAAAGTCATAGCCCTATTTTTCAGTACCTCTGTTGCTTCTCAGGTCCATTTTGTAATAGGAAGGGATGAGATCCTGTGTAAGCGGTGTCTTGTAAGGTACTTGTTGTGATGGTGATTGGAATATAAAGCATCACTTCGGATGCTCAGGACCGCCATTGGCTTGCGATTTGCAGAATGGAGAACGTGCATTATAAAGTATGGGGAGATTTTTATATGCAACATTAATGCCATGGATTGTATCCAGTAAATCTGGGGAGAAAGTCTGAGCCCCAGAGCCTCAGCCCTTTAAATCAGTACCGCACTCCACTGCTGAGAACAGTTTCCCAATTGATGTATCAGCGCAGCCAGTGAAAGCAAAAAGGAAGCCCCTGAGGAGGAAGCAGGTGTGACACTAAATTCTCCCCTCAGCTTAGGGACAGCCGAGGCTCTGAATGGCATCTCTGTAAGTTCTAGAGTTAACTAAGTTGGCTAGAAATTGCACTAAAGAGCAGTCTCTTGGTCTAGTGACCGTGGTGTGTCATAAGGGTAGCTTGTACCTTTCAAATGTCTGATGGGTTGATGCAGTGGGCTTTCTATTTGTGTCTTTAGGATTCAGGTGCAGAAGTGCCTCTTCACAGGAGGGCAGTGCAGGGACATTCACACCATTGGCCACAGCTGCCCAAGAAGTCTGCCCCCAGGTCAGGTGCTGTGATGGGGTGCACAGCCATAAATATGGCCCAAGGTTAGGGCTTGCAAGGCAAGGGCCGGGTCCAGAGTAGATTTTTTTTTTTTTTTTTTTCTGTACGCGGGCCTCTCACTGCTGTGGCCTCTCTCCCGTTGCGGAGCACAGGCTCCGGACGCGCAGGCTCAGCGGCCATGGCTCACGGGCCCAGCCGCTCCGCGGCATGTGGGATCTTCCCGGACCGGGGCACGAACCCGTGTCCCCTGCATCGGCAGGCGGACTCTCAACCATTGCACCACCAGGGAAGCCCCAGAGTAGATTCTTGATTGGAGGGTCTGAGGGTAACGACGACGGCAGGATCGTGAGCTAGGACTGCTCAGGAGTCCTTAATGAGCAGATCTGGAAAAAGAAGCATGGAGGACTCCTGGTGGCTCTGTCTGGGTTTCCAAGACAATACAAAGTGTTTCTGCATCTGTTACTTTCTGTTTTCTGAGCTTCTTCCTCTCTGTCAAGATGATGAAATTACGTTGGCCACTATCACCCAATCTCCCTCCCGCCCCATCTACAAGTTCTTATTTTCCCATTAACATAACCATTGTCATGCTAGAGCCCAACAGGTCTGTGATGACAGCTGTCCATCTGGGAAACCAGCTGAGACAGACCCAAGGAGAGAGAACAGAGGCTGCAGGGAAGGGAGGTCCCTGGGGCTGGGGACACCCGTGTCCATAGGAAAGGGAGGGTCAGAAGGCCCCAGGGACAGGCATATCTGTTTTGTGCCACTGTGTGGTGTCCTGATGCAAACAGCGTACACCCCTTAACGAGGCAATAAAAGCCCAAGCAAAGTCCTTAAGAAGAAGCCTGATGTAGAAGCCTGACCGTTGCCTCCCAGCAGATAGTGCCTGGGTCACTGGGCTGGTGAAACACTTTGTGAACTGCAGCACAGTATGTGTATATTTCCTTTCTAGGGGCCCCAGGTTTGAGTTAATATCCACAATGGAGACAGGTCCTGCTCTATAGCGTGTTGAGTAAACACAGCCCTACATTCTGATTCGGGGCAGATCCCGATGCTTCTCTTCAGCTGTTGGTGCAGACAAGCTATTTCCCATCCAGGCTCTTGAGGGCCGTTTCTTCCTTAATATATCCTGACCTCCTGATCAAGCTGCCGAGTTTTGTTAGCCCAGGACTCTCATGTTACGGACCCACATGGACAGATCAATGGATTTTATTTAATGATATTTATGTTTCAGTTCAAAAAAATTCTGTTAAAGGTAAAAATAAAAATGGTCTTTTGACTTCTCCTGAATCAGCCCACAGATAACTAATTCCAGGGAACTTCTCTTCGGTGAAATTGGCCATTCTGTTCAACCGAATGAGAATACAGGAGAATGGGGAGAAATAAGCACGTTTTGTTTTCCGTGGATGGAAGACCTTGAGGAATGTACAGATGTGGGGCAGAAAATACACAAATATGTGCTTCTATTATGATCGCAAAAAGAGGGGCAGGGGCTTCCCTGGTGGCGCAGTGGTTGAGAGTCCGCCTGCCGATGCAGGGGACACGGGTTCGTGCCCCGGTCCGGGAAGATCCCACATACCGCGGAGCGGCTGGGCCCGTGAGCCACGGCCGCTGAGCCTGCGCATCCGGAGCCTGTGCTCCACAACAGGAGAGGCCACAACAGTGAGAGGCCCGCGTACCACAAAAAAAAAAAAAAGAGTGGCAAGTCTGTCACACTTTTCTTTTCCTAAAGGAGGTGTCAAGAGGAATCCAGATGGATTGTAATGACAGATGTCACATCTCAGGGGACCCCTCAACCTTGGGAAACCTCAGGGCAAGAAAAATGACCCAGATAAAATGGGGTGGTCCCTGTCTTCCCTGACGTGCAGGTTTGAAAACACTGGGGACACTGCTTGTCACAAGCTATTCATTTTACTTGGAAATGTTTGCAAGTGTTGGACTTTTTAGCATGACTTGGAGATGAGATTAAACACCACCAGAGCTTTAGAAACACCCCCCAATGGAAAATTTGTGATGCTTGAAAGGAAGCAGCAAATTCGCAGAAGGATTTCCAGGCTGCTGTGAAGTCATGCTGTTAGGAAAGGAAGGTCAGCCTTAGGCAGATTGGAAAGTCATTGGAGCGTGTCTTTGGGACTGAACTCCTTTAGGGCCCCTTCTGCAGACATGAGGGCTGCCTTCCCGCCAGGTGCACACAGCCTGTCCCAGGATTTTTCTCCCTGAGCTCCCTTGTCCTTAATGTCTGTACTTGGCCATGAAAGGCAAGGTGGTTTTTTTCTTTTTAAATTAATTGACTTAATTTTTTAGAGCAGTTTTAGATTTACCCAAAGAATTGAGCAGAAAGTGCAGAGAGTTCCTGTATATTCCCTAACTTCTATGTTTCTCCTCCAGTTCACATCCTGAATTGGTATGGTCATTTGTTATAATCCATGAACCTATGATGACACATTATCACCCCAAGTTCATAATTTACTTTGGGTTTCACTGTTTGTGTTATTCATTCTCTGGGTTTTATGTCTCCCATTACAGTACCACACAGAATAGTTTCACTGCCCTAAATACCTCTTGTGCTCCAACTGTTCATCCCTCCCTCCATGTAAGCCCTGGGCATCTACTGAGCTTTTTAACCATCACCATAGTTTTGCCTCTTCCAGAATGTCATATAGTTGGAATCACACAGTATGTAAACTTTTCATGTTGGCTTCTTTCACTTACTAATATGCGTTTCAGTTTCCTTCATCTCTTTTCATGTATGTATAATATTCCATTTCCTAGATGTACCACCATTTATTTATCCATTCACCTACTTGGCAAATTTTGTTGACATCTTTGTTGCTTCCAAATGTTGACAATTATGAATAAATCTGGTGTAAACATCTATGTGCAGGTTTTTGTGTGGACATAGTTTTCAATTTAAAAAAAAATCAAGATGTATTTTTTCTGATTATCAAAGAAATATAAGGTTGAAATTGCCAATATATGATCTTTTTCACTTACAAATAAAGAAGTTACATACGGTTCAACATAATATATGCTCATAGTATATAACTCAAATACCAAACTGTAGAAAATTGAAACAGGATTTTTATTATAGGGAAAATTAACATAAGACTATGTTATGCCTCAAGGTCCATCCAGACTTGTTTTGTCCCCATACCTAGTCGTAGCTGGAACTTTGTCCACAATCCCAGAGAAGGTGAGCTCTCACTGCTTGTCTTGGTTGGGCAGCAAAACAGCCCTCCTCACCCTGGAGACATCACTGCCCAGCTGTGCAGTGATACTCTTAGCTAGGCCAGTAATGCTTACAGACTTCTAGTTTCCAGAATTGTGAGAAAATAAATTTATGTTGTTTAAGCCCACCAGTCTGTGGTTATGGCATCCTTAACAAACTGATACAGTAAGTGGATGTTTGACTTTTAAGGAAATTCTCAAACTGTTTTCCAAAGTCATTGTATGACTTGACATTCCCCTAGCAGGGTATGAAAGTTCCAGTTGCTCCAAATCCTTGTCAACACTTGGTATGGTCAGACATCATTTTAGTATTCCAATAGGTATGTAGTGGTGTCTCATCGTGGTTTTAATTGGAATTTTCCTAATAGAAAATGATATTGAGGCATCTTTTCATGTACTTTTTTGAGATTTGGAGAAATATCTGTTAAAATCCTTTGATTATTTTAAAAAATCTTATTGTGTGTTTTCTTATAATTGAGTTTTGAAAATTCTTTATATATTTGCATACAAGTCCTTTATCAAATATGCTATTTGCAAATATATATTTTTTCAGGTGGTGGCTTATCTTTTAATTCTCTTAATGATACATTTTTCAAAGCAGTACTTCTTGATTTTAATTAAGTCCAAATGGTCCATTTGTTCACACTCTATGGAGTGTGCTTTTCATGTGATATCTATAAAATCTTTGCCTGATCCATGATTTCAAAAATTTTCTATTTTTTCCCAGAAGTTTTATTGTTTTAGGTTTCACAGTTGACCATTGGACCATTTTGAGTTAATTTTTTAAATTAAGTTATTTTTTAAATTGAACTGTAGTTGACTTACAATGTTGTGTTAGTTTCTGGTGTACAGCAAAGTGATTCAGTTTTTTATACATATATGTGTGTTTGTATATATATGTATATATGTACATATACATATATATATACACATATACGTACACACACATATATATATATCTGAAAAGTATATACTTTTCAGATTCTTTTCCATTATTGCAATATATTGAATATAGTTCCCTGTGCCATACACTAGGAACTTGTTTTTTATTTATTTTATGTATAGTAGTTTGTATCTGCTAACCCAACCTCCTAATTTATCCCTCCCACATTTCCCATTTGGTAACCATATGTTTGTTTTCTATGTCTGTTGAGTCTGTTTATGTTTCTTAAATAAGTTTATTTGTATCAATTTTTAGATTCTGTGTATAAGTGATATATGATGTTTGTCTGTCTCTATCTGACTTACTTCACTTAGTGTGATAATGTCTGTGTCCATCCATGTTGCTGCAAATGGCATTATTTCATTCTTTTCTTATGGCTAAGTAATATTCCATTTTGTGTGTGTGTATGTATGTGTATATATATATATATATATATATATATATATATATCTTACATATTCTTTATCCATTCATCTGTTGATTAGACATTTAGGTTGCTCCATGTCTCGGCTATTGTAAATAGTGCTGCTATGAACATTGCATGTATCTTTTTGAATTAGAGTTTTCTCTGGATATATGCCCAGGAGTGAGATTGCTGAATCATATGGTAGCTATATTTTTAGTTTTTAAAGGAACCTCCATACTGTTCTCCGTAGTGGCTGCACCAATTTACATTCCCACCAACAGTGTAGGAGGGTTCCCTTTTCTCCACACCCTCTGCAGCATTTATTATTTGTAGACTTTTTGATGATGGCCATTTTACCTGGTATGAGGTGATTGAATTAATTTTTATATGGTGTTAGGTATGGATCAAAGTTCATTTTTTTGTATGAATATCCAATTTTTCCAGCACTTCTTGTTGAAAAGACTGTTCTTTTTCCACTGAATTGCTTTTGCATATTTGTTAAAAATCCAATTGACCATGTATGTGTGAGTCTATTTCTGCCCACTCTATTCTGTCCTGTATTTTTCTATATTAATGCCAAATTCACGCTCTCTTGATTACTGTAGCTTTATAGTCTCAGTCAGGTAGTGTAAGTCTAAATCTGTTCTTTGTTTTCAAAGTTGTTTTGATTATTCTAAGTACATTGCATATTCATATGCATTTTATAATCAGTTCATCGATTCATACAAATAAAAAGGCTACACAGATTTTTTATTGGAAGTTTATAAATAACTTACAGGAGGAATAGACATCTTAACAATGTTGAGTCTTATAATTCCTGAATGCAGTACATCTTTTCATTTACTTACTTTTTCTTTGATTTCTCTCAGCAATCTATTATAGTTTTTAGTGCATAGGTCTTGCACATAATTTGTCCGATTTATCTCTAAGTATTTCAATTTTGACCTATTATAAATAGTGAATTAAAAAATCAATTTCTGATTGTCACTAGTACATATGCAATTGATTTTTGAATATCAGTGTTGTATCCTGAAACATTACTAACATAGTACCCAGTTCTAAGAGCTTTTAAGAAAGATTCTGTAGTCTTTTCTACACATAACTCTTGTTGTTTGTAAATAAAAACAGGTTTATTTCTTTCTTTTGTAGAAATAAATGAAGACCAATCAAAAGAGAAAAAGCAAACACTGTTTATTCAGAGATTGCTATAGCAAGGGAGTCAGTCACCATCACTTGTGTTTGGCAGAAACTCAAAGACAGGCAGAGGGGTGATAAAACTTTATAGCTGCAAAAAAGAGACTCAGACATATCCTGATTAGAGGCTTTTAGCAATGGGGAAGCTATAGGTGGGTTAACTGTGTGATTGATTTGGGACATATATTTGTCTTTCTCCCGTTGGTCCTAAATTGGAAGCAGGGGAAAAATTAGGGAGACTTCAGTTATTAATTATGTTCTTGCAGTTTTGGGCTATTGCTACAGGCATTACTATTTGGCTTCTCGGACTGGTTGCCATGAAGACTAGTTTGATTTTCTGGACTGGTTACTGCAGATAGTAGGTTGACTTCTAGGACTGGTTGCTATAGCTATGGGTCAGAGTTCTATAGTTATACATGGTTTGGCCATTGTCCATTTGTATATTTAGTCTTTCACTTTATAATTTGGATAAATTTTCTTTTTCATGCTGTATTGCACTGGCTAGAATCTCTAGTACAATATTGCATAGCAGCAGTGAGAGTGGACATCATTGCCTAATTCATCTTGGGGAAAACATTCAATCTTCCACCATTAAGTATCATGGTAGCTTTTGGTTTTTTATAGATGTCTTTGATCAGTTTGAGGGTGTTCCCTTCTATTCCTAATTTGCTTTCAGTTTTTATCAGGAATTGATGTCAGATTTTCTCAAATGCATTTTTTCATCTATTGTGATGTTCACATAAGTTTTCTTCTTTTCTTTTTTCCCCCCTCCTTTTATTTATTATTATTATAAATTTATTTTTTTGTTGGTAGGTTTAGTGAATTCTATTGACTGGTTTTCAAATGTTAAACCTACCTTACATTACTAGGGTAAATCCCACTTGGTCATGATGCATTATCTTTTTTATACATTGTAGGATTTCACTTGCTGAAAATTTGTTAAAAATTCTTACATCTGTGTTCATGAGGAATACTAATCTGTAGTTTTCTTTCCTTGTAATATCTTTATTTTTGGTGTCAGAATAATGCTGGTCTCATAGAATGAGCTGGGAAATATTCTTTCCTCTTCAACTTCTGGAAACGTTTGTGTACAGCTGATGTTATTTCTTCCTTAAATGTTTGGTAGAATTTCCCAGTGAAACTATCTGAGTGTGGTGTTTCCTTTGTGGAAGGTTTTAAACTACAAGTTCAATTGCTTTAATAGATATGCTATTTGGGTTATAGTTTCTTGAGTGAGCTTCAGTAGTTTGTATTTTTCAAGGAATCTTTCCTTTCATCTAAGTTGTAGAATTAATTGGCCTAAAGTTGTTCATAATATTCTCATTAATATTTTAATATCTGTAGTACCTGTACTGATGTTAGCTCCCTCATCTTTGATGTTGGTGATTTGCATCTTTTATGGGTTTTTTTTTTTTTTTGGCTGATCAGTCTGACTAGAGGCTTATCAATTTTACTGATCTCAAAGAACCAGCTTCTGCTTTCATTGACTTTTCTCTATTTTTTTGTTTTCTTTCTTGATTTCCACTTTGATATTTATCTTTTCTCATTTTTACTTTCATTAGGATTAATTTACTTTTTTTTCTGATTTTTTTTAAGGTAGAAACTGAAGTCATTGATTTGAGACCTTCCTCCTGTTCTAACATAAGCATTTACTGCTCTAAATTTGCAATGGCATTTTCAATGTGTGTATATCATGAATCAGAGTGTTACCATTGATTGGGACATTAAAAATTGTCACGTTCTACCTTTGCATTTATAGTTAAGAGACCATAAATTAGTCAGCATCTTAAAGTTAATGTATGTTCCTTCACTGGCCTTTAAACAACTTCTCTCATGAACCCAATTTTGGAAGGTTAATCTATCTTTATAATCACAGTCTAGCTTTCTATTCTGTTTTAATCTTTGTAACAGATTTCAAAATGACATTCTACCTGTTCATCCTCTTTGAACCAAGAATAGCCTTTGGCAAAATGCAACTCCAATTTTCTTCTGTTAGCACAACCTGTGTTTGTATACATCTATTCTAGGACCCAGACTCTTGAGGAAGGGGAGTGCTATTAGACATACCAAGTCAAAAGAAGATCAAGAAGTGTCAGGCTGCCGAAGGATAGCTGAGTGAATTCCAGCCAGTAAGTTGGGAGGCACAAGGACTGAGTAGATGTTCGTGGAAGGTGATGCTGAGATTTCACAAGAGAATAACTAGGTAGCGTATGCTGGATCATCTTCCTTTCGGTAGCATCTCTTTTTATAGCAATATCTCAACCCAGAATAATCCACATGCCACATGACTTGTGGAGGTGGTTTTTGACCCTTGTCTGTACATATTACACATCAAGAGTTTGGAGAATAAATGAGTGAATGAATAATTGTTGTGTAATTGTTTGTACTGTTTACCTGCCACAGTCCATATAACTCTTCTCATAGCTGAACTATCATGGGAATTTTTTTGTACAGTTGGTTTAATCCAGTAAAAGGAAACTAGAAAATTAATGGGGCATGAACATTAGTTAATTTCCTCCCTCATCTTGGCCCAGTTTCTTAACTTCACTCTCAGCTGAGATGAATAAGATTTGAAACACCAGGAACTGGATTTAAATGTGTCTTAGCATCAACATATCACCCCTTGTTGAAGAAGAGAAGAAGAAAAGAGTGCATGGAGAGCAGATGGTTGTGTTGAAGGCACTAATTTCTGCTCTATTCCTAATTCAGCAAAGAAGAAAGGAACCCACAGCCGCAGCACCCCGTCCCCCTGCCTTGGCTGCTGTGTTTTGTCATGTAAGCCAGACACCACTGCAGTGGGCTGTGGGGGAGCTGAAGACAGCTAAACCCTGTATCTTTTAAAAAAATAATAGTCATAATTTTTCCACCCTTATTCATCAGTTTTCAAAATTTCAGTCCATTTATATGAAACAGCCAATCACTCAGCAGGTGAAAAGAAGTGGGGCAGGCTTACTTGAAATTTAGTTAAGAGCAGGTGGCAGAGGGAAGGGGCTACGCGTGGTGCTGCATAATCATGGGATGCCCGATAATGTTAGGATGAAGATGTCATTATTTTCATTGGATGAGAAAGTGTCCAGCCTGAATGCATGATTACACTGGTTAAATACTTCTCAGTAGTCTTGCGCTATCTTTATATGTGCATGTTTATCTGTGGGCTGACTTTCGGGAAGAGATTCTGAATCAAAATTAGATTGTCAAGAATGTTGAGGGTAAGGAAGAAATTATAGAATACTGACCATGTGTTTGAGAAAGACAAGCAGAACTGAATTTGACAGTCAGTTCTGTTTCCTTTGCTTTAACTTGTCTCGAGACAGAGAGGCTAATATACTATCTGTAATCTATTCAAATCGAGGGGTGCTTTTTTGACACCGACTGTACACCCTGCCTTGTGGTAATATAGAAGATTCATACATTGCCCTTTGCCAAAGTAGTTGTGGTTTGGGGCTACATGAGTTATGCTGGGAGGATAACTACATATGCATTTGATATTGCTGGGGAGTATTTTATGCATTGCTTAACTGAAAATAATAAAGAGGCTAAAATATATGGTAAAGACAATGATTGCTGTGAGAGTTTCGAGTAGGATGAAATTAGTTTCTGGGGCAACTGGGGAAGAGTCCTTAGAGGGGTCAGTCTTGGAATAGACATAGAAGGGTTATTATATTCGGTTATGTGATGAGAGGCATACGTGTATATCAGGAATTGGGAAGAGAATCCACAAATATCCAGAGACAGGAATATGCATTTTGTGATCTTAGGATGGTAAGGGGAAAGTATCCTGTGGTACAGCATTGCAGTTAAGACTTTATTTAACCCCTGGAATGAGAAAGCCTGGGTTTGGCTCTATACTGGCTCTATACAACCTGGCTCTATACAATACTGGCTCTATACAACCTGGTAGTTGTGTAACCTTGTACACAACCTACTAAGTGTGTAACCTGGATTAGTTAATCGCATTCAGAATTCATAAAGCCTTCTCAAAGCCGGGCTATGTAAGGTCCCTCTCCTGGTATTTATTTATGTTCTTTTCTCCACTCACCCTGGGAAGGACCTGGCCTCGGGGATCCCTGAAAGAGCTGGCAGCTGAGGACTGGCTGCTGACAATAATCCCAGAGCAGGGACCACACGTTCTCCATGGAAGGGGATCTGGGCAGTGCCTCTCCACATCCATCAAACCGACTAAACTCTCCTACGAGTTCTAATGGTCTGTCTGTTGACTCAGTCAATTTTTTTCTAGATACATTTTTTATTATTCGCAAACAGTGAGTTTCAGCTCTCCCCTTCCTTTGCCCAGATCTCTTTTTCTTTTACTTTCTTTATGGAGTTGATGAGGCGCTCCAGTGCTGTGTGCAACAGCAAGAGTGACAGCGGTCATAGTCTTTAAAGAAATACAATAAAAATTTCTCCAGTAAGCCTACCGGTCGCTATAGATTTTTCATACAACCAGTGTGGAGGCAAGAATTCTCCTGTCTTTCCCTAGTTTACTAAGTCTTTACAAGACTATAAATAGGTGCTGGATTTTATCATATGATTTTTTTGTATTGGTTGAGATAATGATTTTTCTCCTCCTTTAGTCTATTGATGTGGTAAATAACATTGAGCTTTTTGATGCTGCGCCATGCTTGCCCTTCTTAGATAATCCAGTATCGATCGTGATACATTACTTTGAAAAAATACCCACAATGTTGTATTCAGTTTGTTCATTTTACTTAAGGGTTTTGGCATCTACATTAATTTTTTAAATTTAATAGACTTAATTTTTTAGAGCAGTTTTCAGGGTCACAGCAAACTGAGAGGGAGGTACAGAGAGTTCCTATAGACCCCCTACCCCGCAACAGGCACAGCCTCTGCCATGTCAACATCCCCCAACAGATGGTACTTTTGTTACAACTGATAAACCTACACTGACATCATCATCATCTAAAGTCCATAGCTTACCTTAGGGTTCATTCACTCTTGCTGTTGTACCTTCGGTGAGTTTGGACAAATGCATAATGGCAACCATCCACCCATCTTTATAATATCATATTGAGTAGCGTCCCTGTCCTAAAAATCCTCCGTGCTCTGCCTGTTTATCCTCCCCCCTCTGTAACCCCTGGCAACCACTCATCTTTTTACGGTCTCCATGGTTTTACCTTTTCCAGAATGTCATATAGTTGGAATCATATGGTGTGTAGCCTTTTCACATTGACTTCTTTCACTTAGTAATATGCACTTCAGTTTCCTCTAACTTTGTCATGGCTGGACAGCTCATTTATTTTTAGTGCTGAATAATATTCCATTGTCTGTATGCACCACAGTTTATTTTATCCATTCACCTAACTAAATGACTTCTTGGTGGCTTCCAAGTTTTGAAAATTATGGATAAGCCTTCTAGAAACATCTGTGTGCAGGTTTTTTGTGAACATACATTTCCATTTTGTAAAAAAAGATGTAGGTTTTGTCTGATTATCAAAGAAAACTGAAGTTGAACCATATGAAATTTCCAATATTTGATTGTTTTTCATTTAGAGAAATAACAGATTCACATAGTTCAACAGTCATGGTTGCGGTGTATTACACTGATGGATTTTCATCTGTTAAAGCAATAAACCGCATACAGTCATGCTGGGTAATCCTATTACCTAGTGTTTCTGCTTTTTTATGATTTCATGTTTTTGTTTCATATTGGTAATATCTTCTCACCTCCTTAAATATATTTAGCATCCTTATTTAACAATTTTGGTTGGTATTTTCCAATATTTTTGCTTTGCTTGGTTTTGTGCCTGGTTGCCTGCAAGAACGCTGGTATTCCAGACAAAGACAGAGACATTGAAAAGGGGACTAGACAAGGAAGAAAGATAATGACTTCTCTTTGGAAGTACTGGGTTTGAGCAAGAGAGTGGCAGGACCTACAGCGGATGCTCTGAAGGCCCTTAGGAAGAGGCAAATGGAGGCCGGGAGGAGATGGTGAGAAACGGAGTCTCAGAGTTTGAGAGCTGAGAGATGTCAGAGCAGCATCTCTGTGCCACGCAGCCTCTTTCGAGCTCTGCACTTCTCAGCCTGCTCTTTGCAGGTCCCTGGGAGGTTGGCCGAGACCGGCTCTTCCAGATTTTGCTTCACACTGAAGTGCAGTCTAGCTGAAGCTGGAGATAGCTCTCCCAGTCTGTTTTCTTTCTCTTTCAATCTGGGCTTGGCAGCCACAGAAGGGAAGGGGAGAGGAGCTGATTAGAAAGGAGGGAAAATAGAACCGGGTTTTCAAAAATCCACTTGCCTTCTAAGCACTTGGGGAGCTGCAAAAAACCTAATTCCCGGTCCCTTGGCCCCTAGCAATTCTTGTGATGAGGTCTGAAACCTTCCTTTAAAAAAAAACCCCTATGATTCTGAAACAGGTGGTCCAGGGACCAAACTTTGGGAAAGATTGGAAGGAAAAGAACTACTCCGGGTCTGGTCTGTATGCAGAGGGGCGGGCGGTTGGGTGGAAACTAGGGATTCCTGCGCCCCTCCCTGCTGTCCCCGAGAGGCGGCACGCTGCACTCTGTGGCAGATGGATGTGCAAACCCCTGCTTGCTTTAGGTTGTGTCTCCCTCTGGTTCCTCCAGCTGAGGGAAAGGAGTGACACAGGGATTCCGGAGCATCTGGGGAGTATTTATGGAATACAACCATCTTCCACTGAACAAGTCTATCTCTCTGAACCACCTGGCTAGAGAGAATGGATTATTTCAGAATTCCCTATTTTTCTTTAATCATGCTGTCAGTTCAAAGCAACCTGCAAACAGATTAAAATCTGGGACTTTGAATAGGCAGATAGATAAGCTGAAATGCAGGTGGTGGTGAGCTGGCAGCCATGTGCATGTGTGCCCTGAAGGTCTGGAGAGCAGTATTAAGCAAAACAGCTATCTCTGGAAAAATAAAATATGCTTCCAGATACTTGACTCTAGGGATTCAAGAGAAAAAAATTTCTGTCTCCCTGTCATTAAGTGAAACCAAGTTATTAACCTATTTTTCGACTAGTGGCACGGCTGGGCCCTCAGGATTTCAGCAGTGCTGAGGCTTCCCAGCCCTGCCCCACTTCAGCCAGCTAACTTGGTATGCAAAAACCTAGCTAAACAGGGAGGGGGGCACCAGGATGGGAAGAAGTAGACAGTCCATTCTTTGCACATTGTTTTACGTGAAAAATGTTCCTAATAAATTTGTTGATTACTTTTCTCGGATTATAAAAGTTATATGTACCTACAGGTATTCTTGAAAATAGGACGAATGCACGATCTGTGAAAATAAAATCACATTTCCAGTGTGCCAGAGGAAACTGGCTTTAAAACGTGACATTTTCTTGCACGTGGAAGAATCTCTTTGTCAGGCAGATATTCTGTTTTGTCCGTTAGTCCAATTAAAAATGATTATTATTTACTCTCGCTGCATTCCAAGCGAGGTCTATTGGAGTTATGTTCTACAGTAAAAGCATCTGGCCTTTTATTTATTTAGCTCAGCTTTATTAAGGTATAACTCACAACTACACTTGTAATATATTTAAAGTGTACATCATGGTGATCTGACATATGTACACATTTATGTACACATTGTGAAAGGAGTCTCTCCATGGAGTTAATTAACACATCGATCATGTCACATATTTATCATATTTATCTATTGTTTATGAGATCGATTAAGTTCTGCTCTCCTAGCAATTTTTAATTATACAGTACAGTGTTATCAACTATAGTCACCATGTTTTACATTAGATCCTCAGACCTTATTCATCTAACAGTTGAAAGTTTGTACCCTTTCATCAACCTCTCCTATTTCCTTCACCCTGCAGCCCCTGGCAACTACTTCTCTACTGGTTCTGTGAGTTCAGCTTTTTACTGATTGATTGATTCCACATATAAGTGATTTCACGCGGTATTTCTCTTTCTGCGTCTGGTTCATCTCACTTAGTGTAATGTCCTCAAGGGCCATGATTGCGTCTCAAATTGTAGGATTTCCTTCATTCTCATGACTGAATAATATTCCTTTGTATGTAAATACCACGTCTTCTTTAGCCGTTCATTCATTGACGGACATTTAGGTTGTTCCATATCTTATGATTTATGAATATTGTGAATAATTGTGAATAATGCTACAATGAACATGAGAGTACAGATACCTTTTTGATATCCTGTTTTCATTTCCGTGGGATATACGCCCAGAAGTGGAATTGCTGGATCATATGGTAGATCTATCTTTAATTTTTTTGAGGAATCTCCATTCTGCTTTCCAAAGGGCTATGCCAGTTTACCTTCCCACCAACAGTGCACAAGGGTTCCCTTTTTCCAAATCTTTGCCAACACTTGTTATTTCTTGTCTTTTTGATGACAGCCATTCCGAATGGTGCGAAGTGGTACGTCAGTGTGGTTTTCATTTGCATTTTCCTGATGGTTAGTGATGTTGAGCACCTTTTCACATGCCCACTGGCCACTTGTATATCTTCTCTGGAAAAATGTCTATGTAGTTCCTCTTCCCATTTTTAATCAAATTGTTCTTTTTTTTGTTATTGAGTTACATGAGTTCTTTACTCGTGGCTGTTAAGCTTTATCAGCAATATGATTTGCAAATATTTTCTCCCGTTCCATAGGTTACCTTTTCATTTTGTTGATTTTTTTTTTGTTTTTGCTGTGCAGAAGCTTTTAGTAGAAGGAAAGAAATATCAAAGATCAGAGTGGAAATACATGAAATAGAGACTAAACAGACAATAAAAAAAGATTGATGAAACTCAAAGCTGGTATTTTGAAAGAGTAAACAAAATAGACAAATTTTTAGCCAGACTTACCAAGAAAAAAAGAGAGAGCACTCAAAACCAAAATTATAAATGGAAGAAGAGACATTACAACTGATACCACAGAAATACAAAGGATCATAGAGACTACTGTAAACAAACAATGCCAGAAAACTGGCCAGTCTAGAAGAAATGGATGAATTTCTAGAAGAGCACAACCTACAAAGGCTGAACCATGAAGAAACAGAGAATCTGAGGAGACTACAGAAATTGAGTCAGTAATTGAAAACCTCCCAGCATAGAAAAGTTCAGGACTAGATGGCTTCACTGGTGAATTCCACCAAATATTTAAAGAAGAATTAATACTAATCCTTTGGAAACTCTTTCAAAAATTAGAAGAGGAGGGAACACTTCCAAACTTACTTTACGAGGCCAGCATTACCCTAATACCAAAACCAGACAAGGACGCTACAGGAAAAGAAAATTCACAGCCTAATATTCCTCGTGAACATAGATGCAAAAATCCTCAACAAATATTAGCAAACCAAATTCAATAATACATTAAAGGGATGATATAGCATGATCAAGTGGGATTTATTCCAGGGATGTAAGGAAGGTTGAAAACCTGCAAATCAATCAGTGTGATACACCACATGAACAAAATGAATGTTAAAGTCATTTGATCATCTCAGTAGATGCAGAAAAAGCATTTGACGAAATTAAACATCTATTCATAATAAAACTTTCAACAAACTGGTTGTGGAGGGAATGTACCTCCACATGAGAAAGACCATATATGCTAAGCCCACATCTTAACATTATACTCAATGGTGAAACACTGAAAGCTTTTTCTATAAGATCAGGAATATGATAAAGATGCCCACTCTCACCACTTTTATTCAACATAGTATTGGAAGTCCTAGCCAGAGCAATTAGGCAAAACAAAGAAATAAAATGTATCAGATCACAGAGGAAGAAGTAACACTGTCTCTATTTGCAGATGGTCTGATATTATATGTAGAGAACCCTAAAGACTCCGCCAAAAATACTGTTAGAACTGATATACAAATTCATTAAAGTTGCAGGATACAGATCAATGTACAAAATCCAGTTGGTTTCTATACACTAACAATGAACTATCAGAAAGAGAAATTAAGAAGGTAATCCCAGTTACAATTGCATCAAAGAGAGTAAAATACTTAGGAATAAATTTAAACAAGGAAGTAAAAGATCTGGACACTGAAAGTGACAAAACACTGATGAAAAAAATTGAAGAAAACACACAAAAATGGAAAGATATTCCATGTTTATGGATTGGGAACATTAATATTGTTAAAATGTCCATTTTACCCAAAGCAATCTACAGGTTCAGTTCAATCCCTATCAAAATTCCTATGCATTTTTCACTGAAATAGAACAATTTCAAAATTTGTATGGAAGCACAAAAGACCCCAGGTAACTGAAGTGATCTTGTGAAAGAAGAATAAAGCTAGAGGCATCACACTTCCTGATTTCAAAGTATATTTCAAATCTTTGGTAATATGTTTACATATAGCTGATTCACTTTGTTATAAAGCAGAAACTAACACACCATTGTAAAGCAATAATACTCCAATAAAGATGTTAAAAACCCCCCAAAAAACCAGTATGATATAGGCATAAAAACAAACATATAGATCAATGGAATACATAGATCATAAATAAACCTTTACATGCATATGTGATCAAGTAATTTACGACAAAAGAACCAAGAATAAAGGAAAGGATAGCCTCTTCAATTAATGGTGTTCAGAAAACTGGACAGTCACATGCAAAAGAATGCAACTGGACCACTATCTTATTCCCCACACAAAAATTAACTCAAAATGGGTTAAAGACTTAAACATAAAATCTGAAACCATAAAATTCCCAGAAGAAAGGATAGGGAGTAAACTCCTTGAGACTGGTTTTGGCAATGATTTTTGGGGGGTTTGACACCAAAAGCAAAGCCAACCTAAGCAAAAATAATCAAGTGGGACTATAAAAACAAAAGCAGACTACAGAACAAAAAAGCTTCTGCTCACCTGACTATTGAAGTAATTAACATGCTTTTATAGAGGAACCGCTCTGTGCAGAACTTTTCTTCTTTTTAAACAAGTTTTTTTTAATGCAAATAAAGTTTCTTTTCTTTTTTTTTTTTTTTTTCTTTTGCGGTATGCGGGACTCTCACTTTTGTGGCCTCTCCCGTCGCGGAGCACAGGCTCCGGACGCGCAGGCTCAGCGGCCATGGCTCACGGGCCCAGCCGCTCCGCGGCATGTGGGATCCTCCCGGATCGGGGCACGAACCCGTGTCCCCTGCATCGGCAGGCGGACTCGCAACCACTGCGCCACCAGGGAAGCCCTGTGCAGAACTTTTAAAGGTACATAGTGGGAATGGATCAGGACTATAAAAATAACGAAAATTGAGGATTCGGTCATAACAACAGAGTTCAGTTTGAGAATAATTGTATGGCACATGCCAAGGAGTATAAAATAATAGGGTAAAAAGAAAATCAAATGTAAAAATGTTACACAGAGTAATGAGGCCGCATTAAACCTGCTCCTGCTGCCCTACCTGTTGGGTTTTCTGGGTGACTGTCATCTATTTCAGAAGACCAGGGACTCGGTTTTGTCTTGGTTTCTCCACCACCCAAACCTCACTCCAAACAGAGAGATGGAGACAAGAGTTTGCCCTTGGCAGTGGTTGGGTTAATTTTGGAAGACCTCCTAAAGCCACGTTTTTATAAAGTGCTAACCTTTTTCTTATTCCAGGCATGAATTTTATAAGAGAAACCAAGAGGCCTTGGGAAATGACCATGCAGGATTGGCTTGTGTTTAAGCTTTCACACTGCAGAAGGCTTTGGTAGCTCTGTTGCTTCAAATCACCCATTCTTCTCTGACTTTAATCACTTATCTCACTGGCTTTGTTTTTTCTCTCATCTCTAACTTTAACTTCTTTACAGGAGCTTCTGGAGGAAAAAGAAATTATTTTTGTTTTATTTGCCCAAATAGCAAAAGTGAGGCCTAGGTGAGGTATACTGCATTATATATCCTCCAGCGTTCTCTTATTTCTCCTGTGATTATGCTTAAAATGTGCAGACATCTTAGAGAAATATTTAGCTCTGCCCTCACACAACAGAAAAATTGTTCCTCTGTACTTTGGTGGTAATGTAATTTTTTGAGTTGCAAGACTTTGATTTAAAATTGTAATGCACCAATGTAGGCACTTGTGTAGGCAGACGGAAGTAACGGATTTAGTATGAACATGTTTACACAATCGTGAATGCTGCCCAGCCGACCCTATATGGTTTTCTCCACCAAAAATTCATTTTTCTCAAAACTTGTTTAAGATAAGCATTTCTCATTTCAAATGCTCTTTTAAAAATATTTCAGAAAAATAATAAAATGACCTAATTCTAGAAACTTTAAGGCTATCCTGTTTGCTTTTGGGAAAGGGACTGATTCCTGTATACAAGAAGAAAGACCCCCAAAGAGCACCTGGTGTGGATAGATGGCACATGTCTTAGTCAGCTCGGGCTGTGAGACAAAATAGCATCGCGTGGGGGCTTATACAATAGGCATTTACTTTCTCACGGTTCTGGAGCTGGAAGGCTAAGATCAAGGTGCTGGCATGGTTTCTGGTGAAGTTTCTCTTCCTGGCTTGCAGAACTGCCAGCTCCTTGCTGTGTCCTCACATGGCCTTTCCTCTGTGCACATGTCCTCATCTTAGAAGGATGCCAGTTCTACTGGATTAGGGCCCCACCCTTCTGACCCCTTTCAACGTTAATTACCTATCTCAAAATACAATAATGCTGGGGCGTGGGAGAGGGTGGTTGGTGAGGGCTTCCACATATGAATTTGGGGGGTGGGTAATACAATTCAGTCCGTAGCAGCACAAATGCCCGTGATCCTATGATTATAAACTAAGTGACCTATCGCCCTAGGCCACAGCCTGTGTCTGACCACACGTTAAATGAGATTTACTAAACCAGTGTCTGGTGGATTGGGATTCTTGGAAACAGTGGAGGAGTTGGCTCTGCCAGTCCCGAACCTCCTCTTGCTCAACCACCTGGATCTGCATGTGTCATGATGGCTGCAGCAAGAGGGCTCGCTCTGGATCTGGACTTCTGTACCAGCTGCAGCAATTCCTCGGTTTCCTGGGAGTTTTTCTTCAAGCTCAGCTGTCCTCAGGTCCCCTTGGGAGTTTTCCTCTAATGTGTACAGTCTGCAAAATGCCTGCAGGAGCTGTTGCCAGAATTCTCTCCGGTCTTCACGCTCCCTCCACCTCTTGGACCTGCCCTGCCCATGGGGTTCAGGGATGGTAAAAACTGGGAGGTGGGTTTGAGTTCATTTTCAGAGTGGAAGGGAATCTATAGCCATGACGTACACACACTTCCACACAATCAGGAGTCTTGGGCTCTGGTTCTGGATCACTTCTTTCTTTCATGCATGTGATCAGTCCCTCAATCAACAAACCTTTCTTGAACACTGACTGTGTGTCAGGCATGATGCTAAATGATGGGGATGCAAGTGAACAAAATAGGTGTAAAATCTGTGTTCTCTGAGGAGTTAGAAGTTGTGATGTCACTGTCCTCATCTTAAGGTAAAACAGAATATGGTGAATCATCAAAACTGGAATGAACCTTTAAAATTGTGATTTTTTTTAACATCTTTATTGGGGTATAATTGCTTTAAAAATTGTGATTTTTTTTTCCCCCACTAATTACTGGAATGACTAGGTCCTTAAGGAATTTGGAAAATTCAAAAATAAGCATACATTGAAGTCACCTGTGATCCATGGTAAAGAATATTAATCTTTTGGTGTGTTTCTTCCTAGACTTTGGCCAGGTCTATGCACACAAACGTGTATAGTACACATAGATATTTCTGTTTAAACAATTTGGCATCTTTTATTTTCTGGTTTGAAACAGACTTGTTTTCTTAGTGTTCTTGCATAGATATTTAAAACTGCCATAATATTTAATATTATGAATATGCTTGTCAGTGGCAGTTTTGGTGATCTATCATATATATGTCATAACATTTATCCCTCTCATTCAGGAGATTTAAATTATTTTCTCATTTTTACTGTTATAAATAAATGACAGTACATGTCTCCGATTGCTTCCTTAAAATGAACTTGTAGGAGTAGCATTTTGGATCAAACAAGTAGCATTTTGGATCAAACAAGTTTTTGCTTTTTGAATATATAGTGCAAAATTTTCATCCAGGAAGATGGTATCAGTTCACATGCCCATTAGCTGTGTACAAGAGTCTTAGTTTCCCTGTATCTTCACTGATATGGATATGTACATTTTATAAACCGTTGCCAATTTAATGGGTGAAAATACATATGTATTTTAAAGTAACAAATATGAGGTAGAATTTGGATGAACTTCTCTTTATGTATCTTTTAGCTATTTTCATTTCTACAATTCCTATTTATATCTTTTGCTTATTTTAATATTATTGTTTCTCATAAATCTGTTAGAACACTCTTTATCTTAAAGGTATTAGACCGCTTTCTTTTACACATTGCAGGTATTTTCCTACTGTGTGGTTTGCCTCTTACATGTATGTATTTCAGATTACAAACATATATATATATATATATATGTATATGTATATATTTAGCTGTATCTATCAGTACTGCTTCTTTTGCTTTGTTGTTTAGAAGACTTTCCAATCACAAAGTTAGATATATTTTCCTAGTTTTCTTTTTGGTCCCAAACTATTGGGTCTATTTTGGGAGTCTTTTCCTATTCCAATTGTTTTGTCTATTTTTTCTACAGCTAAAGCTGCACTATATTTGTCCTGGTCTTTCGTATGTCAGATCTCCAATATCATTTTTTTCCTACTTCTTTATCCTAATTCTTCTGCAGTCTAGGAAGTGACTCTATCTGGACTTCACACTGACCTGCAGTATTGATTCTGCTCTTGCCCTGCTGTGAAAGGTCTTCCACATTAAGCTGTGATATTTTTAATAGCTTTATTAACTCAGATCTTAATCAGTTGTCTTATCTCATCTTTGAGCTTTAATCCTCAGTCCATATTTTCTGAAATTAAATGGCCCAATACAACATGCCACTTAAAACTTACTTCTATTTATTGTGGTAAATATTTTGCAAAGATAAAATTCCTTGATGTCTCTTCCTTGAGAATTTTTTCAATGTCTTCTTTTGTGTCATGGAATTTTTTTCTGTGCGCCACTCATCAGTTTAAGGCCTGCCGCACGTCCCCATTGTGTGTGGACCAGCCTTGGATCCTTTCAGAGTCCACCCCAAACTTCTTAGGATGTTCTGATCCAATTTCAGCTGTAGGACTGGATGACAGACCATTTCAGTAGCCCAGCAGCCTGAGTAGGACATCTTGCCTTGGGGCCTTGGGCAGAGGGGTTTTATTTCTTCCTTCTCTGTGTCGGTAAAGCCTTTCTTTAGGGGGTCAGTCTTCTCTTCCTAGATTTCCAGTTGGTCCATCTTCCACTATAGGTTTCTGTATCCAACCAATCCGGGTGCACCAATCTGAGAAAGAGCCCTACTCATCAGAGGGAATCTCCGAGACTCATGGTTTCTCTTGGTTCATCTGCATTTAACCTTGACTTTCTAGTGAAGTTGCCCCCCAGTTTTTCTGGGGCTCAGCCCTGGGACCTCAACTTCAGAATGTTAAGTGGGGATCTGCCAGGGCAACCTCTCCTCCTTCCTGAGAGATGGAACCCCCATCTCACATCGCGCAGACATTCTTGGGCAGCTGGGGAGTTAAACCTTTGGTATGTTTTGTCTCTGCTCTAATCAGCTGCTCTTTATCCTAGAACGAGTGTAAATACCTCAACAATTGGTGGCATGTGAGAATCACTCTTCTGTAATGATCAGTCTGTTCCAGGTTTTCTTTTTTTCTTGTAGTTCTTGGCTTATGTTAGCTGGTTTCTGGAAGAGGTATAATTAGATACCTATGATGAAATAAGATGGTGAAGATTTAACTAGGAAATCAGCAATGGATCTTAACGCTTATTTGAAATAACGCATCTCCTGCCAGCCTCATAGCTGTGATTGGAGGATAAAATGAGAGGATAAATGTGAAAGGACTTTGAAGGCTGCTAGGAACATTATGCAAATACAAAGTTGCTTTGTTACCGCCACATTTTATGAGACCAGAAATCAGTAGCCTTGTTGGAAGCAAATGTGAGTTGCGAGTTTTTTAAGGAATGTGTGATAATGGAAGATGGTTATTTAGGTGAAGCAGAGAGCCGTTCTATTTCTATGTGTTTCGCCCTCTCCTTTCACAGCAATAGATCTGAAATAGAGGTTGGTCTCGTTCTTTATCCCTGCAAAGAGAAGGCTGGCCTGAATTTCCACTTTAGACTGTTTCTTACAGTGCCAAGAGATTGTTTCAGCCAAGGAAACTAATCTGCAGATAGGTCTGCCCACGCACAATGCCCAGCAATGGGGGCAAAGGCTTTAATTAAAATGGAAGAGTTGGTCATTTCTGGCCTATCTGGGAAACTTAAAGTTGATGTGGTTTGAATGAAAGTAATGACTTTTGCTTAAAATGCAAATATTAATGCAAGAAAGAACCTGGGTTTGATGCTGAGTGCAACTGAAAGAGATTGTAATTCCTTTTTCATGTTTTTTTCCCCTGAAAGGAATGGTCCTTTTCCCTCTTGGAACTCCGTAAGGTATACATTTAACATATAAGGTATATATATTTTTCTTTTAAGCTCCTTTCAGTTGGCTTTTTAAGCTCTTAAAAGCAGTGTAAATTTTAGATATTAATGCATCTTTGAAAAAGTCCTAAGGGCTTGCTATTGTTTGTGTTTATTTGGATGACATAAGTCAGTTTCAGAAGTAGCTTTCTTCCAGGGCTTCTCAGTTTGGTTGTCTGGACAGCACTTACCATCCCATAATCCAGCGGTCCACAGCCCGCTAGGGACAGGGCCACACAGCAGGAGGTGAGCAGTGGGCAAGCCAGCGAAGCTACTTCTGCCGCTCCTCATGGCTCGCATTACCGCCGGAACAGTCCCATTTTTCCCACCCCCTCCCCGACCCCAGTCCATGGAAAAATTGTCTTCCACGAAACCGGTCACTGGTGCCAAAAAGGCTGGGGACCGCTGCTGTAATCTCCATTCACACACACAGAAAGCTAAAGTGACCACACTGTGAAAAGTACACATATTTACCATTGAATTTGTACGTACCAAAATCAAGTTTTCGGTTTTGAAGTAGCACGTGCTACCCTTGGGTTAAGTAGGCTCCTCTAAATAACAATTATTGCAATGAAAAAAATATGCATTTTGAATGTTGATAAGGGTAGATGGAAATGTGGTCAGTTATATCAGTATATGTTAAACGCATTCCAGATCAGTGATGCTTTTTACTAATTACAATTATTTTGCATATAAAGTAGACTTAATGAGGAATTACAAAGGCTTGAGCATTGTGAAGTTATTATTATTTTTATGTTAAAGATGAATCTGTTATAAAAATTAAGAAGGAAAACCATCCCGCCTCCTTCTACCCTAATAAATCATGCTTTTTTTCCTTTTCCCTTGCCACTTCTTCTTGGTATACTTATGAATTTTTATTTAATTGTCATCGGGGGAAGGGTAAGCTGTGAAAAAGCGAGAGAGAGGCATGGACATATATACAAGCCATTCTGAGTTTAGCATTTTCCATCCAACATTCATTACGTAGAAAGCATTTTTTTCCATTTCCAATTGAACATAAGGGCATTGACGGCGGCTTGAACCCATCCCCTGTTGTCAAAAATGTAGCTGTCTCCCAATTTATTTATTTATTTTTTGTTCCTATTTCGATAATGCCGCAATGAACATCTTTGCTCAAATTTAACTGTAACTTTTTATGGGGAAGGTTTTGTTTTTAGAATAAATGGAATGGAATTTCGGTGCCAAATTCCAAGCAATTTCAGATGGTTAAGGGAAGCTGAGAGGAGGGTAGTTAAGAGAAGTCATTTGGAGGAAGATGCAGTAGGTGACTCGGTGTCCTGTCAGGACAAAGGGGTGAGTGTACCAGGAAGAAAGGGGAGGGCTGCTGGAGAGCTCCAGGGCTGAGGCAGGGCGAGCTGAGAGCACCTGGAACATTCTGCTGGGAACCTCTTTCCCTTTGTCAACCAACATGATTTGTGGCTTTGGGTTTGAATCAGACTCACTGGGACTCCGTGCTCCTCTCACTGGGGAGTGGACTGTCATTGGGGTTGTTACTTCCTGCCTGAAGTCAGGGTGGGGAGGCCGTGTTTCCAGCCTGGAAAAAGCAGCAGGGGGAAAAGAGAACCAGGCAGAACGGATGCGGCTAAATGGTGAGCCAGCACGCCTCCCCCATCAATCTACAATCAGATTGTGTTTGCCAAGACTCTGTTTCTTTTCACCCAGACACTGGGGCAAGGCAGTCCTTCCATCAAACCTGGAGGCTGGGAAGCTGAAGGAGAAAAACTAGCCTTTGATGAACAAAATCACGAAGAAGGCTCGTCGAACCCAGCATCGCTCATCACTAATGGCTTCATACCCGAGCTGCCCTTTTACTCCCTTTTTTTTTATCTTCCAGCTAATGGGTTTTTACTAGTTTTGTCAAACTGCAAGTAAATAGCCTAGTGAACTCTGTCTTTGCTGGAAATAGTCTTTTTGAAAGAAATGGTTTATTTTAAGAAAGAGGAAAAAAAAGCCCAACCACAAAACAGGCTGCATTATGAGATTTCCAATTTTGCCATGATTTTGTTCCCTGGGTAGATTGATGCTGCAAGGACTGTGATAAGAAGTTCTTCTATGGTAACAAATGCAAAATTGAAAACCTACTTCAGCCCCATTTGAGCTCACGCTGTTATCACTTTGTCTTTTCGCCAACTACCTGTCTGTGTGTGCTCTTCACCAGCCCAGTCTCTGTGGCCACGTTCACCGTCCTGGAGATTTTGACATCTTCTTTTAATTTTATTATTTTTTTGACTATAGCAGTATTCCTAATATTCCCACTACCCCTTACCTCCAAAAACCCCACAATCCTGTAGGAAAGGTGTACACATTTTAGGAATCAACATATTTATCTGCAAAAGGAGAAGTGCTAGTTTGCATGGCATCATTCTCAAAAATATGCAGAAGCTAAACAATGATGTTGAAATCGCCTGACACGGGTTCATATAGGGTTCCATTTCTCTGTCCTACCAATCTTCCAGGCAAACAAGACTCCAGATAACCTTGATTAAAACTTAAGGTAGTACTTCCCTGGTGGCGCAGTGGTTGAGAGTCCGCCTGCAGATGCAGGGGACACGGGTTCGTGCCCCGGTCCGGGAAGATCCCACATGCCGCGGAGCGGTTGGGCCCATGGGCCATGGCCGCTGAGCCTGCGCGTCCAGAGCCTGTGCTCTGCAACGGGAGAGGCTACAACAGTGAGAGGCCTGCATACATCAAAACAAACAAACAAACAAAACTTAAGATACAACCTGGAAAGGACTATAAATATATTTTAAAATCGCACTTCAGTACTTTTTTACGTCTCTAGTATTTTTCATGTTCCGATAGCACTTTAAAACCCATTTAAAGACCTTAGAAGGGTCCAGGGACTGTTTGGAAGCACAGTCTTCGGGCTCCAGGAAAAATGAAGGAATTAAAAAAGTGATAAATGAGGAGAACCAGACAGAAAGGATTTACACTACGTCCTGTAAACAAGATGCAATTTGCTGTGTATTCTCTGAAAATCACTTTGCCTTCGTGGCTAATCCATGAAGGCAAACCATTATTCAGGAGATTGGCTAGAACCCAATTGTAAAGAATGACAAGTGGAACCAAGGACTGGAAAAGGAGGGAAAAAATCTCTGAGTAAAGGAAGGGGATGGGGGACTTGGAATCCGGTAGCAAAGGATTCAAGGAGAATTCATATTATGGAGATCACATAGAACTCGAAGTTAGGACTGATGCAGTCTGCAGTGAGCGATGTTTAGCGTTATGTGGATTACAGTGTTTCCTATACAATGTCACATTTGATTCTCATGGAAACCCTAATAAATATCATTGTGTTCATTTTGTACATGGAGAAAGTGACACTCGTTTTGGCTACAAATTAGAGTAAGTGACTTGTTCGATATCACGACTTGTTCGATATCACGACTTGTTCGATATCACGACTTGTTCAATATCATGCAGCTAGAAAGTGGTAGGGCTGGAACTGGGGTTCTGAACTTCTGACTCTTTTATTGGTGTTTTCAGCCCACCATCCTGCCTCAGGTAGCAACTTAGAAGTTAGAACTGCGGTGTTGTTTAGAGGTGAGGGGAGTTTGGATGGGCTCTCACTTCAGCAAAGGAGGAAAGATGGAAATAAGAAGGGCAGGAATAGAGACGCAGACGTACAGAACGGACGTGTGGACATGGGGGTGATGTGGACATGGGGGTGGGATGAACTGGGAGATTGGGATTGACATATATATACTACCATGTGTAAAACAGCTAGTAGGAACCTGCTGTATAGCACAGGGAGCTCAGCTCGGTGCTCTGCGGTGACCTAGATGGGTGGGATGGGGGGGTGGGAAGGAGGTCCAAGAGGGAGGGGATATAGGTATACCTACAGCTGATTCACTTCGTTGTACAACAGAAACTAACACAACATTGTAAAGCAACTATACCCCAATAAAAATAAATAAATAAGAAAAAAAATAACCCAGAAAAGGCAAAAAATAAATAAGTAAATAAAGAAGGGGTCGGTTTCTCCACACTGGACACAGAGCAGTCAGGATAGATGGAATTCATAGTCCTGCTAGCCTGCAGGAGATGGGGCTTGATTCGTTCAGTTGCATCTGCCTGCTTGCGGGGAGCTTGGCTCTGATCAGGCTTTGGTTGGAGGTGCCGTGTGCGTGTCGCCATCCCAGGGCGGCGTTGTCCCTGGCTCGTTAGAGCAGGGCAGCTGCAGTGAGAGAGGGGCTGGGGACCTAGCTCTTCATCACAGTTGATCCTTGTATTATTCCCTCTGCTGACCTGGTCTTACCTTTGAAGACAATTAAACATTCACTCCAGGCTAAAAGATCCCAATGGTGGGCTTCCCTGGTGGCGCAGTGGTTGAGAGTCCGCCTGCCGATGTAGGGGACGCGGGTTCGTGCCCCGGTCCGGGAGGATCCGACGTGCCGCGGAGCGGCTGGGCCCGTGAGCCATGGCCGCTGAGCCTGCGCGTCTGGAGCCTGTGCTCCGCAACGGGAGAAGCCGCAACGGGAGAAGCCGCAACAGTGAGAGGCCCGTGTACCGCAAAAAAGGAAAAAAAAAAAAGATCCCAATGGTTTCACCTTTCTTCATTAACTCTGTTTTCTAATCCTGAAATTATATTGGCTTGATGACCTTGGGCAAGTCACTTAACCTATCTGAAACTTCACCCCATGGGACCCATAGGAACCTGGTTAAGTGTTTTCTTTTTTTTCAGTTTTAATATTTTTTAATTGAAGTGCAGGTTGATTTATAAAGTGTTAATTTCTGCTGTGTAGAAAAGTGATTCAGTTACACATATATATACCTTCTTTTTAAAATATTCTTTTCCATTATGGTTTACCATAGGTTGGTTTACCAACCTATGGTATGGTATATACCTTCTTTTTAAAATATTCTTTTCCATATGGTTTACCATTATGGTTTACCATAGTTCTCTGTGCTCTGCAGTGAGAACCTTGTTGTTTCAAGTGTTTTCTAAGCAAAGTCCTTTTGGGCATTGGCAGTCACTGGCTATGTGTCCAAGGATTCAGAATGCCTTCCCTTTCACAGTATCTGCTTCTGCTTTTTCTTCCCAGAGTCGAAAACATGCCAGTAAAGTCCGACTATACTACATGCTTCACCCCAGGGACGGTGGGTGTCCCGCAAAGAGGCTCCGATCAGAGAATGTGAGTATCTGATGCCACATGTTCTCCTTGGATAATTTGTTCTGTTTGCTAAAAACTTTGCAGGTCTGGGAATTGCAGTTATGTCCAGCTTAGTGGGAAAGCTAAGTGAGTTGAAATCGTTCACATTAAATATTACAGAAAATATGACATGTAAGCAAGTCTTTTCCTTTTTTCCTGCCAGAACTTGCCAGTATGGGGTTGGGAGACTTTTTGATGGTACTGTGCTGGGACCTCACATAGAAAAGAACAGACAGAGGGGCTGAGACAGACAGAGGCTGGCTGAGGGGAGGCGGGCACCTTCAGAAGACATGACCTAAGGGCAAACCTGTCAGAAAGATCAGATGCTTTGCTTTCTACATAATGTAAGTTTCCTTTGGTGTGTAAAGCAGAGTGCCATTTGTTCATTTATAATGAAAGCTGTGCACATCTTGCAAACAAAAATATTCAGGGCTTTGATCAGCCTCACTTTTTCCTGAGGGAATGTTTACTTAGGGAGACAAATGACAATTAGAAATTTGCTCTGAGGGTTTAATGTCAGAGCAAAGGGGTTCCCTTAGCCAGGCCAAGGCCAAGACTGATGAGAGAAATATTGCTTCCTCCCACCAGGGGACCCTTTTCCTAATGAGTGGAATATGCTTATCCACCCATGGCAGAGACCCTCCGTGATAAAAACTGCCAATGAAACACAGAAACTCCTCACCCTCTGAGGGCTGAGAGGCTGAGGATGTAGAGTCCACACCCCACACTCTCCCTGGGCTTGTGATCCTGTTTTCCTTCTGCTGCCGTATCGATGCCAGTCTTATTAAAAATTAATACATGATCATCAAAGAGACTGGACAAAAACTGTACTTGTTTGTTGTCACAGAAGAAACAGAGAGAGAAAGGTAACTGCATGTGACCAAAGGGAGCAAGCAGCAGAGCTGGCAGGGTCCACAGATTCTGAGCCTGTGTCTAGCATCACAGAATGAGGTGCTCGCGTATAGACTCATCATGGTGCGGTGGATTTTTCTTTACTGCCCACTGAGGAAACAGAGACACATAAGCCACAGACCTGTGGCTTTAAAGAGACTTAAATATAACGAGAGAGGTTAACAGTGTATAAAAAATAGCTCTGATGCCACAGTGTAGGTGTCTGTTAACATTTGTACAAAGCCCCATGGAGACAAATGGCGGGTGAGTCATGCCAGGGCCATCTGACCAGGGAAGGCGTTACTGCAGGTTTGGCACGTGAGCTGGGGTCTTTGGGCTTGGATGGGTGGTACCAGATGGAGACATGAGAATGGGGGAGGGCAGGTGTTTTCTTGGGTGCATCCCTGGCCAAAGAACCTATTAAGACACAGGACAGTTGGCCTAAGTCAGCTTTTATGTGATCTCAGAATCCTGTAACCACGTTGGAGTCCCGCCCTCCATCAGCTGTCTATTAACAGAGAGAACAGAATGAGGTTTTTTATTTCCTCTTGAAATTATTCAGTGATGTATCCCTTTATTCAATAGCCATTTAGTGTCTAATCCTGAGAGTCCGAAACAATAGGATTCACAGACATTTGACAGTTAGCTCTTTGAACACAGATTATTTTCTATCCACTCAAATTCTAATCATGAATGTTGCACTGATATCTGAGCTCCTAGCGAGTAATCCATCAGGTGTAGGGGAGGAAAACCTTTCCTTTCTAGGTTCCTTGGCTGGTCTAATAATTAAAATGACATAAAACACATGAACAGAAGAACAAATTTCCTTTCATACATGTGGGAGCCCCAAAGATAGGAGACTCAGGGAGGTGACCAAAACAGGCAACTTTTATGCTTTTTAGACAAAGAAGCAAAGCAATAAATTTGTGAGTAATTGACACGGCAAAGGCTTTTGGGCTTGGGGTAGCAAATTAGTGAAGGAATAACAAGGTTGGTTTATACAGGCTTCTCCCCCCCCGAATTCCGTATCTTTGGTGATACGGATGTCTGTCTACCTCCTGGTACAGGGAAGGTGCCTTTTACATGGGAGATTTATTTCCTGCTTTCAGGGGGATAAAGGATGGTCAGAGTATCCTTCTTGGACCTTGCTGTTTCTTAAGTAGCTTCATTAAAAAAATCAATATGCCAAAGTGGCTTATTTTGGGGAGGGGTTATTTCTGCTCCCCTTCACAAGCAAACAGAAAGGGGCACTGTGACCCCAGCTGTGACCTTGAGGACACGATCTTTGCTGCTCTGGTCGGATCCATGTTTCACCCCACTCAGGCGCCGGTTCTGCCAGACTCTCTGGGGTCAGTTGATAGAGGGGAAGAGGTTCAGATTTTACAGAAAGAAGTGTTTGCAAGGGTACTTTACCAAAGGCCCCTTTGAGAACTTTTTCCTGGATTTTGAAGACTTAGCTCTACCAGTGATTTGTTGATTGAATCATTTTCTATGACTTGTTACTCATTGTCTGGAAGCAAATAAGTAAGTAGGAAAAGCAACATAATGATCTTACTTTTTGAAAGAGATGGTTGATGCCTTAGTAGGCTGTATGGACATTTCACAGGAGGAAGAGATCATTTCCATTAGGCGTCTTGATGCGTTGGATGCTGTGCGGAAGGTACCCCCAGCCCCTCTCCAGGGCCCTGAGAGTTGATGTTGGTAACTATTTGGGCCAATTTTCTCTGGTACAGACTCACGCCTAAGGGTTGAAAGACTAAATACACAAATCGACAATGGCCAGAACATATCTAAAAGTAGAACTTTGACCCACAACCTGCAGCAACCAGTCCAGAAAACCAACCCATTGATATCTAGTAACTGGCCCAGAAGCCTGCCTGCTGTGAGTCAGACTTGTAGGAAGTCAGATCACCTCTCTAGTGACAACCCAGGAAGTTAAAAAATAGCCCTGTAACAATAGGCCTCGAATGGCCAGGCCTGATGAATAGCTGACAGCTTCCCTAATTTCTGTCCCTGTTTCCAACTTAGGACCAACCAGAAAAAGCCAAATATGTACCCCTAACCAATCACATAGGCTGTCCCATTCTAGGTGGCCCACCTGCAGTTTCCCCAGGCCAACAGCCTCCAGTCAGGGCACGGGTGAAACCTACCCCTTTTCCATTATGAAGCTCCTCTCCCCTTCTCTGCTTGCCTTTGAGTCTCCTCCAAATGCAGGTGATGTTGGCTGGCTGTCTTGCTATAGCCTTTCTTGTTCCCATTTGGTGGTTGTTTATTTCCACAGGGTGGTAAAATGGGGATGAGGGTAAGAATCTCTAAAGTACAGGTTCATCCTAAGACTCAACTGAACTAACCCGTTTATATAGCACTTTGTTTGCAAAGTGCTTTCTGAAGGCATTATTATTATTTTTTATTTGGCTGTGTCGGGTCTTAGTTGTGCTTGCAGTGCACGGGCTTCTCTCTAGTTGAGGCACGTGAGCTCTCTAGTTGCAGCGCGTGGGCTTAGTTGCCCTGCAGCATGAGGGATCCTAGTTACCCGACCAGGGGTCGAACCCACGTCCCCTGCATTGGAAGGCGGACTCTTAACCACTGGACCACCAGGGAAGTCCTCTGCAGGCATTGTTATTACTGATCCTCTCTCCACCAGCACCTGTGATCTTGGGAGGATGTAATACTTTGGTCCACTTGCCTCTCCAGTCTTGCCCATTCTCCACCTCCCCTGCTCCCAGGGTCTGTGGTTTGCATCCTAGTGTTACTTGATTGAGAACACTTTTATGCCTGCCCTGAATATCCAACAAAAGGAGTGTTTCTGAAAATAGAAAACTTGTTGTTGATTTTCCAAACCCTGACCACACATGAACCTTGGGCCTACAGTGATCCCTAAAATTGATGGGTAATGGCAGCCTGGGAATACACAGTAACTCTGAATTTACCTACAGATGAACAGAAGCGCCTGTTATTTTTCCCAGGGCCATTGCCATTTCTATTCCAGGTCATTTGAACTTTTGTTGTCGTTGCTTTTTAAACACTTATTTTCATTTCTGTCTTCTGGCCTTTCCAGCATTTTAAATTCCCTGCTTTACTCTGTAGAATCCTCATTTGGGGATTCTGTGTTTTTTCCCTGAAATTTTAGAGCAGGACATTGTCCCCTTGAGGCCACAGAGTAAAATTAAATGCGAAATAAATTGTTAGAGTTGATTGCCTTAGAGAAATGTTCAGGAATCCCACGGGCATGAGAGCCAAAAAGGACTTTAAAGATTATCTAGTCCACCGAGAGCCTCGGTATTCTACCAATGGTCCTTTTTATTATCTTCTCACTCATGGGTCACATGCTTTGAAAAAAAAAATGTCTGCTTGGGAAATAGCACTTTTTTTTTTTCCTTCGGTACGCGGGCCTCTCACTGTTGTGGCCCCTCCCGTTGCGGAGCACAGGCTCCGGACGCGCAGGCTCAGCGGCCATGGCTCACGGGCCCAGCCGCTCCGCGGCATGTGGGATCCTCCCGGACCGGGGCACGAACCCGTGTCCCCTGCATCGGCAGGCGGACTCCCAACCACTGCGCCACCAGGGAAGCCCCGGGAAATAGCACTTTTAAGTTAAAAAGGTGATTTAATTTTACTTTTATTTTCATTCTGTAAAGGTAAGTAACTGCCAACCCAAATTGCCAGTTGGTATTAAATAAACAGTGTGCTTACATGGAATTAATGCAATTTCTTCTAAGTGGGGAAACTTGACATTTGGTTAGTGTGATTGAACTTATCACTCCTAAATATTTATATGGTTTCCCTTAGGTCTGAAATATTCAGCGCAGCTTGAGAACCTCCATTATCACGTTCACAGGCCCCTAAATATCCTGGGTTTCAGGTTGGGAGGACTTGATATAACCTCCCTCCCACCCCGTAATTACAAAGGTGACAATAAGACCCAAATAAGTACCATGACTTGTCCAAATTTGTCAGGCCTGAGAATAAGACCCTCCTGGCTTCCCTAAATCTTATTCCTGGGCTTCTTCCACGTATCTTGAAATTGTATCTTATTTGGAGTCATGGAAGCCATTGCTGGGTCCATAGCCAGAGAATATTGCTGTTCTGGGGCAAAGTAATAATAGTAACTGGCACTTATCAGGTGCTTCCCACTTAAGTTCTAAATGCTTTATACACATCAACACATTTCATCCTCACACCTCCTGTATAAGGCAGGAGCTAGCATTATCCCCATAGAGAAGCAAACCGAAATCGAGATTAAGGCATTTGACTCTGGTCTTACAGCTGGTGGGTGGCAGAGACAAGGCTAGGAAAACATAAAACCCAACAAAATAAAATTCCCTCTGGCCCTGCAAACTACCTAACCATGCCACTCCCAGAGACAGGTGGTGAGCATCTACTAAGTTTTGGGGGCACAAAGATGGAAGGGCATGGAACCTTCCTCAACAGAAATCAGGATCTAGTCGGGGTTTCAATGTGCAAATCATGTCTTTTCATACAGTGTGCTAGGCACTACCCTAAACATGTGTCCAGGCTACCATCAACAAAAATAATCAGTAAACAATCTATAATAGGAATAGCAAAGAGTTTTATTTGAGCCCAGAAGACAGCCTCTCAGACAACTCTGAGGAACTGCTCCAGAGAAGCTTGGTTTTCAGCACAGTTTTTTTTGCGGTACGCGGGCCTCTCACTGTTGTGGCCTCTCCCGTTGCGGAGCACAGGCTCCAGACGCGCAGGCTCAGCGGCCATGGCTCACGGGCCCAGCCGCTCCGCGGCATGTGGGATCCTCCCGGACCGGGGCACGAACCCGTGTCCCCTGCATCGGCAGGCGGACTCCCAACCACTGCGCCACCAGGGAAGCCCTCAGCACAGTTTTATGTCATGTCAGAACTAAGAGCATCAAACAAATCAGGATACCTTCCGTCAAGGTTTCAGAAAAAAAAAAAAAAAAAAAACATAAGAAGAAAACCCACCACCACATAACACAGTGAGTCAGTATGGCCTTGGCGCCTGGGAAGGGGGTCTTATGGAAGGAACACGAGCATTGGTGTCCCAGGAATGGAGACATTTCATCTTTATTCTTAACATGGACATTCTTTACTTTTGGTCACTGTGCCCTTTTCTTTAATAATTAAAGCAGATGGGGCTTCCCTGGTGGCGCAGTGGTTGAGAATCGGCCTGCCAATGCAGGGGACACAGGTTCAAGCCCTGGTCTGGGAAGACCCCACATGCCATGGAGCAACTAGGCCCGTGAGCCATAACTACTGAGCCTGCGCGTCTGGAGCCTGTGCTCTGCAATGGGAGAGGCCACAACAGTGAGAGGCCCGCGTACCACAAAATAAATAAATAAATAAATAAAAAGATGTGAAAGCTGAAGCTTTGGTCAAGTATCTCATCCAAAATCGTACACCTTGTAAGTGATACAGCCAAGGTTCAAACACAGTATAGTTTAGCTCTCGACTCTGAGCTCTGAATTACTATATATTCTTCATTTACTTAATATTTCATATTAATTAGCTGTCTACCAAGAGTCAGGTGCTGTGTTAATTACGGAGAATTTAATAGCAAATGAAACAGATACAGTTTCTGTTTACAGTGTTTACAGGATAGTGTGGGAAATGGACGCTAATGTAAAAAGTCATACAGATATCTAAATGAAGGAACATAGTGGAAAAGTAGAGAATGGGAAAATCACAAGGTCTTTGGCATCAGGGAGGTCTTCTCTGAGTAAGGATTAGTCAGAGCAGTGAGGGGAGACAGGAGAATTCCAGGCAGATGGAACAGCGTATGCAAAGCGTCTGCAGTCAGAGACATCACAGCGTTTAAGGAATAACAAGAAAGCCAGCACGGCTAGAAGCCATGCGGTGAGGTGCAGAGGATGGATTGATGGAAAGAAGAGTCTCGTCTACTTTGAACTGTCAAGTATCAGACTTTCAATCGTTTCCTGTGTCCATGTAAATCAACCATAAACAGTCTATCATAGGAGTAGAAGAGTTTTATTTGAGCCAAGCTGAGGGCTATAGCCCAGAAGACAGCTTCTTAGATTACTCTGAGAAACTGCTCTGGAGAAGCATGGTTTTCAGCACAGTTTTATGTCTTGTCAGAACAAAGAACATCAAACAAGTCAGGGATACATTCCTTTAGGTTTTCAAGAAACCAAATCGGCACGCACACAGCGAGTCAGTATGGCCTTGGCGCCTGGGAAGGGGGTCTTATCATGGAAGGAGCACGGGCATGGGTGTCCCAGGAAGGGGGGCGTTTCATCTTTATTTTTAACATGGACATTCTTTACTTCTGGTCAGTTCACCCTTTAATAACTAAAGCAGATGTATAAAGTAGGTGTGATAGCCACAAACGGGCTATCAAATTAAGCCAGAAGCCAGAATGACTGCCCCATACCTCAGTATGTGAACATTGCTTTTATCAACTGAAAGAGTATGGCCTTGGATGAGGGTGACGGCAGTGGAGAAAAATGAGCAATAAATAGGTCTGAGGGACAATGAAGTAGGTAAAAATGGATGAAGTGGATAATGGGTATGAAAGAGAAGGTGGTTTCTGAACGACTTCCAAGTTTAGAACTTACACCACTGGATGGTTGCCGCTCCCACCGTACCCCCACCCCCACCCCGCCACAATAACCTTGAGGTTGTGACCCAGAGAGCAGAAAGGTCTGAGAAGCAGGGAAGAACTTGACGAAACCCTTTGTCCATGTTGCTCCAGGCAGAGCAGGGCTAAAGTGGAGCAGAGGTGAATTTGCCCCTAGCCAAGGGGTATGGGGCAGCAAAGGAGAGGGATGGGGGTGGAGTGGGGCTTTGTCCTCAGAGCTTCTTTCTAATCAAGTCTTTCTACCTCTCTGATGGAGGGTGAGGACCCCCAGGGGCCAGCCCAGGGGGTGGAGCCCAGAGAGGCGTGGGCTAGAGATGCCCTTCTGGTGTGCTGATATCCAAAGGCAGGACAGTGCGTTGAGTGAGTTCAAGACAGTCACCAAGGGAGGGGCTGGGGAGAGGACAGTTACCAGAACCCCGGTACCCTGAATGAAGGATACCAGCAGGAAGTTATTGCAGGCGTCCAGAGGGGACACGGAAATTGGCAGTAGTTAGATAATACGCCTCTAGCAGGAGGACGGGATTATTTAAAAGGTGGGAACAGTTTAGGTGTGGTCGCGGGACCTGGGTCCAGTGATTCCCAGGGGGTGCATCCCATTCTTCCTTTGTTTAAAAGGCAGAGATGGTAGGACCCAGAGAGCACGATTTTAGACTTCTTGAGTGCATGGGCTTTGCTTACTCACCTTTGTACCTTAGCACCTCACACAGAGGGGTTCCATAAATGATTGTTCGTATCTTCATAATAAGCTATTGCCCCATTGTTTTTTCTTTAAAACAATTAAGACTTTAAACAACAGTTTTAATAAAAAAAATGATCAATTGTATAGAAAGTCTTCTAGAACATTTCCATGAAATCATAGTTTAGTTATATACCTATCAAAGTGGTCTTGTTAACAGAATATTTTGTGAATGGGCTTTGTTCAAGAAAACCTGAGGGTTATGGACAGTTTCCACAAGAATCTTGACCAGGTTCTTGGTCCCATGGGGGTCATATTCAAAAAGGAAAAACCTAAAGAAAGGGAGAGGCAGGTCCTTGGAGGGTGTGCTCTCATAGCACAAGCTGGTCCCGACATAAGTTGCTTCTAATAACCATCTACACGTCCTGACTCCATCCTTACCCTTGGCAAACCCTACTGCCCTCTCAGTGGACACCTCTGCTGCTAGGCATTGCCTGCCTTCCCCTGTCTGCTTTTGGAGGCTTGATCCTATTTTACCAGAAATCAAGGCTGTGTGAGCAGGAGTTGGTGTGCAGCTCACAGAGGTAGATGTCCTTCCCAGATCCCAACCCCCTTTCAGCCATAAGACAAAAGGGACCTGATAGTCAGGAAGTCCTTCTCTAGAGGACAATCTGGTGCTGCCTCAGGGGTGAAGAGATCGAGAATGCCTCCTGGGTGACCTTAAGGAATTTAAGGAAAAAAAAATATCATGAAGAACCTAGGGGTAAGACGGGAATAAAGACACAGACCTACTAGAGAATGGACTTGAGGATATGGGGAGGGGGAGGGGTAAGCTGTGACAAAGCAAGAGAGTGGCATGGACATATATACACTACCAAATGTAAGGTAGATAGCTAGTGGGAAGCAGCCGCATAGCACAGGGAGATCAGCTCAGTGCTTTGTGACCACCTAGAGGGGTGGGATAGGGAGGGTGGGAGGGAGGGAGACACAAGAGGGAAGAGATATGGGAACATATGTGTATGTATAACTGATTCACTTTGTTATAAAGCAGAAACTAACACACCATTGTAAAGCAATTATACTGCAATAAAGATGTAAAAAAAAAAAAAAAGACTTGGAAGGGTATGGATCAAATTCCCTAGTGTGTGTCTTCTCACTTTGCACACCACTTGGGCCCTTGAAAATGAATCAAGATATTTTTGTTTAGGGTAGTTTGAATAAAAGAATTCTGGTGACCACAGATTGCCAAGGAGCTGTTTGACCTGTGATAGTCTCTCTCCAGCTGATTTCAGCTCTGAAATGTTAGTTTCTATGTTGGCTTTTTTCGGGGTAGGTAGCATGGGTACACAGGAGCCTCCGGACACCTCCAGACACAGGTGACTCGCTGGCGCGTGACAGCTGGTATCTGCAGCTCTCTCCTCCCTTTCTGCTGTGTTTCCTCTTTTTAGGTGCCTGTATTGCAAACATATCTTCCCTGTCTCAATTATTTTTTCCCCTGATAGATAGATTTCCTTGGTTAACATTCTAGAATCTCACAAAACATCAGTTTGTTTTTCTCTGAAATCCCAACTCTATCCTGAGAATTTTATCACTCATGTTTAATCAGATTTCTTTCCTTCTGTGTCTGGGTCCATTTATCTTCATCTCTTCCCTGGCTGCAGGGAGGGGTGTGAGGGCATCTTGCCTCCCTTCCCTGCTTTGTCCTACAAAGCCCCGTGAGTCTGTACCCTTGTGCAACCGTGTCATAAATCACGCCTGCTGTCACCCTGTTACATGACCCCCAGTGCCCATTCTGTTTCTCCTTTGTCACCTCTGGGCATTCCTCATGCTCAGAATATTATTCTTGCAGAACAAAGAAGTCCGTTTCCTTCACTGCCTTCTGTCTTGCAACCGTTTGGCTCTGTTTAGGTTGATGTGTTCATTTAGGAATATATGTATATTTTTCTTCTTGCCTTAGAACCGGAAAAGGGGTTGTGACATTGGAATACAAGGTACATTTTAACTTCATGTGACCTAGATTTGCTGCAGGTCATGCTGAGACAATGATGAATGTCTCCTGATAAATACCAGAAAGCCTTGCAAAATACATTTTGAAAATAGGGATGATGTGCTGAGTTCTACTAATTTGCAGTAAAATGGCTTTTTGGACTTGGATCCACCAAACCTCACTCATGCACGTGCCCCATATCACAGACTGAGCTGGGAGCTCTGCACATGTGAGCTTATGTCAGTCTCAGAACATTTTCTCAACGTGAGCATTTACTGTGCCTGTTTTACAAATGAGATAAAGAAGGTTTGGGGCAGGTCATCTAATTCTTTCTCATTCTCCCACTTCCTGGTGGCAGGCTTTGATGCATTGACTTTCGTTATTTTTAAGAACACACTTTCACTCCTGGCTCAACCATTTCATATATCGTTGACATCGTTAGTGCTAGGTTCCCGTAGAACATTCTTTATGGGAGTGACTCAAGGAAATCTTCCACTCAGAGCCTGCCGTGGGCTGGAGCAGTGTTTGGTGGGGCATCCCGGTCACGTTCTTTTTTCCGCCAGGTCCCTAGTAAGGGTTGATGGCCTTACAGACCTGTAGAAAATCGGAGGTTTTAGATGCTGGAGTGCCACCTGATTCAGTGTAATATAAAGGAAAAGTCACAGGCTTTGGGAACATCCCTGGCATTGAACCTGGCCTTCTGCTAGCTGGGTGACCATGGTCAAGTATTTTAATTTTTCTAAGACTTAGCTTCCTCATCTGAGAAATGCTTCCTCATCTGAGAAATGCTGCCAACAACCCAGGACTACTGAGAAGGATGCATGTGATAATGTAAACGTGAAGTAGGGAGCCCCCCAGAGCCTGGTGGGGGAGAGATGCTCTATGCCTGTTACCTTCTTCTCCTTTCTAATAGCCCAGATGATGCTGAGTGTCTTTCTGCTGCTACATTTGATAGGGGGAGAAACACATACAGACTGGTTAGAATGACCTAGTGGTCTGTATCCAGAACTAAACGCTGCTGAGAGGTACGTTTTCTGTAGAAGCCCTAAGCGATGGCCAAGGAACTAGACAAACTGAGAGGAAATATTGCAGTGTCCAATAGCATTCTTGTTCGAAGGAACCTAAACTAATTCAAAGAGTGAAAAATATGGTGTTGGTATTTGCACATCAGATCTTTGCTTGGAGGAACACTTTAATCTTGTCCTGACTTGGCTGCTATCCAAGCCCCATCGTTGAGTCTAAGCAGGAGAGAGCTGAGATGTTTGGAACAGCTGCAGTGACAGCAAGCACGCCCCTCGGTCACATGCGTGGTGTGGTTGGTTGTACTGTATTCCCTTTCCTCCTGTTCACGGGTGGCATTATTCAGTCATGGCACAGCGACTTTAATAGATATTAAAAATGCAGCCGTTTAAGCACGTCATTCTTGAAACCCCATTGAAACTCTGTCTGGAAGCATATGTGAGCGAATGGTGTAGGACTATTTCCTACTTGCAACAGGGATTGTTCCTCTTGACCTGTGACATTGTATAGCCAAATAGCCCTGTTGTTATTTATAATTCCTCTATTAGCTTTGTCTTTTTGCCAAGTATAGTTAAAAGAAAAATTGTGTAGAAAAGGAGATGATTTTTATTGTAAGTTCCTGATGGAAAAAGGCATTTTTTCTTCAAAGTTATTAACTGGGTTTTACAGCTGACCTTTCAAGGAACGTCTATGGCTTCAGATACTTAAGAACTCAGCAAATACTGTCCTCTGTATAATTTAAATAGTCATTATAGTTTGGGCTATAAGCACTGAATATGTATTGTAAGACACAATGTTGGTTTTTTTAAATTTTTGATATTTTATTGTAAAAGAAAAAAGTCTGTTTCCTTTCTACACTGAGTGTTGGTTGGTTGACCTTTTCTTATTAAATTTCCTCATCACAGCTGTACATAATCCTAGAAGGTCACTGGTTGGCATTAGCAATCCCAGAAATGAATGGTCATGATGTCACATCCTAGAATTGACAAATTAGTTTGTTTGATCTCTCATTACCCTTCTATCCATTGCTGTAATGGAGAATGGAAAAATTCAAGATGGGATTAAGGCCTGAAATTTCCTCATCACCAAGAAATAAGAGTTGTGAGTGTGTCTCTCCTGTCCTTCCTTCACTCCATACAGACTTGGCTTTTTTTTTTTTTTCCTTTGAGAATTGTGACATACTGTCCTGGGCAGTAGTTCTTTGCTTTCATGGCTAATGATGCAAAAAGGAGAAGGAAAGGGGAGAGAAAGAGAAAAAAACAGAACGCTATCAGGACAAAAGTAAAGTTAAATCATAACCAAAGAATATCTGAGTTTGGAAGGGATTTCAAGGCTTCTCCGTGGAAGCCTTGTCACTTAGAAATAAAAGAGAAAACCTATAGTCCTGTCTGCATTTCACTTGGACTTCAATAAAGGCTGAGAGATCTTGGACAAGTCACTAAACGTTCCTGGACTGTTTCCTTGTCTGGATTAAATGATCACTTGTTGCTTTCTGATCTTCATCAAATGTGATTTAAATATTCTCTGGAAACCAATATTATGATTCATAAATAAACTGATTCATAAATAAATTGTTTACCATTAGAAATATTTCTTTCATTTTCTAATGCAATAATTATTCATCTATATAATCCAGTAATAAATGCCAATTCCAGATAGAGAGTCAGTGGTGAGCAAAGCCAGACCCAGACAAGATCCCCCTGCCCTTGGCTGAAAATGGCAACCCTGATGAATGCGTGGTGAGTGGGCCTGGTGCCAGGGGAGCTCATTAGGGGAGATGGCCTGTCTGGGAGCTGGCAGAAGGTCTCTCTGAGCAGTGATTCCTAAGTGACATCTGAAGGGTGCATAGGTATTCACAGGTAAGGAGGTAAGGGAAAGATCATTCCAGGGAGCAGGACTCACGTTTATGAACGTTTGGGGAGGACTGGAGAGAAGGCGAGCCTGGCAAGGGCAGAACAACACAAGGTGTGGTGGTAAAAGAGGCTAGGACAGGCACTAAGTAGGAGCCAGACCGCTGATGCTTTTAGGGGAAGGCTGACGATGGAACGGACCACCCCAGCCCATCCCAACTGCGATACGTGTGCGAGTGAAAGGGCACGAGTAATAATGAAACCGGAAAAATAGGAGTAACCCACTACGTATGACCAAGGGCTCTATTTAAAATCTATCGAAGGAAGTTTTCTTTTTACTTTACGTGGAATGAGAATCATCAATGGATTTTAAGCCATAAGGCGGAAATGATCAGATGTGACTTTTGAAAATCAGTCTGTTGCAAGTGGAAGAAAGGTTGAAGAGGGCCTCAGAGGGGAGCAAGGGGACCTGGCAGGAGTCTGTTGTAGAGGTTTAGGGGAGTTTGGACTGGGACAGAGCAGGTGGAGATCAGAAGTGAATAATACGAGAGAATTTAAAGTTAACGTCTTCAGTGATGGAGGGTTGATTGCAGTAAGGGTTCTAATTTGTTTCCACCTCCTTGTATAAACGCCCTTTGGCATCATTCTCCCAACCCGAACCGGGACTAAAATAGGCAATTTGCTTTGGTAGTGGAGTAGTAGCAAAAGCATCGCAAGTAGAGACATGGAACACACGTGTCCACTGCCCCGAGACTTGTGATGCCCTTGGATTCTGGCAACCCATCTAGGCCAGCTGACTGGAGGATGGGAGGGCATGGGGAAGGAGGTGTGGGCATCCCAGTGCAGGCTGCCAGAAACCTGAGACCCAGCCTAACAGCCGACTGCCAACGTGGACAGCAGGCAACCCTGGCTCAGACAAGGAGAACCGCTCGGCTGAGCCCTGCCCGAATTGCCCACCTGTGGAATCTCTGACTAGGGCAATAGTTGTTGTTTCAGGCCATTACGTTTTCGTTTGGTTTGTTACATAGCAGTAGATGCAGAAGTTGTTACTGAGAGAAAACTCTGGAGGAAGACCAGATTTGCATAAACCCATTTGTTTAGACATGTTGATTTTGAGGAGCTATTGAGATATTCTGGAGGTAATGCCAACCAGGAGTGGGGAGAGGGGAGGAGAGGAGGGGACGGCAGGGGAGGGCTGGGGCAGGAGCCTGGAAACCTACTGCTGGAAAGACAGTGAGGCCTCAGAGGACATGCGGAGGAAGATGGGAGTGTGTTGTGTATGGGAGGCTTAGCTGGTTACTATCAAAGTCATGGTAGAGGATAAAATCAGCTCTAGAACAATAGCTTTTTGCATTTTACTATTTCGGTATTCCATAAGACAATACCAAATTGTCCATTTTCTGTTTCCTTAAAGAGGGCAAGTTGAATGATAGCCACTAAAAAATATGAAATATCCCCTTGCTTCCTTCCCCTCTGGCGCATGAGGTGGAGGGGCAGAGGTTTTGATGACCTACGGGTGTAGGGTAAACATTCTCTGGCTGGAAATGGAGGAGCGTTGCCTGGCAGCTCTGGCTCTGGGCACCGTGTGTAGCAAGGGATAGGCTGCCTGTAATCCTTCTTCCGCACCTTTGTTCCCTCCCAGGGCCACTGTGCTTGACTCTCAGATACTCTCCTCCAAGCCTGGGCTCGGGAAAAGCTCTTATACGCTCATTTATACTAAGGTGCAAATGACTGATACGCCTGAGTCATTTGTTTGCTCAGAAAACTAAATTTTAAACACGAAGAAATCTCTCTCTATTCTGGGAAATGCAGTTATGTGAATGTGGGGAAAATGTTTTCATATACCACTTCCTTGCATTACTGCCCTACGGTTTGCTTTATATGTTGAAAATAGAGCCCCATGTTCTCAGATTGTGGACTTTTGGGTGTTTTCAGTCTAGAACAAGCATGCCTCATGGACTTATCTTTTCTCCTCACAGAAACCTGCTTCCCCTCCTATATGTCCTTTTACGATTTAATGATACCAAACGTCTTCCATTTTCTCAGGCTGCAAACTATTGAAATACATTTAGCCCCACTCACCTGCACATTCCAATCCTGTGATTCTGCGCTGTCTGACCCTGCTCACCCCATCTCAGTCCCTTCCTGCTGTTTCAGAATGAGATCAAGCCGTCATCAACTCCCACTCAGCCTAATGCCTCTGCCTCCTTACCCTTGTTCTATGTCTGTCTTTGCTTCTATCCAGCCTAGAAATTCTGTTACAAGAATTGCCTTTCTTGTGTCTTGGTCTGATCTTGTCCCATCTTCTTTATCTACCTTTGATGCATTTTCTTGTAGGATAAAACCTAAACTTCTCAACAGGGCACCCGTAGCCCCTCCTAATTTAGCTGCCTAACTAGGACTTGCCTCCATCATTATTTTAGTTCGAAGTTAGGTAGGAATTGTAAGATACCAAGGGCAAGTCCGTCCAAAGGATTTCACTCTCCCTTCATTCCCCATTCCTAGTTTACCTTTGTGAAGATGCAATTCTTTTTTTTTTTTTTTTCTTGCGGTATGCTGGCCTCTCACTGTTGTGGCCTCTCCCGTTGCGGAGCACAGGCTCCGGACGCTCAGGCTCAGTAGTTGTGGCTCACGGGCCCAGCCGCTCTGCGGCATGTGGGATCATCCTGGACCAGGGCACGAACCCGTGTCCCCTGCATCGGCAGGCGGACTCTCAACCAGTGAGCCACCAGGGAAGCCCGAAGATGCAATTCTTGAACTGTGCCGGGGGTACTATATCCAAGGTGGGTTTGCTCAGTCACTCACATGGAGGGACACTGGTGAGTTACAGCTGGGTGGAGCCCGGTGACTACATTCAGTAGAGGCGCTCCAGGTGACCAGGTCTGACTGCATGTGTTTTTTCACTTAGAACAGAAATGAGGGCCCACTGGATACATTTTTTTTCACATTTCTTTCACCTCATTTGGTACACTGATGAGCAGGGCCTCCCTGATATTTCATGGAAACATACAAGGAATGAAACATCATTTAGCCTGATGACTAAACCAGCTGGGGGTCTGCAGCGGGGTCATGCCCCTTGGCCTCTCCTCACCCTCACACCACTTCCCAGCTCCCCGTCTCCAACAGGCTTGCCTTCTATCTCTACCCGCCACGGACCCACAGTCCTTGGTGTGTTTCGATATAGAAATGGAGCTGGCAGACGCAATCTGTGCACCAACCCCTCCTGCTTCCTGTGAAAAAGAGACATCCAAACATGCAGTGCCAGGGAGCCTGGGCCCAGGTAGGAGACTGTCTCCAAGGGGTCCCTTAACAAGACCTTATTATCCCACCCCGTCACCCTTGTGGACTCAGCTCCTGGCGTTGACCCAAGGGAACTCTAAGATAGTGTCAGGTCAGATTCTCCTTGTTCCTGGAAGTGGTTACCATGCATCTTCTTTCTTTTTTTAAAGCTGGTCACCCTCCTAGAAATGAGTGCCCGTTCCCACCCCTTCTTTGCCTGAAGAACCCCATTTCTCACTCATGGTCCAGCTCAGAAAGTACCTGCACCTCGAAGACCACCATCACCTGGGGCCCCTCTGCATTCTGTTTGGTTTCTTTCTGTGTGTGTTTCTTTTTTTTTTACTAAGGACTTCCCTCTCTATGGTAAGGTCCAGAAGGGCAGGGAGTATGTTATTTCCTTTTATTATTTTAAATTTTTTTTTGGCGGTACGCGGGCCTCTCACTGTTGTGGCCTCTCCCATTGCGGAGCACAGGCTCCGGACGCGCAGGCTCAGTGGCCATGGCTCACGGGCCCAGCCGCTCCACGGCCATGTGGGATCTTCCCGGACCGGGGCACGAACCCGTGTCCCCTGCATCGGCAGGCGGACTCCCAACCACTGCGCCACCAGGGAAACCCTTATATCCAAGATACTTAGCACATGGATGGTGAGTGAATAAATGAACAAGAAAGTAACGCTTGGGTTTAAACCAGACCTCTGTCAGTGCAAAACATCGTTTCTTTGCAAGTGGATTACTTGGCCCTTAGGAAATGCTTAGTGGGACCCTCAGCTGGGGCAACCTTGGATCAGCTGTCTGGGGCATCTGCCTGACATCTTGGGGCCATTAGGAAATACTCAGGAAGGAAGCTTCCTGTTCAGTTGTCATCACAAATTACTGCTTTCAGGTGTTAACTGAAACGACCCAATTAAGCAAATGTTTTAAAGCCTTGAATTCTTGTTGAGTAGAGCAAAAGATCAATTATTCAAAGGCTCCTTTTAAAGAAGTAGGCCTTTGGAGGACACAGGAACCACTGTTACGTTTTGCCAAATGGGAATAGCTGTGTTATTTCCCTTTCTGATTATAAAATGAGATACAGTGATTCTTGTTTTCTACATGGTTTTATTTATTTACTTAGTTTAGTTGCAAACTAAAGTCCCACCCTGAGAGATGTCATCCTTAACTGTATGATAGAAATCCTTTCTGGTTTCTTTACTTTGATACACCTGGAAATATATGTATATATAGAAAATATTTTGATAGTTGCATTTCTGTATACATATATACATCTGTATATATGCATACATAATATGCATATATAAGCTCTATATAATATTTACATATGAATTGTATGTTAACTATGTTATATATGTATTTTGGGGGCAAAAATGGGATAACACTATAGATAATTATGTCTGTGTCCCGCTTTTTTATGTAATAAAATAGTTTAGCCAAATTCCTATGACAACACAACACATATATCTTATTTTTAATGCTTTCTTTTAAATGTTATATTGAATGAATATCCTGAAATTTAGTTAATCAATTTCTTATTAATGGATATTTATGCTATATCAAAATTGTAACTATATTTTGGTCCACTTGTACAAGTATTTATTTAATATCCTCCTAGCAGCATTTCTGTGTTATAGCCTTTTGATATGTAGTCTAAGGCTAAGGGTATTGCCTGCCGGGAAGATCGTACTGACTCGTATTCCCACTCTCAGTGTATGAAAGTGTCCATTTTAGTTCATCCTCACAAATACTAGATGTTAGTAACCCTTTTAATCTTTGCTCATTTGTTAGATAAAAATGAAATTTCATTATTTGGTTGATATAGCTTTAGTTACTATGAGGTTTGATTATCATGTGGTTATGTCCATCTTTTCTAAACATTCATAACTTTTTCTGAATTTCATAGTATGTCATTTAGCCTTTACTCACTTTTACTTTTTGGTCTATATTATCCCCCTACCCATTTGTGAAATCGTTTTCTAGCTTTGAGTCCAGTACTGTTCAAATGAGGTTTTGCTAAAGGAGCTGACACGCCAAACCAACAGAAGTAGATTCTGCCAGAAAGTATGAAGTAGTTTAGAAAAAGGAAATGAAAATATGGGGGAGCACCTTTGAATCTGACGTCCCTGTAAGTCAGCTAGAAATGTCTGCCCCTGCTTCTCATTCCTTTAACTTTCCCCCCAGTCTGTTCATTTTATCTGCACAGAAGCTACAGCATGATTTTTTAACCACGGAGCCATGAACTTTCAAGGGAATCTGTGGATAGAATTCTAGAGATTTGTGAACTTTGATGGGAAAAAAATTACATTTTTATGTGCACTGACATCTCGAGATTTAGTATTTCTTTCAATTATACATGTGAGCAACAAACCGTAGTAATAGTAGCCATTCCTGACACCAGTAAAAACCATCAATATTTTGAAATCACATCACTGATGTTGAAAGCATCCTCTCTTTATTACAAAAACGTGAAATATTTTGTTGGTTGTATTTCACTACAATTGGGTTATTCTGTAATCTTGTGCATTTTGCTTTATGCACTTAAAAAGATTATTTTGAGAAGGGGTCTGTAGGTGTCAAGGCACACATAGGTTAAGAATCCCTGAGCTGGAGAAAGTGTCAAGGTCACTGGAAGATTCTTACTTGTTCCTGGTTAAGGTTCCTCCTTTGCCCTGACCTCTCCTTTCCCTATATCATTCCTCACTCTCCTGGATCCCTGTCCTAGGCCCCTGGAAACTTTTCAAGTGTTATATCAAATATATTAACATCTACCCGTGTTCCCCATTAAATACATTTTTATTATAAAAATTTGAAAGAATTATACTAATTGTATTTTTTAAATCACTTGGTTATGAGAAAGTTATTTCATTTACAACTGACTGCACTTTCTTGACAACTGTTGTACTTACTCAGGGGTTCTTGCAAAGCAGGCATATCTAACATACAAATTGTTTTCTAAATGTAATGAAATTTTTATGAGCGCTAAATTTAACAATTAATGAAGTTGACATGTTACATTTTTGTACATTTAATTAAACATTTAGCAATAGCAATTGTGCAGTCTGCTTTCCATATTTTGGAGCCAATTTTTTTAAAGTATGTTTTGTAGGTTCTGGAAAGCCCCTGGGCCCTGAGGCTGGTGCCTGTAGTGCCTAAAGGGATATGGTACCACCTGTGGGTATAAATCAACAGCCTTTGTACTCAGACTTTTCTCAGACCATGTCCCTTCACCTCCTGCCCTGAACTGAAAATTCCCCACGTGGTGGGCACTTTCCTGCCACCATCTAATTCCAGCCTCATTCTGTCCACACACGTCACCCTACAGCTCTCCTTCAGCTGATGCCCATGGTCTGACGCTGTGAGGTCTTGGATCGCTGAGTCTACCGTCCAGACACTGCCAAGAACAACTTTCACATCCTTGGAGACAAGCCATCCTGCATCCTGACCTCCTCTAGGCTCCTTTGCAGCCAGGTTTCAACTTTGTTTCAAGGTGTGGTCCCAGCTCCCCAAACAACATCGTCATTTCTCAAGAAGTTTTTACGTCTTGGGAACGAATGAAAGATCTTTGTCTTCTCATTGCCTTAGTCATATTCCTTCATTATTACATGGCACTTAACCTTTTCTGAAGTATTAAAATGCAACATAGAAACTTCTAACCACATAGGGGAACTTCATATTCCCCCAGTTCTCCAAGTCCTAACTCCTTATAGGATACCTTGTCTTTACTGCATCCGTATCTCCAACACCTTAACCCTTTCCTTTTCAACCCATCCAGCGGGCATCTCTTTGCTTTACTTTTTTCAGTGCTCTTTTGCCAGAACCTTCATTGCCCCAGCTAGAGCAGCAACCGTGGTACTTATATTGATGACTAGCGCCGCCCAGGGCATCCCATGAGCCAGACTCTAAGCTGAATGTTTCACGTGCATTGTTTCATGTAACTCTTTTGTGGGGACTATTACTCTTTTCATTAAAAAAAAGCAGCTGAGGATAAGATAGATTAAACAACTTGTTTAATAGCATATAGTTTGAAAGTTACAGAGCAGAGACTTTATGTCATTTTCCATAATCTATATTTATATAGAGAGATATACCTGGATAAATCTGTATCTCTGTCTATGTTTATACATAGAGATGGATAATCGGACCTCCCTCAAATTCATTTACTTTCCTTGAGCACATTTATGACGATTCCTCATCTTATTTACTTCCCACCCACCTGGCCAATGGCCTTGATGAAATATTGGTCAAGGTTACTAATGACTGACCTGCTAGTGACGAGTGTCAGTGGGATTTTTAGTCCTTTCTCATCTGATCTGAGCATATGACACCAATGATATTATTTTAAGAACTTTAGTTTCCTTGGATTCTATGACGTTTCTTCCTTCTCCTGTATCTCTGGCTTCTTTTCATTCTCCTTTAATGGCTTGCTTCCGTTAAATCCTTAACTTCTCACGTGCTTAGCAGTCCCATCCTTGGCCCCCATCACTTCTTTTTCTAAATGTTCTCTCTGTATCTTCCATTCGCTGCCATGGCTCCATCACCACCCCATCTCCCCACGTTCCTTCCCACTTCTAGACCTGTATCTAAATGCTTTACCGATCTCTCCCTCTGGAAGTCCCATGGATGCTATGTCCTGTTGGAACTAAACCCATTTCCTGTCTTTCCAGTCTTGGCAAATAAGACCCCAAGCCAGACACCCTGGAGTCATTGGAGTCATTGGTGTTTTCAGCCCCCGCTTTCCATCCCTAAGGAAGTCCCACCTGTTGTATCGCGGGGCCCTCTCTGACCCCGTTTTCTCCCATCGCTCCCTCTCTGGTTTCCATGTCCCGTTTGCTTCACTCTCCCTGTCTCTCACTCAGCTGGAGAGGGTCTTCTAGAATGCAAAACCCACCCCTTCGTGATCTTTCCCTTGTTCATGCTGTGATCTCCAGTCTCCCTGTCCTTCTTGTGAGCCGCATCTTTTTACTTCTTACTTTTAAACTTGCTGTGAACTTGTAAAATACTCCCAGCAATTTTGGACACTTTTGGTGTTTACTGTTTTCCTCAACCTTGACTGTGCGTTCCTCTAAAGCAAGCATCAGGCCTCTTTTTTGTATGTGTCCCCCCCCAGAGCTTGTGCTGTACTTTCCTCACAGTTGGTGCTCAGTGAGTATTTACTGAATGAATGAGAATCACGAGATGCTGCTCTGAGACTGTCAGATAAAACTTACCGCTGAAAGATATAAAAATAGCAAAGCCAGGAAAGCAAATGTTTCTGGGTAATATTCAAATTTGAGGGAAATACCCACCATTTCCTGGCTGCAGTTTGCTCCTTGTTATGGGTATAGATGATCAACAGGGTCCTTCCCTCTATGTCCTGTGCGTTTTCACGCACGTTTTTTGTTTTTTGTTTTTTGTTTTTTTGCGGTACGCGGGCCTCTCACTGCTGTGGCCTCTCCTGTTGCGGAGCACAGGCTCCGGACGCACAGGCTCAGCGGCCATGGCTCACAGGCCCAGCCGCTCCGCGGCATGTGGGATCTTCCCGGACCGGGGCACGAACCCGTGTCCCCTGCATTGGCAGGCGGACTCTCAACCACTACACCTGTGCCTGTCCTGTGCGTTTTCATGGTGGGCTCTCTGCAGAGGCCAGCAACGGTTGGGGAGCCATCCTCATTTTTACCAGCAGGCCTTACATGTTTTCTTGGACTCAGGCCCTCAGCCAGCAATGTCCCCTGGTGCTGGCTTTCTTATTTCCTTCCCCGTGTTCCCGAGGCTGTTGTGGTTGGAGTATTCTAGAAGCTCAAGCCAGGTGAGTCCAACTCTCCCCCATCCCACCTGATGTCTGGACCGTCAGAAGGTGGATGTTTTGTCGTGTTTCTGCTGCTTCACGTTGCAGCATCTCCCTATACACGGATGTGTTTCTTATCTTTTCTATTTGTTCTCCTGCATAATTCACCCGGGTTCTTAGCTTTTAAGACCTGATTTCCAGTATCATCACAGCTACCGATGTACTGTGTGACCTAGGAAAAGTCACTCAGACTCTCTGTGCCTGTTTCTCTTTCTGTGAAAGGAAGATGCTTTCCCAGTTCCCTTCCAGACATGCTGTTTTGGGACTCTGAGTATTGCGGTGGCACCTGTCCATATGTCTTTGTCTACAGAGAGAGTTGCTAAACTCTCTGCTCTAGGAGGACGATTGCATACACTGGGCACGAAGTTTTGCACATTCTGACGGGCGGCTGCATGGAGGCCCCTTCTCTGTGAGGAGAGTTGGAAAAGTGGCTGCAACACAAAATATTTTCAAGCTTCACAGTGGGTTACATTCCTGAAAACAGCTCTCAAATACTTTTTAACAAATTTCTAACTCATATCCTGTATTTTAGTAATGCTTTTTAAAAATATCTGACACTGTCTGATAATGGACTCAGTGAGTATCTTTTTCAGAGAATTGGCCGTTACTCTTGTGAGCACCCAAAACGAATATTTAAGTATTTTGATGAAAAGCCTCATAAAATGTATGACCGTTATCTTGTCCTCTATAAACAGAAGATATTGAATATGATTTAAATTTCCTGGGTGGCCAAGGTCATCTCTTTTATTCCTTTATTCAACGAATATTTATTAAACTCCAAATATGCATTAAGCGTTGTGCTAAACGTTGGGTGTTTAGCATCTTCATTGACAGATTTATCATCACCAAGGACTCCTTACAACGGCTCCACTTATGCAACTTGACTGTTGTGCTGTTACAGATTAAACCAGGAGTTTTGAGCGTTAATAAGGGAGGATTTCTGCCTAGAACATCAGATTTGGTGAGCAGTTCAGATGGTCACACGTGGCAGTCAGTCCTGCCTCAAACGGGCCTTTTTGTCATCTAGTTATGGGCATCCTCTCAAGAAAGAGTTGAAAATAGTCTGTGTTCTTCAAAAAATCAAACTCAACACGCTCTGTAAGTTTTAGGTCACCAGAGATACTGATGTTACTGTATTATCGGCAATAAAACTTGACTCAAAGCCCATATGAAATGCTTAGGGTATTTTTAAAAATCCTTGCACATTCCTCTAATTACAAAGCAATAAATGTTTGTTGTACCATTCAAACAAGAGAGCATTATTTCAAAAAATGTAATTTCTATTGTATTTCTAATGTCTTTAAAGGTATGTTAAGTTTTGGACAATTCAGATATCTTTTGGGGATTTTCAATATTGGCCTGGCCTCTGGAAGAGCTATCTGTAAATTATCTATTTATCAGTTATCTCTAGGTACAATTATCCCATAAGGCTATTATTATTATAGGCTTGTGGGATAATTGTATTCTGGAAAGATTGACCCATAATGTAAAGTGGATATTACTTCCCCTTTGACTTTCTTTATAAACTTGGACATGCTTCTCTATAGAGGGTGGGGAGAATCGACTGATGAGTTTTTCTCAAGAGAGAGGGCTGATTCTTTCTAACTCAGCACCTTTCCCCCGGGGAACTTTCTTAGTAGTGGCATTTTTTTTTCTTCGTGTGGAAATCATCAAGTTTGCGCTCAAATATTCTAGATATTGTTTTATTTTGCAGAGTTTCATAAAGTTGGCTGGGGTTCTCAGGCAGATGCCTATAATGAATTCCACATTTCCCACACTGGGTCTTCAACGTGTGGCCAATACTTCCTCTTAGGGGCCATTGGAAAATGGGTGAGGGTGTTTGGAGTTGTTACAATGGGGTCTCCTGGCATCGAGCAGGGGAGGGTAGGCGGTCCTAACCATCTTGCAGTGTGCAAGGCAATATTTCACAGGTAAGAACAGTCCTATCTAAAATGCTAAAAGTGTGTCTGTTGAGAAAGAAAAAATTTACTTTGGTGTTTATTGATTGATTGATTCAGCAAATGTTTACTGAACACCCACTGTATGCCACACACTAATGTAGGCATTGAGGATACAGTGAACAAACAGACAAAAGTCTCTGTTCTTGTGCAGTGGAATATTCTAGTGATATAATGCACTGTTTTTTGTTTTGTTTTTTTGGTTTCAGGAATTTGTTGTTCAGGTGTGTTCAGTGAACAAACAGACAAAAGTCTCTGTTCTTGTGCAGTGGAATATTCTAGTGATATAATGCACTGTTTTTTGTTTTGTTTTTTTTGGTTTCAGGAATTTGTTGTTCAGGTGTGTTTTGTTTTGTCTTGAGTATAGAGATGGAAAACAATTGCACAGATGGCCTTATGTACAGAGGAGTTGGGTGGATGCCTTTCAGTGTGAACCCGGCTTATAAATTCTGTTTCTGGGGTGACTTAAAATGATTAATTCCAATAGTCAGCACATCTGAGGGACAGTAGGGGGAAAAATCCATAAGACAGAAACACACAACATGTATTAATGCTTCAGATTAGCATTTAGTTCTGTGTTCTTAAAAAATGATAAACACCAGTGGTGTGTTGCAAATTTTGGCTCTTTATTTATGACCAGAAGCACATCTGAAGCTCAGAATGTCTTAAAACCTCCAGTACTTCTATTAAAGATTAAATTATTAGCAACTTACATCCCCAAATTTTTATTACAATGATATTATTATCTCAATAAGAGTATTGACTAATTCAAGAAAGAGGGGTACACTAGAACTTTGCAATTCCTCAAAACAAGTTTTGTTTTTTACTTATTTCTCTAAAAACGTGTAAAATGATTGTCTATTTAATGTCAAATATACTACTAATGTAATTAAAGGTGTACCTCATTCTAAGCTTTTGAGATAGTTCTAGAAAGCTGTGCGTAAACAGATAACACATTTTACGAGTCCCTTTTTATTGGTTTACATTTTATTTTGAGAAACGTTTGGTTTCGTGCCCCGACCTTTCTGCTGATCTCTCATGCTGTGCCTTTTCAGCGCCTGCATTTTGCTCTGGATTTCCCATCCCAGGTCAACACATTCTCAACTGAAATCATCATCTTAAGCAAATAATTTCCCCTTCCCAACTACTGTTACTTGACAGGAAGCATCACTGTTCTTCCAGGCTCCCAAACGCATTCATTCAGTCCCACTCAGCTCCTCTCCTTCATGTATGCAAACCTAAAGCCGTGCTAGTGTCCTTGAAGATACTGCAAAGTTTAGCTGCTCCAGGCGCATACAACAAGCCTTGGTAACATGGGACTCAAGGACAATCTGCCGTCTTACTTGCCCTACTTCCAAACACACACTGTGGACACAGGGATCCTGATGTTACATTTCAGAAGAGTTCTCTCAATCTAGGTAATGAATAGATACCGATACCTAGACAGGTTGTTCCCCTTGCTCCTTTATAGTGCTGATGAGAGGGTACACCACGATCAATCAGGTCTATACTCCAGTAGGAGCAGTATTTCGTTTCCTGTACAACCTTTTGTGCAGCTAAACGTAAGAAGTAGTGGGTTTTCAGAGCAGCCTCCAGGTCCTCTGTGCTAAAGAACTGATGAGTAACCTTTACCAGGAATGCCAAGAGGACGTTTCTAAACTGGTCATGTCTATAGCTTCTGCTCTGAAGCCCCCACTACTCTTTCCCCCAAGAGTCTGGTCTGTAACTGGAATGTCCAGTACTTGTTCCTCATCAATAACCTGGTCTTCGTTTGGTCCTGAGCAAAATGTGTCTCTGATGACTGTGTTTTTCTTAGTCGTGGCAGTGGTACCACAGGGCTGCAGTTCCATCCTTCTAACAGGTGTGTGTGTCTGCATCTACCCCAAAGCCAGTGCTGATGGGGCCACTGAAAGACTCTTGGGAGGAAGAGCCTCCTCCTGTTTGAAACCCCAACTGAAAACGTGTGCCCAATTTGGGCAGCGCTGTGACATGTCCTAGTGAGCACAACTGAGCCTCCTTCAGACACCAGCACGTGGGGCATTACCCAGCGGCACACGGGTATCACCCTGCAGCACATGGGGTCAGTCCCCCCTCACATCTCTGCCAAACTATGGTGATGTGTTTGTATCTGATATCACTGCTTTCAGTCTTCTTTCCCCATAGAAGATGCACCGCATTTCAGAAGCATATGTTGCTCTCCTTAAATAAGCATTCATCCTGTCCTTTCTCTTTACAGAACAGCTTAGTGGCTCTGGATTGCATGACAAACCCATCACACACTCCCTACCCTGGAATACACGTCTCTTCATGATTTGGCTCCAAATTACCTTTATTTTATTTTTTAATTAATTAATATTTTTGTTTGGGGAAATGGTTTTCTTTTTAAATTCTTTTTTAACATCTTTATTGGAGTATAATTGCTTTACAATGGTGTGTTAGTTGCTGCTGTATAACAAAGTAAATCAGCTATACATACACATATATCCCCATATCCCCTCCTTCTTGCATCTCCCTCCCACCCTCCCTATCCCACCCCTCTAGGTGGTCACAAAGCACCGAGCTGATCTCCCTGTGCTATGCAGCTGCTTCCCACTAGCTATCTGTTTTACATTTGGTAGTGTATATATGTCCATGCCTCTCTCTCACTTTGTCCCAGCTTACCCTTCCCCCGCCCCATGTCCTCAAGTGCATTCTCTACGTCTGCGTCTTTATTCCTGTTCTGCCCTGAGGTTCTTCAGAACCATTTTTTTAGATTCCATATATATGTGTTTGCATATGGTATTTGTTTTTCTCCTTCTGACTTACTTCACTCTGTATGACAGACTCTAGGTCCATCTACCTCACTACAAATAACTCAATTTCATTTCTTTTTATGGCTGTGTAATATTCCATTGTATATATGTGCCACATCTTCTTTACCCATTCATCTGTCGATGGACACTTAGGTTGCTTCCATGTCCTGGCTGTTGTAAAGAGTGCTGCAATGAACATTGTGGTACATGCCTCTTTTTGAATTATGGATTTCTCAGGGTATATGCCCAGTAGTGGGATTGCTGGGTTATATGGTAGTTCTATTTTTAGTTTTTTAAGGAACCTCCATCCGGTTCCCCATAGTGGCTGTATCAATTTACATTCCCACCAACAGAGCAAGAGGATTCCCTTTTCTCCACACCCTCTCCAGCATTTATTGTTTGTAGATTTTTTGTTGACGACCATTCTGGCCGGTGTGAGGTGATACCTCATTGTGGTTTTGATTTGCATTTCTCTAATGATTAGTGATGTTGAGCATCCCTTCATGTGTTTGTTGGCAATCTGTATATCTTCTTTGGAGAAATGTCTGTTTAGGTCTTCTGCCCATTTTTGGATTGGGTTGTTTGTTTTTTTTTGATATTGCGCTGCATGAGCTGTTTGTATATTTTGGAGATTTATCCATTGTCAGTTGCTTCATTTGCAAATGTTTTCTCCCATTCCGAGGGCTGTCTTTTCGTCTTGTTTATGGTTTCCTTTGCTGTGCAAAAGCTTTTAAGTTTCATTAGGTCCTATTTGTTTATTTTTGTTTTTATTTCCATTTCTCTTAGAGGTGGGTCAAAAAGGATCTTGCTGTGATTTATGTCATAGAGTGTTCTGCCTATGTTTTCCTCTAAGAGTTTGATAGTGTCTGGCCTTACATTTAGGTCTTTAATCCATTTTGAGTTTATTTTTGTGTACGGTGTTAGGAAGTGTTCTAATTTCATTCTTTTACATGTAGCTGTCCAGTCTTCCCAGTACCACTTATTGAAGAGGCTGTCTTTTCTCCACTGTATACTCTTGCCTCCTTTATCAAAGATAAGGTGACCATATGTGCTTGGGTTTATCTCTGGGCTTTCTATCCTGTTCCATTGATCTGTATTTCTTTTTTTGTGCCAGTCCCATACTGTCCTGATTACTGTAGCTTTGTGGTATAGTCAGAAGTCAGGGAGCCTGATTCCTCCAGCTCCGTTTTTCTTTCTCAAGATTGCTTTGGCTATTTGGGGTCTTTTGTGTTTCCATACAAATTGTGAAAATTTTTGTTCTAGTTCTGTGTAAAATGCCATTGGTAGTTTGATAGGGATTGCATTGAATCTGTAAATTGCTTTGGGTAGTAGAGTCATTTTCACAATGTTGATTCTTCCAATCCAAGAAAATGGTGTATCTCTCCATCTGTTTGTATCATCTTTAATTTCTTTCATCAGTGTCTTACATTTTTCTGCATACAGGTCTTTTGTCTCCTTAGGTAGGTTTATTCCTAGGTATTTTATTCTTTTTGTTGCAGTGGTAAATGGGAGTGTTTCCTTAATTTCTCTTTCAGATTTTTCACCATTAATGTCTAGGAATGCAAGAGATTTCTGTGAATTAATTTTGTAGCCTGCAACTTTACCAAATTCATTGACTAGCTCTAATAGTTTTCTGGTAGCATCTTTAGGATTACGTATAGTGTAATGTCATCTGCAAACAGTGACAGTTTTACTTCTTTTTTTACAATTGGGATTCCTTTTACTTCTTTTTCTTCTCTGATTGCTGTCACTAAAACTTCCAAAACTGTAGTGGTGAGAGTGGGCAACCTTGTCTTGTTCCTGATCTTAGTGGAAATGCTTTTAGTTTTTCACCATTGAGAACGATGTTCGCATATGGGTTTGTCATATATGGCCTTTATTATGGTGAAGTATGTTCCCTCTATGCCTACTTTCTGGAGGATTTTATCATAAATGGGTGTTGAATTTTATCGAAAGCTTTTCCTGCATCTATTGAGATTATCATATGGTTTTTATCCTTCAATTTGTTAATATGGTGTAGCACATTGATTGATTTGCGTATATTCCTTTATGCCTGGGTAGATGGTTCCTGTTTTCTACTTACAATCACTAACTGCTAAGACCCTGCTAGCTCTGAGTCTCAGCTAGGCTACCATCTTCTTTGAGAAGCTTTCCTTAAATTCCCTGCTGGAAATGGCATCTCCATCATTTTAATGTTCATAGCATCTTGTTTTCACCTGTCACCTCCTAGAACTAGCTAATTATTAATATGTGTCTTCAGGGGTGTCAGCTCCTCCAGGGCAAGGATCGCGACTTACTGATAGTCCAGAGTTCCCTACTCATGGGGAGGCTTGGGAAACGTTTTCTGAATGAGTGAATGAATGAATGAATGAATAATAGCTGATGAGTAAATAGAAAATTCTTTATCAAAATGAATAACTTCCTCCTCACGTAGACACGCTCTCAGATTGCTTTTCACAACTAGTTCTTCAAATGGGGCGCACCTGTAATAGTTATCTGCAATCCATGTATATGTCATTGTTAATGAAATCTGAAAGTTGTGCCTAAGTCTCCCCAGAAAGTAACAATCCTTTTTTGCCTGCCCCTGAAATTGCCCTAACACGGCTTGTAATAAGCTTTGACTGCCCAGCAAACCCCAAAGCTTCTGCACTTCAGCAGTTTGTTAACAGGCCGCTAAATAATTCTAGTTAATTCTGTAGAATACACAGGATTCACTTTGAAGTGTATCTTATTAACACAAGTCCTGTGAATTAACATGATGCCTAGGCATGCATTGCAAATTAGATGCAGTTACCCTCTTTCCTGGCAACAAGTTTAAAATGTGGAACATAGTAGCGTTTCAAGGCATTTTTAAGTTGGAAGCGAAATACACCAGAGTTTTGATTTTTTCCAAGACTGTAGTGAACCTACTGAAGGTCCAAAAATGGGGTCTGTTTTGCCCATTGACGCCCTTGTAATAATTTTCCCTCAAAGGTGCGTTGGGGACTCTTCTAAAAGAATGTCAATGTACTTCAACTCTGGGAAGAATTTTTTTCAAGTTAAGAGCATAAAGGTCACGCTCAGCCTCTGCCTGCCAGCTGTCCCTGGTCCCCGAATTCCGTATCCCTCTTCTTCCCACAACCAAGGCAACTGGAGCCCATTTTGGGAAGAGATGGTGAAGAGCCATCCCACAACTCTTTTTTTTTTACAAGTTAATATTTTATTTTATTTTTTTATATAGCAGCATCTTATTAGTTACCTATGTTATGCATATTAGTGTATATATGTCAATCCCAATCTACCAGTTCATCCCACCACCCCCACCACCCCCTCCCCGCCCCACCCCAATACTTTTGAAACCAGCCTCCGTCATGCTTGCTTCAAGACTTATCCTGGCATCATGGACCACTAGATGCTTTGGCTAGGTGTTAAACCCTCCCAAACTCTCCTCTTGTCCTGTGCCTGAGTCCCACCTTGGTGACTTAGTTGCCATCTAGGGCACTCTTGGCATCAGTCCTAGACATGAATCCAGCTCAGTGGCTTGGGCCCTGCTCCCTGCTGGCCGACTGTCCTAATGCCCAGTGCCTCCTTTCTGCTTGGGCTTCTGAGGGCTGCAGCCCCAGGACCCTCACTCTGTGTTCCTGGCTCTATTTGATGCCAACTGTATGTGTCTTGCTTGCTGTATGTCCCCTGCCCCAGGACCTCCTACTGGCTTTGACCTTCCTGTTTCAGGTCCTCTTATTGCGACCCTTTGTATATAAGCTAGATCTGTTTGCCCTTCCTTCAAGGGGAGCTATTTCCCTGGTGTTTCCCTAGATGCTTATGATGAGACCCCTGCCAGAACTACACCAATCAGACCCTCCATGGACACACTTGGGTCTGAACCCTTTCAGGGAGAGCAGGTTGGAAACCCATATAAACAGAAATATACAACGTGTACAAATCAAGTATTGTAAGATTATTTTATTTATTTTGCGGTACGCGGGCCTCTCACTGTTGTGGCCTCTCCCGTTGCGGAGCACAGGCTCCAGACGCGCAGGCTCAGTGGCCATGGCTCACGGGCCCAGCCGCTCCGCGGCATGTGGGATCCTCCCGGACCGGGGCACGAACCCATGTTCTCTGCATCGGCAGGCAGACTCTCAACCACTGCTCCACCAGGGAAGCCCCATTTTCTTTTTTTAATTAATTAATTTATTTTTGGCTGCGTTGGGTGTTTGTTGCTGTGCGCGGGCTTTCTCTAGTTGCCATGAGTGGGGACTATTCATTGCGGTGGCTTCTCTTGTTGCGGAGCACAGGCTCTAGGCGTGTGGGCTTCAGTAGTTGTGGCTCACGGGCTCTAGAGCACAGGCTCAGTAGTTGTGGCGCAGGGGCTTAGTTGCTCTGCAGCATGTGGGATCTTCCCAGACGAAGGCTCGAACCCGTGTGCCCTGCGTTGGCAGGTGGATTCTTAACCACTGCGCCACCAGGAAAGCCCAAGTATTGTAAGATTATAAAGAATTGTTGTGAATGTATTAGGTTAGGGAAGTCAAACAGGATCATCATACGATGGCATATTCATGCACATCTATATAAAATTTTCTATTTTTATATGATGCCATTTTAATAGATGTGCCCATCTTCTCAAATGAGACATGCATATATATACATACATACATCTCAATTCATCCTTAATCACGGTTTTATTTCTATATATTTTAATCGAGTGTTTGTATGAATTAAATCATTAGTGGAAATAAAGCAGAGACTCCTAGGCTGTTTTACCTTTCAGCATTGGGTTATTTAGTATTAGAGAGACCGTGTGGATGACTAACTGCAACACGAGTTTATTTTGTTATTTAACGTGACTGACTAGCACATGTTTGTATAGCTAATAGTTTTTTAGGCTTTATTTCAGAACTTACTATACATGTACTATAAGTACTTCCAGCAGCTTTTGCCTCTTCTAGCCTAAAGGTGAGAAGCAATACATATCTCTCCCATTTGGATGCGAGATTTGAAAGAGATAATTAACTATCCTGCAGAAGATTTATGCGCCACCTTCTGGAGTACAGAATCATCACTGACGAGTGACTGCCCAGCTGGAGACATCACTGTTCAGCCCTTCCTACATTTAGACGGGTCACAATCGTCTCTCTCAGTGATGGAATATGAACAGAAGTGATGCACAACACTTCCAGGAAAAACTTTGCAAAGGAAGTGTAAAAGTTAATAGGTGAAGACACCTGTGGTCTATTCATACAATGGAACATGAAGGAAACATGAAGGAAAGAACTACTGATGCATGCAGCACATGGGTGAGTTTCAAAACATTGTGCGAAGGAGCCAAACATAGAAGGATGTATACGGCGTGATTCCATGAATACAAAGTCCAAGACTGGACAAAACTAATCACTGGTGACAGAAATCAGAAATGCCTGATAGGCTGACTGGATGAGAGGTCTAGGAAGTTTTCTGGGCGAGGGCAATGGTTGGCCTCTGTCTTGGTTGGTGTTTATCACATGGGTGTAGCAGTTGTCGAAACTCACTGATCTGAACATTTAAAATCTGACCATTTGTGTGTGTAAATTATACATCAATAAAAAGACACGCTTTCCCTACTCTTCCTTTCCCCATCCTCCACCAGAAGCAGTTTCATCCCCCAGGGGACATTGGCAGTATTTGGAGACATTTTTGATTGCCCTCCTTCTGGCATCTGGTGTATAGATAGTGTCCTATGATGCTTCTCAACATCCTACAATGACAGGGCAGCCGTCAACAACAGAACATCGGCGGTTCTAAAATGTCAGTAGTGCCAAGGCTGAGAAACCCTGCATTAGCTGATTGCAGAGGGCTCTGAGCCCCCAGAGAAGGCTGAACCCGTGATATGGAAAATCGTGGCCACCCACTGGCCGGAAACCGCAGAAACATTGGATGTCATGTCAGCAGGAAATGCATTTTCACTGTGCTAAGGCATTGAAATATTAGGGTTTGTTTGTTTTAGCGGTTAGCGTTACTTTAATAGATCAAACTTTAAAATGTTGATACCAAGAAAAATGCTTATTGTCTTCCTTATTAGGAGACCTGAGTGAAATTTATCTTAAGTCTTATTATCAAGCAAAGCTATGCTTCCTTTAAATAATTGTTGTGATTTTATCTCAAGGGCATTGTCCGTTTTGTAACTTACCGTGTTTCCTTTCTTGTTTCCTATTGTAGAGAGCTTAGAACTCAATTTTTAGGTGGTTCTTAGAAGCAACTTAGAAGCAACATGCTCGCCTAGCTTCTATCTTTAATGTTTTCCTTCCCTTATTTTCCACTAGCACCGATTCCGATGGCTACTTATTTTCCCTTTTGGTATTTAGATTTGTTTTAAGGCTAGCTCATATTCTTTGTGTAAAAATGCAGCTTATAAATATAAAAACATATGAATAAAATATTTATCCAAATACCAATGTTCCTTTACTTAAGGTTTTGAATTAATAATGATTTTTGTATCCCAGACCTTGAAGGGAGTTTCATTTTGTCTTAACCTCTTAAGGTCCAGAGAGAGAAAATGATGTGTCCAGGTTCCAAGTTTATAGTGATAGTTCATGGAAGTATTTTTTTTGTTTTGCGGTATGTGGGCCTCTCACCGCTGCGGCCTCTCCCGCCGCGGAACACGGGCTCCGGACATGCAGGCTCAGCGGCCATGGCTCACGGGCCCTGCCGCCCTGCGGCATGTGGGATCCTCCCAGACCAGGGCACGAACCCTCGTCCCCTGCATCGGCAGGCGGACCCTCAACCACTGCGCCACCAGGGAAGCCCCATGGAAGTATTTTAATCTTTAAAATAGAAAGTATTCTCTACTGTATAAAGTTCTGTGTGTGTGCATGTATACATATATATGTATATATGATATATATAACTTGCTCTTCACTAATTGGACATGGCTTGTGAACTGTTTTAGTGGTGAAATGGGATCTGTGTTAATCTACAACAGACATGGTTGTTTGTCTACTTAGCATACCTCTTCACTCTTTTTCCTTTTGATAGAGCCCCAATTTTTTTTACAGACCCACCCTTCTCAGCTAAAGCATAAGCTCAGGGGAGAGAGGCGTCCGTCCCAGGACCAAAGGCTGCATCATGACTAGAGGAAGCTGGTCCTGTGACTTGTCAGTCATTGGTTTAACACAGGAGCGTGTACAATTGTTCTAGCTACTGAGATACAGGGTAAGACAGCTGAGGGTGGGTGTGGCAGTTATGGGAACAATTTGACGCAATCTTAAAAACAGACATAAGGAAAGATTGTTCTGTTGCTGGACACTGTTGTGTCAGTGTGAGATGACTGGAATTCTGCAGCCATCTTAGTGCCACGAGGAGAGTTCGCCTGAAGCACACATCAGGCTGAGCATGGCGGGCCAGAAAGAGCAAAAGAACCTTGAGCTGCCAGGCCAGTAACAAAACTAACCCTGGGGCTAAATTATCTCTCAACTTAGGAAGTGAGAAAATAAATTCCTCAGGCCAGTTTGATTAGGTGTTTTCTTTTACTTGCAGTTAAAAGCAAGCTTTCAAATTATCTTTTTCTGCATTGGGTGACCTAGGGTGTCCTTAACATTTATACTATTCTTACAGGTAACATCTGGGCTCATGAGCTAGAGAATGTGAGTCCTTCACCTCAATCAGAGCTTGCCCTAAGAAGCTGATCTCACTAGCCCAGGCACCTAACATAGGGGTCAGCAAGCTTCCTCTGTAAAGGGCCAGAGGTGGGTGTTTGAGGCTTTGAGAGCCATGTGGTTTCTGTTGCAACTGCTCAACTCTGCTGCTGAGTGCAAGAGCACCACAGACAACACGTAAGCAAATGATAGTGGCTGTGTTCCAATGACGCTTTGCTTTCAGAAAGCAGGCAGTGAGCCAGACTTGGGTAGTGGGCCATAGGTTGACCTCTGACCTAAAATACATGCTCAGCCAGGTGTGGGTGATCAAGGTTCACGGGGACAGAGCGGCCACTTGCCTGACTCCCATTCTCTCCCCTTTCACTGCCACTGTCTGTCCTCTGGGGAAAGAGCTATCTGCAGTGAGATGGTAGGAAGAGCAAAAGTCAAGGGAGAGAAAATTGAGAAACAGCAGATGTATATAATTGACAGTCGACTTAATCAATTACTGAATAATTGATGGTTGGCTGCATTTTTGGAAACCATTTGTCTAGAAAAGCCCACGAACTTGATGCTGCTTGATGAAAGAGAAAATCACATCTGGAGAAGGTTTCCTCCCGTCCATCTGCTTTAACTCAAAGCATCTTTGACCAAAGAAAGGCAATGCGATCAGCCTTCAGGGTTTGCACCAAGGCAGGTTCATCTGGGTAGTCTGTGCAGGAATGTTGTTCTAATTAGGGAAACAGGAAAGACTTTAATTCTGAAAGTGCTTGTCTGTCACATTTAGCGAGTGTGCTGTTTGAGATAATCATGAACTCTGTCAAAAACAACATGGGGTAATGGAAATCAGGTAAAAGATTGACCTAGGAAAGTACCAAGGATGTGTATCTGTTGAGAAAAAAGAGAGGAAAGGCAGAGTGGAAATTGGAGGATCCTGGTTACATGATCTAATTATATGGTTGTGTACAACATGTATTCAGAAGAATGTTCATTTTACAAGTCCTTCTCTTATCTCTCATTCTCCCTGTTTCTTCAAATACAACGCTGTCTCTGACAGTAGGTGGAAATGAAATGATGATTTTGAGGGAGCTCCTCAATGCACGGAGCCATGGAGCAAGAGCTTCCTGGTGGCTCTTTGATGGGTCCTGCTCTGTGACCACCAGGCAGGGTCAGAAAAGCTGCGCATCCCTGAAAGCATGAAAGCATCATGCTTTCCGGCAGCTGCCCCTTGCACCCTGTGTAGAAGAGTAGACGTCGTATCACCCTCATATATGCATATACCCAGTGCCTTGGTGGATTCTGATTAATACAGACACACACAAAAAGAAAACAGAACAAAAGAACCTCCCCTTAAGAGGCACCCCAGGAAAAATGTTACATTAGCTTAGTTTCTAACGAGGTTCTCTGTCTCTTTGGGGAAAGAGTAACCACAGCCCTGCGAGACATGAATTCCTCTACCTCTTCGCTATCGCTCTCCCCTCAGCCTGACTGCCACTTGACAATTAATTGAAAAGCCTATGCTTTTGAGTTGCTGCCAGGTGACTAAGCAGGGACTTCTGCTGCCAGGTGACTGAGCAGGTGACTTCTCGGGAAGCGCAGCTCTGCTGCCTGGGACTCCTGAGACGACTCCCCGCTGTGGGCCCTCTCACGGCGAGGCCCTGGGGAGGCAGCCGATGATCACAACATGTCCACTTGCAAGTCATGCAGTGATGGAAAGGAGTCGTTGTTTCAGCTTCATTGGTGGAAGTGCAGACAGATTCAACAAGACTTCTGATGCTTCGTTAGTAAAACTGTTTTGTAGATGAACACGGGAGCTAGGAGTATCCTGCTACCTCTTCCTCCTGGGACCTGAGCCTCTTTTTGTCCTGGGTCCTGCCTACCTGTCCACTTCATCTTCTCCCTCAAGTGCCTGACTCTACATGTCTTCCCATTTCCAGATTGCCCAGCTCCTTTCTCATCTCTACATTCATATATGCTTGGCAAAGTCATACTCAGCCTTCAAAACCCAGTTTAAATATTTCTTCCTGTAGGAAGGTCCCAGCTCTCTCCAGAAGACTTATTCTCTCTGCTGTGCCTCCCCTTGTCTGTGATAGAACATATCAGAGTGTAGTGAAATCAACTGACCTGATTATGTGTCATTCTCTCTCCTTCCACTGGAAGTTCTTGAAGGTCAGAGTCTGTATCTTATTCTCTCTGATGCCTGGCATATAGTTGATGACTAATAAGTATCTGTGCACATGAGTCAGCCCATGAAAGGCTAGATACCATCTTAAGACATCATCCAATGATTTACTGAGCCACAAAACAGGTTAGAACAAAATCAAACACTGACAGAGCGCATCACCTCTGTGCAAGCTAAAAGCCAAGAAAGTAATTTTACATGCTGACTTCCCTTGAGACTTGGGACCACCACAGATACCACATCCAGCTCCTTGAATGGTTTTGTCACTCCTTCCCTTCCCTATCCTATTTGGATCATATTATCGAGGGTCAGCCTACCTGAATTCACCTGTGCTTCCCGAGACACCTATAAGTGTGTTAATTCCCGCTCAGTCACCTGGCAGCAACTCAAAAGCATAGGTTTTTCAGTTAATTGTCTAGTGGCCATCAGGCTGTGGGGAGAGCGATAGGGAAGCCTTAGGGGGATTCGTGTTTATCCCAGGGCGACTTGCTGGGCAGAGAGTCGAAGGAGAGCATGGGAAGTGGCTTTCACGTCGAGACAGCAAAGGCACAGGAAACGTCAATCCACAGGACGGGAAAAAGCTGAAATGTAGACTAGGCAGGGCAGCTACCTGGCTCTCAGGGGCGCACAGCCAGGTTCAAGGGCAAGGGCGCTTAGCACAGGACTTCAGGAGGCAGCTTTGCACATGGGATGGCAGTAGCAGTCATTGTCAGAGTGCATTTTCAGATGTGACACTTCCAGGACAATCTGCTACCCCCGTGGAGCACAGCCCCCATCCACCGGCTGTGTCCTTCTTCAAGATGAGATGAAAGGCAAAAAGCTAGTCCCTGCCCCTCCCCAGAAGGCACCAAAGCACAAATGTATGGTGTTCTAACGATTCACTTGTGAATCTCTGCCTGGAGTGTGGAACCCTTTTTCCACAGAAATAACACTGTAGAGGCTGGTTTGATTTCCACCTGGTCCACTAATTCTCATCAGCCCGTGAAGTAGCTGACGTGGAGCATGGCTAGAACCTTCAGCTACACCTAACCAATCTTAACGATACGCCTTCCAGAAGGTGACTGTGGCCTCCGATACAGATGCACATGCTCCCCGGCTCTTTGTCCTGACTCAGGGGCTTCTGGGCCCTTGGTACCCACAGGCTCCAGTCGGGAGCATCGGTTAGTACTTCTGTGACCACCTTGTCGCCTCCATCTCCAGCTTCTTCCTGAGGGAAGGTGTGCTTGCAGGTTCAGTCAGGTGGGGAAGAAATGGCCTCGTCCTGGCTGTGTGGTGGGGTCTCGGACTCCTTGGGAAACCGTTTCTTGTATGTGGGTTATCGTTGTGTTGAGAGTGTGAACGTCGCGCAGTGGGAGTGAATGAGTGTGCGTGCGTGTACGTGTGCATGGGCCTGCGTGCGTGCGCGCGTGTACCTGCAGTGCGTGCGTGTGTGCGCATGCGCCTGTTGTCTGTGCTGTGAGTGCGCATGCGCTCATAGGTCGCGATGGACGAAAACCATGTGCTTCCGTTTACCGGGCCCCTTTTGCGTGTGGATCCCCGTCACTTCCCTGGGGCTTTGTGCGGCCTGTACATCTCCTTCGTTTACTCCTGCTCATGGACAGGAGGGTCGTGTGTTGGTTCCAAGTCTGGCTTTTCCCCTTGGGGTTTCATCACAGTTTTATTTTTGTGGTTCACAGGAAAAAAGGGAATCGTTATTCACTTTTTGGAGAATGATTTGAATATGACTTTGTTATATTTAATGCATTTTACTTGTGGCCACGTTTAGGGCTGTTTGTAAAGAAAAACCGAGAGTGCTACCAAAAAACCATTCCAGGCATAGAAAGAGAGGCGGCCGTGCGTTGTTTATGATCAGACTATGTACTTATCTGGTTATGAATATAAATTCCCTACCCACTAAGATGCTTCTAGCTGATAGTCCTAAAATGCAGACACATGGTTGGCTTTAAGATGCAGCTCTATGGTTCAAGAAACCTCTACCCTCAGTGTCTCCTTGAAGGCTTAAAAATAGCTTTCTCATGGTATTTGCTATTTCGCCTCTGATCCTATCTCCCTCTCCCCTCATCCCCTCATTCAGATCGTGCTATCAGGAGACAGGGGCTTCTGAAAGAGTCTACCTGATGATTCTGAAATTGTACCTGGCCTTTGATGTCACACTCCCTGTCATCCTTTTCCTGTAATTTGGATGAGGGCAGCAGGGAGAAGGGATGCCATAAATGCTTCTGACCTCAGACCAAGACTTGTATTTATCCAAAGCAATCATAAGACTTCTTAGAAAATTAGAAACTCGATTAAGAAAAGTTTGGGGATACTTGCCGTGAATGGCAGGCTAATCTTAGGACCTTTCATACTCAACAGTGCTGATTGTCACAATCAATAGTGACAACAATCACCTGAATGAGATTGATTTCCTCTGGATCATTAAGGTTGCTGGTGTTTTCCAGGCAAATCTCTGAGGCTTAAATAACATGGGCAAGAAGTTGATAAGAATTTCGGATGCGGAGTTTCATTATGAATTTGGAATTAGGGAAAGGTGAGTCCACTGTGGAGCAATGATGGTGTAGATGGTGGCTTGGTCCGCTGTGGAGGACACGCCGAAACTGTCTCCAGGTCTCAGTTCCAGTCCAGAATCAGCCTTGAGGAAGGACGGGCTGCTGGGGGGCAGGGCTTGTGCCCTCGGGGTCATGGAGAACAGCACATGGGGGGGCCCCTCGCCCTGGGCCTCACTGTCTGTCCAGGTTCACGTTCCCACTGCTTTCTCTAGTGTGTTCCTCAAAGTCGTAACAACTCTCGTGCCAACTTCTTCATTGAAGAAAGAAAAAGAAAAAACATCCCCGTGGTATAACACATTTAGGGAGAGAGCCCTCAGGCTTATTTCTGGGCCTGACCCATTTCTTATCTGGGAGGTACCTCAAGAATCAGACATGATTATTTGTTTCTTCCTCATCTGAGCTTCCGGGTCGATGCCACAATTGAACCTTAGGAACGTTTGTGTGTCAGAGATTTAGAGGAAGAATATCGTGAGAAATTGGAACTTGAATTCACAGGGATATGAGAGACGATTGCTTCCACTCAGGAAACCATTTTCCTGCACCGGCAGAAACCTTATTACAGAGCAGGGCTGACAACCATGATGTAGATGGGCAGTTTGCAAACTTCGCTTTTGGCTAAAGGTTTTTGTTTGTTTTGCTCTGTGTGTCTCTCACTTTCTCTCACTGTTGTGGAGGTGAGTTGGGTGGGCAGAGAGTGTGGGAGACCGGTGAGCTGATAAAGACACAGTAACTGTTGTCAGGAGGATGCTCTCCAAGGGATCACGGGTGATTTCTGTTTTTTCTGTTGCCCAGATCTTCTTCATACTGTAGCCTTTGAATGAACCAGTAATTTAAAAAAATAAATAACTGCAGTTTCCTAAACCATTTGTCATCCCGGCCATCCTGAAGATACCGTTACAAAGACCTGCCCTCGTGACACACTGGCTTACTTTTATCTTCAGAAATAGGAAGCTGGTTAGCTTGTCCAGTCCAAATAGATTTCTTGTTCTGACCCCAGGCCTGCCTAAGAGGGTGCCCATGTTTGAGTCGGGCCAGTCTAACCCTTGAGGCAGGCTGGTGACAGGGCACGATGGGCTGCTTGATGTTTAGAGTAGAATTGCTACCAGTTTTGAAACACAGGATGCTGTGTTAGTTAATTAATAGCTATTTATAAGCGGATCTTCTATGCGAAGTTCTAATCCAGAAGCTGGCAGGAAGGAGTAAAAGAGAGCTGAAAAACAGAATGCCAAATGCAACGTGGTATCCTGGATTGGATCCTGGAACAGAAAAAGAATCTGAGTGGAAAAACTGGTGAAATCCAAATCAGGTCTATGGTTTAGGTAATAGTAAGGTACAGATGTTAATCTCGTAGCATTGAAGAATATATCATGGTTATGTACGATGTTATCATTAGGGAAAGCTGAGTGAGTAGTGTATGGGCACTTTCTGTACTATCCTTGTAACTTTTCTGTATATTTAAATTATTCCAAAATAAAGTTTATTTAAACATAAAATAAAAAGGAACATACCGCCGAAACTTTCAGTAACCTTACTTTACTAAATTCAGTCCCTGCTTGAGGCTGAAAGATTCTCTGAAGTTATAACTCTCTGAAGTTTTTTCAAGAAATACACATTTTTAACGGAATGTTTTAGTTTGCATATTTCCTATTAGAAAGTGTTTCTTTGGTCTGGCTTGCTTAGTTGAACTGACACAGAAAGGCTAGTGAATATGTGATTTGTTCTGACCTTTCTGTACAGCCTGCATCAGAGACAAGCACATAGTAAATGGTAAATTAGATTCTCAGAATACCTTCCATCTGGCCCCATCAGACGGGGACTTAAGGGCCTTCGGTGTGTTCGAGGTTTAGTAGCAAAAGATGATTCCAACCTACTGGGAAAAGATGGTATTACTGAACAATCGAAGATAAACTTACAGGATTATAAAGGAGATACAGAATGTTTCAGCTAGTCTCGCTGTTAAAAGTTCTCAGAACTTTTCATAGGAGGACAGTATTTTATATCCAGAGAGGTTAACTCACCAGTGAAACAATTTCACAATGATAGGACTGCTGGCAGTTGAGGAAATAAGAGGGGAAAGCACATGGGCGTGTGGTCTCCAAACCAGTCTAGAGAAAGTGTTCATGTCCCAACTCCTACCCAGTCTAACCAGCTGGAAACTGGGTAGGTGTTGATATCTTGAGGAGACCTTGCTTTTAAAAACCTCCACAGAGCACAAAGCGTGAATGAAGAGCTCCTTTAAAGGGTAGACATTTGACCCCCTATCCAACCGACTCTCTCTTAAGTAAAGGGATGCAGAGTCTGAGGAACGACTCCTGCAGATTTCGGACATTCTTTTTTTCTTAAATTTAATTTTTATTTTATATTGGAATCTAGTTGATTTACTATGTTGTGTTAGCTTCAGGTGTACAGCAAAGTGATTCAGCTATACATATATCCATTCTTTTTCAGATTCTTTCCCCATATAGGTTATTATAGAATATTGAGTAGAGTTCCTTGTGCTATACAGTAGGTCCTTGTTGCTTATCTATTTAATATGTAGTAATGTGTATATGTTAATCCCAAACTCCTCATTTATCCCTCGCCCCCCCACCTTTCCCCTTTGGTAACCATAAATTTGTGTTTGAAGTCTGTGAGTTTGTTTCTGCTTCGTACACATGTTCATTTGTATCATTTTTTTAGATACCACATATAAGTGATATCATATGATATTTGTCTTTCTCTGACTTCATTGAGTATGAAAATTTCTAGGTCCATCCATCTTGCTGCAAATGGCATTTTTTTTATGGCTGAGTAATATTCCATTGAATATATGTACTGCATCTTCTTTATCCATTCCTTTGTCGATGGACATCTAGGTTGCTTCCATGTCTTGGTTATTGTAAATAGTGCTGCAGTGAATATTGGGGTGCATGTATCTTTTTGAATTATGATTTTCTTTGGATATATGCCCAAGAGTGGGATTGCTGGATCATATGGTAGTTCTATTTTTAGTTTTTTAAGGAACCTCCATACTGTTCTCCACAGTGGTTGAACAATAAATGCTGGAGAGGGTGTGGAGAAAGATAACTGTTGGTGGGAATGTAAATTGGTAGGGCATTCTTTCAATGGAACAGAATCACCTGGAGCTTGGTCCCGTGGACAGCATCACCGATGCTGCAGGTCTGGGATGGGCTCCCGGGAATTCACATTTCCAGCAAGTTCTCAGGTGATACTGATGCTGCAGAGCCGGGTGCCACAATTTGAAGATCTAGACTTCCTTTTCTGAGTATTCATGGTGAGTCCAGTGGAGATATTTATTTATTTTTCCTTTAAAACTGTCCATAAATTTTTTTCTTTAGGTCTGATCCTTTGATTTCATTTCCCCAAGGCTGTGGTGATACCAGTGGGAACTGGGGTATAATGTCTGCTTCTGACTGTCTTCTCTGTAGACAGTTGAGACCCGGAAGTGGCGTTTGGGGGGGTGGTAAAGACATAAAATCACAAGTGTTTGTAGATTTGCATCCCACATCTTGCCTTCTTGACAGTTTTCCATCATGACTTGTAGGGTCAGGGAGTTCCTGGACCTTAAGCTTATTCAGAAGTCTGCAGAGCTAAGTGACTTGACCCCCATGGGAACATGTGGAAAAAGAGGTCATGGACAGGGGACCCGGATACTGAGGTGGGTCATGCTAGTTAGAGACATTCGTGTAGATCTGCCCCATCTATTGCTGAAAGAGTATCTCATCTACAGATACGTGATCTCTCCCCTTTTAACTGAAAACTTCCAAGATAGTGGGAATCATGATTTGCTCACATTTTATTTTTAAAATTATTTTTAAAAAATTTTACTTCTTTTCCTACTGTATAGCACAGCTAACTGCATTCAATATCTTTTAATAAGCTATAATGGAAAAGAATATGAAAAAGAATATATAGATATGCATAACTTAATCACTTCGCTGTACACCAAAAACTAACACAACAGTGTAAATCAACTACAATTAAAAAAAATTAAAAGCGATTTCACTTCTTTCTTAAAACAAGAAAGGAACATATAGTCAATATGGAATGTTTAGACAATTTACAAAGGACAAAGAAAGAAATTTTATGAAACTGTATATACAGAAAATCTTTTTAACATTCAGAGACATGTCTTTCTAGTTTTTGTTTTCACTTGTCTCTTTTCTCCCTTGTCTTATGTCTATATGAATAAATAAAATGTATGCATATGTATGCAGATATTGCTTTTTGTATGTGGTAGCACGTGGACCATGCTGGTTGTTGCCTGTAGATGACTTTCCGTTGCATACAGCATAAAAGCCAATGTCTTTATTATAACCTACCGTTTGCACCATGTCCCCTTCCTGGTCATCTCGCCGACCTCATGACCACTCCTTTCACTCTGCTCCAGCTATGCCCGTCTCCTTGCTAACATGTGAGCACCGTGGTCACCTCATGCTCAGGACCCTATTACTTGCTGTTCCCTCCACTTAGAACACTTTTCCTCCTCGTATCTATCTGCACGACCAATCATCACTTCTTTCAGGCCTTTATTCCACAGTGAATAAGTCCCTTCCACAGTGAAGTATCTTCCACAGTGAAGTCTTTTAGGACCACTTTATTATTTTGTTTATTTGTTTTTAATTTTATTGAAGTATAGTTGATTTACAATGTTGTGTTAATTTCTGCTGTACAGAAAAGTGATTCGGTTATATTGATGCATATATATATTCTTTTTCACATTCGTTTCCATTATGGTTTATCACAGGATATGGAATATAATTCCCTGTACTTTACAGTAGGACCTTGTTGTTTATCCTTCTTATATATAATAATTTGCATCTGCTAATCTCAAACTCCCACTCCTTCCCTTCCCCACTCCTAGGACCACTTTAAAATTTCATGTCTCCTCTCATTATTTTCTCTGCCTTAGGAATCATAACTAACATGTGATGTATTTTACTTATTTATCTTAATTATTATCAGCTTCCCCAGCTAGGATATAAACTCCATGACAGGGCTTGTCACCTGGTTTGCTTCCTGCACTATGCCCAATGCAGAGATGATACTCCATAAATACTTGTTTAAAAATCTCTAATGAATGAGCTTAGTAAGGCATCATGAATCATATTCCATGTCTGTAAATATCTTCTATCATGACTTTAATAGCTTTGCTTTCACTTAATAACTTTGTATTCCATCACATCCTTATATAAATATGCCACAGTTTATTAAACATTAGTTCAATAACCAATATACCACCATTTGTTCAAAAATTGTCCTCTTAATTTTAGTATATAAATTTTTGCATTTAGCTATTATAATCAGTGCTTTAGCAAATAACCTTGTATGTATTCACTCAGACTCTCATGATTTCCTTAGGATAAATTTCCAGAAAAGAAATTTCTGGTCAAGAAGAATATGTCATTGAGATTTTTAATGTTGAACTGTTTTTTATTTTATGCTTAAAAAGTTTAGTCCATCCTACGATTATATGAATATTTCTGTATATTTCTTCTCATTATTTTATGGCTTTATTATTTTTCCCAAATTATTATTCAATCTTCCAATTCCATTTATTTAATAATGTCCCTTTTCTCACTGACTTGAAATTTCCCCTTATTTTATCCTAATTTGAATTTATTCTTTAGTTGTTTCTGCATTTATTTTGTTTCATTAGCCTTTCTATAACAGAAACCCACGTTAAAAACTCTTAGAGTTTTATGTTTTTCATATTTGAAGCTAAATCACTCCTAATTTTTAATGTTCAAAATTGTCTAAGCTTTCTACTGTCTTTTTCTTGCAGTAGAAATTCAGATTTCTTTTTCCCCAACGTCCAGTGGTTAAACTTGTGTTGAATTTGTAAATTAATCTGAGAAGAAATAACTTCTCTTGGTGTGCAATTGGCTAAGTGTCTAATTCCTTTCTTAGAGCCATGATGAAACGTGGCTTGATGGGCACAGCTCCTGGCCCACCCCCAGTTTCTGCAAGACCTTCAACTACAGTTGAAGATTTCTGAGTAGCATCTTTTCTTATCCTTGCTGCCTGGTTTTCTAACCCTAGGAGTGGCTGCCTCAGTTTAAAGCTATGAGTCCCAAGATGCTGAGCCCCTGCAGCTGTCCCTGCCTCTGTCCCTATAGCCCATCTTTGTGGCTGCTGGGATGGGAAGCTACACCCACCAACGTTTAATGGATTAGTCGCATTTCCTTACCCAGCTGATAATTATGAATGACTGTCACAGAATGGATGCAGATAAATGACAACTAGTAAATGATTTGTCAGTTCAAGAAGCCATATGATAAAGTATAGCGGTTCAGTTTTTGTTGTGGTTGGTGCAAGTCTGAATTTTGGGGAAGGACAGTGAGATGTAGACAGTATATTTTTATCTTTTGTTTTATGGGTCTCGTGAGATGTGACCGTGGGTAGGTGTATAATAAAAACAGTAGCTTATTCTTAAATATAGCCTTGTTCTGGGTCAGGCCCCACTTTAAGTACTTTGCACCTACAAATTCATTTAATCCTCACTGCTACCCTACGAGGGAAATTCTATTATTATTCCAGTTTTACAGCTTATCTCAATTGAACTCCTTATGCCTTATGGCAAGTGGAAATTCAGTTTAAGTCCTGGGATCAGGTGGTCTGTCAAATTAATTTTTAGTGTGCATTTCATCTCTTTCACTCTTCATTAGTATTTTAGAGTTATACTCAGGGAGACAGGGCTGCTAGCCAGGTGCATTTTAAACTGGAATCCATCTTTTCAAACCATTCATTAGAAAATAAAACACAGATACAAAATTCTACCAAAAAAAAAAAAAGATGTTTCACTTAATGAATTTTCAGGCAAACACCCTACAACCACGACCCAGGTCACTCATCCCAGGAGCAGCTCCATTTGCTCCTTCCCTATCTTGACCCTCTTTCTGCCATCAAAATAAACTGCTACCCTGACTTTCCCAGAACCATTTCTCAGGTTTTTGTATAGTTTTATGACAATGTGTGCATCCCTAATTACCAAAGTTTAGTCTTGCCTAATTTTTAAAAACTTGATGAATTTGTTCTTATTTAATGGTTTTCTTATTTAATGTTTATCTTATTATTATTATTATTAGTTCCCTGACCGGGAATCGAACCCGTGCCCCCGGCAGTGGAAGCGTGGAGCCCTACCCATTGGACCGCTGGGGAATTCCCTGTATTTGTTTTTATTGATTTTTCAGTTTCCTTCTCCGTTTTCTTCTTTTCATTATAATTTACCCGTAGAAAAAACTTGGGGGCACTTGACCTACAGAATTTTCTAGAGTGTAGGTTTTGCTGCAAGTGTATTTGTGGTTCCATTCAATACTTTTCTTTTATCCTGTCTATTCCCTGCAAATTGGCAGATGGATCCAGAGACTTGGTAAGCTTTGGGATTGATGCCTTTGACAAGACTGTAAATGGTGTTGGGTTCTTTCATCCAAAGACACATGATATGTGATTGTCTTTCTTTTTGTGATGTTAGCAGCTGTTGGTGCTATTAATTCACTGAACCTTGCAAAATTTTTTTCTTCTATCATTTTTTCATTGATTAGTTGGAATTGTTTTGAACAAGCACTTTTCCTTATTTACTGTTTGGTACTCTGTGTTACAGGTCTTTTAGAAAAGGCAGAAATATTGCTTTATTCTGTCCTTTTAATTATCAGTTTTCCAGTTAAGGAATTGGGTTCCCTGCAGAGGTGACCGAATAGACTTTTAAAACACACTGTTATGAGTGCGTGGATTAAACGTATTTCGGTGTGTTTCGATCAATTGCAGTTACTATCCCTTTTGAAGTTCATCTTTTGCCAGTGGGAGCCTCTTCAAGTTTGCCTCTGAGCCGTTGTGTCATGACCGTGGTCATCTTTGATAGCTTTCTTGTTATCTAGTGTGGCAAGATAGTCCAGGCTCATCTTGTCCACTTCCTGGAATCAACTTCTTTGCTCCCAGAAGACTGTGTTTCTTTTAGTGGGAATGGTATTTCCAGATTGCTAGGATTCTGAGCGCTAGGGATGTTGTACTGGGTTTGTGATTGTTTTTGGGTGTCTTCAGTGGATAGAACTAAGAAAGATGTGTGTTTTCACAAGACCTCACCAGTAAAGACTGAGTCTTCCAATTCAGTCATGATTTCAGGGTTTGTACTCACCCTCCTCTATTCTTCTGTTGACGTTTTCTTCTGTTTACCTTTCTTCTTGATTCCCAAAGACACAGGAAATGACAAAATTTGAATGTCCCATGATTATTCATTTACTCTCTCCAATATCATAGACATAGCATGATGCAAATAACCATACTATTACTACATCACTAATATATTAACTGATAAATATTTTCTGCAGCACATGTTCTCCCCAGTTTGAATAGTTATACTATATCCACAGTATCTGAGCATATAGACACTGCATACTATACTTTCTCCCTATTAACCCCCTTTATCTTAATTTCATAAGTAACCATATACACTACACAACCACTAGTCTTCTATTGATGTCTCTCTAGTCATTTCAGCAGATACAGTAGGAAAGGCTCATGAGAACAAAGTTACCTGAGTTCATCCCTGTTATCACTTTGGACCGTTTCTATTGAAATGTCAGGTTTGCTGGATATAAAAAAAAATTGGGCTCCCCTTTTTTTCTTGAGAATGTAAAATATGTTAGCCCATTTATTTTTGGAATAAAACACTGCAGTTGAAAAGTCTGATCACGATCTAATATTGTTTTCCTTATAAATAAGTCATTTCCTTAGAGGCTCAAATACTTTTTTTAAATGTTACTCTCAAGTTCAGTAATTTTCCTGGAATATATTTTAGTATTGGCTGCTCTGAATTGACGTTCAGAGTATGCTCTTTTAATATATATTCTTTAATTTTAGTTTTAGAAAATACCAACATTTGCTTTCTTTTATTTCACTTTCTTTTCCGAGGTCTCTTATTCATATGTTGGCTCATCCTTGTGTTTCTTCAATTTGTCACCTACTATTGAATCTCTTTATATCTCTCCTTCCTTAGGATTTTAAATGTTTTCCTTAATTTTACCTTCTGTTTCTCTTAGAGAATTATTCATTGTGTTTATTCATCTTGTTTCTTCTAGTTTAATCTTCATTTCTGAAGTGATTTATTCTTTTATTTCCACTTATTTTTGTAGTTCTTATAGCTAATTTGTGAATTTTCTCATTTTTATGTTGTCCTTTCATGCCTTTCATTTTATGTTGTCCTTTCATGACACTTTCTTAAAGTGTCTTAGTTTGCTTTAAAATAGAAGATTACCATTTTGATTTGTTTTGGAAGCATTTGTTTCTGATATGTTTTCATTTTCTGCAAGCTTGCTATTTTCCTCCTTTTGAAAATAACTCTTATGGAATATGATTTTCATAGTTTTCTCTTGCTCATTATCATGTATTTGTCTCTTGAACTTTTAGAAGGAGGTATGATTCAAGGTTGCTTTTCTAACTTAACAGAGCTCCTTTCTTTTTACATTTTTGGCATGAGTATGTTTGTGTTTAGTGTTTAAAAATACAATAGCTTGTTTACTGAATATTATTGTCTCTTTTTCACTCCTCCATGTTTGTCTGAACCTCTCTTTTCTTTGTCTCCATTGTCCTTGTTCTGATCGATTTTTAAAAATTTTTTATTTTATATTGGACTGTAGTTAATTTACAGTGTTGTGTACAGCAAAGTGATTCAGTTATACATATAAATATATCTGTTCTTTTTCATTTTTTTTTCCTAGGTTATTACAGAATGTTGAGCAGAGTTCCTTGTGCTATACAGTAGGTCCTTGTTGGTTATCTATTTTCAATATAGTAGTGTGGGGCTTCCCTGGTGGCACAGTGGTTGAGAGTCCGCCTGCCGATGCAGGGGACACGGGTTCGTACCCCAGTCCGGGAAGATCCCGCATGTCGCGGAGCAGCTGGGCCCATGAGCCATGGCTGCTGAGCCTGCGCGTCCGGAGCTTGTGCTCCACAGTGGGAGAGGCCACAGCAGTGAGAGGCCTGCGTACCGCCAAAAAAAAAAAATATATATATATATATATATATATATATCTCTCAAAGATTTTGATAAACCCCAAGATTTTGATTCTATCCTCAGCAGTGTCTTTTCAGTATACAGTTCTGTCCTGGTAAGAATTTTGATGCATTGCCTTGAAAGTTCCAAGGGGCAAGACTGTGCTTGCCTCTCCCGCCTTACATAGTCCCTTGTACCTACCTGCTGTTGGGATGGAGCAGGCCTTCCTAATTTCAGCTGCTGTTCTCACATGCATCTGCCATGCTGTCTCATGAGGACTTACTGGCCGCTGAGGGCCCTCCTGCTCTGAGGTCCTACAGGTGCCCCATGCCTTCACTGTTTTCCTGCACAGAGGCTTACACCTACAGGCCTTCTAGATCTTGTTGTTTATTTTTATTCACTTGTATTTTGAAGTTCCTGGGACTACCTTGTCATTTAGTTTTGTTAGAAGTGTTGTCTTTGGTTTTTCCTTGTTTGGCTTTTGAGTTCTGTGTCTATTTGGGGATTTAGAGAAAATTTAAAACTGTACCACTGTCGCCAACATCTTCTCAGAATCCTCATTTTATTTTGTGTGCATGTATTTTTTCATTCATCAGCAGATGTTTATTGAATGGACTATAGCAGGCCCTCTTATAGACACTGAGGGTAGAGCTGTGAATAAAACAGAGTTCCTGGCCTCAAGGAGCATACATTACAACGATAGAAGACAGGGATTAAACATGAACCGCCGTAGATAAGTGAGAAAAAGTCAGGTATAAATAAATGCCATGAAAAAGATAAAATAAGATAATATGCATCCATCCCCCAGTCTATTTGAATATGTATGTATATATGAATAATATAATTATAATATTATAATTATATGTTATATTATATATGTATATACATAAATATGTGTATATACATGTGTGTGTGTGTATATATATATATATATATAAACATAAACTTTGAAAATTACTTTCCAAACAAAGCATGTTTCCATATATTGTGTTCTTTTATCCTGACTTTTACCTCATGAATAGACAGACAGGGCAGATTTTATTTCATACATAACAGGGGAGAAATTTCAGACTCAATAATTATGTGACATCTCGAACATTTAAAGCCAGGACTTAAACCAGCATCTTTTGAATGCAGATCGGCTCCTCTTTAATTCAGCATTCTGCGTTTTTTTTAGGACGTCACACAAAAGCACCATGCTAGGCACTGGGGATGATACCTCTTTAGACCAAAGAATGAACGATCCAGTAGAGATAGTGAGATATTTGCTTTGTGGTGTCAGGTATGTGGGGAGAGACCTAAATGAAGTTGTGCAGCAGTGAGGGAAGAATGAGATCTCTTGGTGGTGGGCTGTCTTGGGGAAGCCTTGATGAGGGACCTGGTATCTGAGTGCCCCTTGCATGTAGAGAGACTGGGGAAATTCTAGGTGGAAGGAGCCATATGAACAAGGACATGCAGGGATGTACTCAGGGTGGTTGTAGGATGGGGGGTTTATTCCTCCATTCAAGCTACCATGTTCCGGGCACTCTGCTGGGGCAGAGACAGAAAGATGGACAAGATAGGGGCTTCCTCTTCTGGGGAGTCTGCTGCTGTCCAACCTGATACAGAAATGGGACCAAAAGCACTGGATCCTCACTCACCTGCAGCATCTGACAAGGGCAGGCGGCCAGGCTACGAAGAGCAGAAACATGGAGAACAGGGACCTCAGGCCATCTCCTGGCAGGTTCCTTTGTGTTCCTGACCTTGAAAAAATCAGTTTGCCTGGGGCACATTACGTGTGAAAAGCAGTGGAAAAGTGTGTTGAGAGTTACGTGGTGGCAGACTTTAAATGTCATAAGGAATTTATTTTTAGGTAGTAAAGGGCCCTTGAAAGCTTTTGATGAGACAACTGACCTAAGATGCCAGAGCCATATCATGGAGATAGCACTGCCGTGAATTCAGTGAGTCAAGGATTCAAAAATCCGTTCCCCCACGTTCTAAGCATATGACACACTGGAGAATTTATGTAAACACTCTGGTTTCACTTTCCTGATCTGTGAAAATGGGAATTCATTTATTTATTTATTCACTGAGTCCTTCATTCATTTATTCATTCATTTTTTAGTTCAGCTAGTATTTAACAATTACTCATTATGATCTAGAGCTATGCTATCCAACCCAGTAGCCACTGGCCCATGGAGCCACTGGACACCTGAAATATGGGTAACCTGAATTGACTTGTGCTGCAAATGTAAACACCAGATTTCAAAGTCCTGGTAGGAGAATAAGAATATAAAATGGCTCCTTAATAATTTTTATGTTGAATACCTGTGGAAAGGAAACTAGTTTGAATATATTGGGCTCAATAAAGTATGTATTTAAAAATTCATTTCACGGGTTCTTTTAATTCTTTTAATATGACTATTAAAAGTTTAAATGTGGCCATATTTGTGGCTTGTCTTACAGACTCTAGGCCAGTGCTGTTTTCTCTGGATACTGGGCACACAGGATTGAATACTTTAGTGGTAGGGGACAGGTAAGAAATAAGTTATTTAAATAGCTAAACCGTATAATTTTAGAATGTGAAGTAAGTGCTATGAAGGGTATAAAAGAGAGGCATGCAGTGGAGGAGGACTCAGGCTTGAATGGTGGGAGTGATCAGAGAAAAGGCTATACAAGTGGACTGAGAGACAGAGAGAAACTGTTCGGGGGTGTAATTGGAGGACAAGTTGACAGGATGTGCTGATGTGTTGTGTTTGGGGGATGAGGGAAAAGGGAAGACAGAGATAAATCCTAAGCCTGTTTTAGAGTTACTATGAAAACTAAGTGTGGGAAAATACATAAGGGCCTCATATGGCTCAGAAAAGGCAGCTGTGTGGGTACGTGGGGTCTGAGAGTTTGGATGGCGAAGGTGAATAGGGCTCTCTGAAGGAGGGCCTCTGGCATGGGTGGCATTCAGATTTTAAGGCCACCTCAGCTCTGTCCAATCTTCAAGTGGTGTCTCAGACAGGACTTACAGCTTTTCCTTTGGAAGGTTCTAGATTTTCAGAGCTTTTAGCCCTTGGTCTCCCCCTCTTCCCTCCTGCCTCTCCCACTGCCTTTGTTCTCTGTGGCACATCTATTCAATGGTGACAGTTTTGTTTGCCCCTTCTCTTTGTTAGTGGGGCTTATCTGACTTATGTGCTTGTCCTGTCTCAGGGGCTCTGGCTAATTTCTCCTTTTGGGGGTCTCGTAAGTACTGTTACCATCTGTTTAAATATTTCTTCAGTGACTGCAGAAACAAACCAGTGCCTTCCAAACACCAAAGGCACACAGACAATTCTGCATCTCTCCCGGGGAGACATCTTCTTCCTCTCTTTCCTTTAGTGTCAAAAGGACCACTTTCCCCAATCCTATGGAAATGGAGGGATGGTTTCCATCCAAAGGATGGGTTGTGTATCTCTCTAGTCAACACTGGGACACGAGGCTCATGCCAACTTTCTTGCAGACACTGTAGCTTCCTCTTGTGATATCTGGTCACCATCCACTTTCCTGGCCAGCAGGACACATCCTTGTTGTGTGGGCAAACTCCCATGATAACATACCATTGCCACTATGTCCATTTCAGTATTGAGTATGAACTCCATGCCCATTGACCTTTTCCTGAGACACAGCAATAATGCTGGGAAGAGAGCAGGGGAGAGGTGATTTTATGCGGAAAACAGATGTACATGACCAAGTTAGAACTGGTTCATGGATGGCCACTTCACATCATTCATTCAGCAACTATTTATTCCGTGTTTATTGAGTCTTTTCTATGTAATTAGACCCACAGCAGGCTCTGGAGATGGGGGTTGGGGAGAGAGGATCACTCCTATAGTTCTTGCCTTCAAGATGGTTTTGGAGAGATGATCCTAATAAAAAAATGCAGATGAAACAATTAAAGAAATATACCTAATCAAAACTTAAGGCACAGATATTCAGGACGGGGAGAGGTCAGCCACGAAGACATAGTTGAAAGTTCACAGGAGTCCTGGAGAAAATGGACCGGCATCTGGGTGTGATTTGAATAGCCTGGGAGGAGAGAGGACAGCGTGACCTAAATGGAGGGGGACAGAATGCATGAGAGAGAACAGTGGGAGAAAGATTGCTCAGGGCCCTGCTGTCAGTCAGGAAGCATCTTCTAGGTCTTTCGGTCCCAATAAAGTAGGAGAGAAGGAGAAGGAGCAGTCTTTCCTGCTTACTGCCTCTTTTCAAAGTTAAATACCGGAGGATAAGCAACGACATGCATAACTCTGGAAACAGTTGCATTTATTGGACATTTCATCTTACTGCATGGTATGTGCTGGGAGATACAGTTATTTCTGGCTCTAGCAGGGGGTGTCAGGTTGCTCTTGCCTTTAGGTGTAGGTTAATAGCAGCTGCAGTTAGAGTTCCATGGTAGCCACGAAATGTCTTTAGCTAAAATGGACACCAGTGATCAGAATTACAAGGACTTCCAGCTAGTTCTGAGACATATACTACAAGGCAGTCCACACGAACAAAATATTTTTTATTTTTCCCTTTCTCAGTGGACTTGCCTCCAAGCAGAAGATGCCCAGAAAAGAAAAGTTATGCTTCAAATGTAGTATTCCTTTGGGCTTTTGGAATACTTAAATGCAGCTCTTAGGCTTTTTTTTTCCTTTAACAGTTTTATTGACATATAATTCAGATATCTTACAATTCACCGATTTAAAGTGTACAATTCAAGGGTTTTTAGTGCATTCACAGAGTTGTGGAACTATTACCATAGTAAACCATAGAATATTATCCTCACCAGAAAGAAACCTTGTACCCATTAGGAGTTGCTCCCATTTTCCCTCACTCTCTCTCCCCTTTTCCTACTGTGTGGCAATCACTAGGCTACTTTCTGTTTTTATAGATTTTCCTATTCTGAAAATTTCATACAAATGGGATCATACAACATACGGTCTCTTGTGACTGCCTTCTTTGACTTAGCACAGTGTTTTCAAGGTTCATCCGGGCCATAGCATGTATCAGTGCGTTATTCTTTTTATTGCTGATAATGGGCCATTGTACGGATTGTGGCACATTGTATTTCCCAGTTCTTCGGGTGATGGGCGTGTGGGTTATTTCCACTTCTGGGCTATTATGAAGTATACTGTTATGAATATTTACGTACATGTCTTTATGTGGACATACATTTTTATTTCTCTTGAATGAAATATACATTCAATTCTCATTTTTCATGTAGTTATGTTCTGTAAAGTCACCAGCTCTGAGTTAGCAAATGCTGAACCACTGCTTCTAGGGGAAATTCAGGGTTACGTTCCTGCAAGCCGCTGGTCCCAAGACTTTTGTCAATCTATCAATACATGACCTCATTTTATGTGTTTCTCTTTAAAGATGCCTTATTTAATATACATTGCTTACAAATAATTGATTATACATAGTTCTTTTTTATGATAAAATTAGCTGAGGAACGTTTAATATTTTCCTGACTCTGGGTAATGTGGTACATTTCATTGACTTTTAGCCTCACAACAAAGCTGTCCATTATGCTTTTTTGTCGGCTGTTATCTTGTGAATCCACACATTTAGCCACCTTTCCAGATTTTCCACACCTTCATCATGCACTGCAGATATGACTTTAGCACTTTCTGGATAACATAAGGATCAGCAAATTTTCTCGTCCTTATTCCAGATGTAAAGTATTGTTTATGGATTAACACCAAACTCAAACAGCCAACATCACTATGAGTCACTCCTGAATGAAGCTGACCTAACACGTGTGTTTCCTCTGTAAGGTGCATCGCAAACTTCTTGTGGTTGAGAACACTGTCCAGCCCTTCAACATTACTCTTGGGGGTCATTTGAAGCGGTGAAATCATCAAGAAACAGCACAAAAATGCAAAAAATAATGTGGAACTGAATGGGTCATGAAAAGAACACTTGTTTACAGCATGAGGTGAAACAAGAAGGCAGCGTTGCCTTGTTCAAGCTCAGCTGGGAACGTGTGTGTCAGGTGACTCAGATTTTTTGCCACTGTGCGTGAGTCTGAAAATTACCACAATAGCACCACAAGTGTGGATTTGGGGGTTACAAATAACTATTTGCAAGTAGGTAAATTTGCAAATGCAGGTTCCCCCCACCATCTGAAGGTAGAGCGTTCCTGTGAAACCTTTCGTAAGCTGAAATGGCGTAAAGCGAAGAAGCGATTAACTTAGGACACACCTTGCTAACGGAGGCACAGATGCTCACAGGGTGTGCAAAGCTATGGCAGCTTGATGCTGAGATGCTGTGTAGTTCCTGGGGAGGGAGCCTGTGGTGCTCCTCCGGCTGCTGCGGCTGTGTGCTGCCCCTGTAACAGCTCAGTGCAAAACAAAAGCTCAGTGCTGTTTTCACTTTTCTCCCCAAAAGTCAAAATCCTCTTGGGATTTCTTTCAGTTAGCGGAACAGGTACTAATCGGAGATCTTCTGTGAAAGCGAACTTCCGAAAAGCGGGGGAGACCTTTACGTGCCTGTAAATGAGGAGGACTGATGGTATCTAGAACCGGAATTGCTGGGTGGTACGGTAGCTCCACGTTTCAACTTTTGAGGAACTGCCAGATGGCTTTCCAATGCGGGGCGGTGGCATTTTACACTCTCACCAGCAGTATATGAGGGTTCCTAATTCTCCACATCCTTGCTCATGCCCTTTATTACCCATCTTTTAAACTCTAGCCAGCCTAGTGGTTATGAAGTGGTATCCCACGGTGGCTTATTTGCATTTTCCTGATAGTTAGTGATTCAAGCATCTTTTCATGTTCTTATTGGCCATTTGTATATCTTCTTTGTAAAAATGTCTATTCAGATCCTTTGTCCAATTTTTTCCTTTCAGTTTTATTACGAGATAATTGACATACAGAACCGTATAAGATTAAGGCGTACAACATAATGATTTGACTTACGTACTTACATGCATCATGCAGTGATGACCACAGTAAGTTTAGTGAACATCATTCATTTCATATAGATACAAAATCAGAGAAATAGAACATATTTCTTGTGATGAGAACTCAGGATTTACTCTTCTAATCACTTTCATTTTACCATACACCGGTGTTAATTATATTAATCATGTACCTTACACCCATAGTACTTATTTAGCTTATCACTGGAAGTTTGTACCTTTGACCTCCTTTGTCACCATACAAAGATATCACATTATTATTAATTTTCCCCACTACACATTTTATCCCCTGACTCATTTATTTTGTAACTGGACATTTGTACCCCTTAATTTCTTTCATCTATTTCACTCATCCCTCTACCTCCCTCCCCTCTGGCAACCACCTGTTTGTTCTCTGTACTTATGACTCTGTTTCTATTTTGTTATATTTGTTCACTTGTTTTGTTTTTGTTCATTTGTCTTATTTCTTCCATTCAGCATATAAGTAAAATCATACAGTATTTGTCTTCGTCTGACTTATTTCATATAGCATACCTTCTAAGTCTATCCATGTTGTCACAAATGGCAAAATTTCATTCTTTTTATGACCAACATTCCATTATGTGTGTGTGTGTGTGTGTGTGTGTGTGTGTGTGTGTATGTATTATGTCTTCTTTATCCATCCATTCATCTGTTGATGGGTGCTTAGGTTGCTTCCATATCTTGGCTATTGTAAATAATGCTGCAGTGAACATAGGGGTGCATGTATCTTTTCAAATTAGTGCTTTGGTTTTCTTTGGAAACCCAGAAATGGAATTGCTGGATCATATGGTAGTTGTATTTTTAATTTTTTGAGGAACCTCAGTACTGTTTTTCATAGTGGCTGCACCAATTTACACTCCCAACAACAGTGCACAAGGTTCCCTTTTCTCTACTTTCTTGCGAACACTTGTTATTTATTTTCTTTTTGAAAGTAGCCATTCTGACAGGTGTGAGGTGATATCTCCTTGTGGTTTTGATTTGTATTTCTCTGATGATTAGTGATGCTGAGCAACTTTTCATGTGTTTGTTGGCCATCTATATGTCTTCTTTGGGAAAAAAATGTCTCTTCAACTCCTGTGCTCATTTTTTAATCAGTTTTATTTTTCAATTGTGACCTGTATGAATTCTTTATATATTTTGGATATTAACCTCTTATCAGATATATGATTTGCAAACATCTTCTCCCACTTGGTAGGTTGTCTTTTTGTTTTGTTGACAGTTTTCTCTGCTGTGCAGAAGTATTTTGCTTGATATAGTCCCATTTGTTTATTTTTGTTTTTTGTTTCCCTTGCCTGAGAATACATATCTAAAAAGAGATTGCTCAGACTGATGTTAAAAAGTGTACTGCCTAGTCTTTTCCTAGGAGTCACTACAGATTCGTTATGTATGCTGTTTGCCTGATATATCTTTTAATTTTTTTATTTTAAAATTATGCTCATTTTATTTTATTTTTTGGCCATGCCCTGTGGCATGCAGGATCTTAGTTCCCTGACCAGGGATTGAACCCATGTCCCCCTGCGGTGGAATCATGGTGTCTTAACCACTGGACCACCAGGGAAGTCCCGTCTTTTCATTCTTGTCGTTTCACCCATTTGTATCACTGTATCCAAAGTGTGACCAGCATGTAGATTGGTCATGTTTTCTATTTATCCAGTCTTATCATCTCTATTTTGATTAGACTGTATAATACTGCCACAGTTTAGTGTTATTGTTGCTATAGTTGGATCTATGTTTACCATTTTAGTTTTTATTTTCTGTATGAATTATGTCTTTTTTATTCCCTTATTTCTCCTATACCACTTTCTTTTGCATTAAGAGAATATTTTGTACTATACCACTTTAATTCCTTTAGTGATTTTTCACTGTATTATTTGAAATTATTTATTTATTGGTTGCTCTAGTGCTTACACATACATCCCAATTTATTAGAATCTACTTAAGATTTTTACTGACTTAATTTTAGCCTAATATAGAAATATTACTCTTGTATAGCAGTCTTCTCTCTTTCCATTTCTTGTGCTATTTTATATATATATATATTACATCTATGCATGTCACAAACCCAATGATATATTGCTATAATTACTATTTTATGTAATTTTATATCCTTAAGGAAGCTGAGAAATTAGAGAACAGTATATATTTTAGTGTTTGTTGTATTAACCTTCTTATTTACTCTTTATGGTTCTTAACATTAGTTCCTCTGGATTTGAGTTACAACCTGGTGTCATTTCCTTACTGTATTACAGGTTTGCTCCCACCTACCTCCTTTGTGCTATTATTGTCAAGCACATTATATTTCTATATATTATTGCCCAACTATACAAATATATACATGTGACTCTATATACTTTTTAAATTAGTTAAGAGAAGAAAGAAGACATATGCATTTATGTTGTCTTTTGTAATTACATAGTTACCTTTACTGGTGCTCTTTGTTTATTGTTTCTTTTTATGAGATTCAACTTATTGTCTGATGTCATTTGCTTTCAGCCTCAAGAACTTCCTTTAGTATTTCTTATAGTGTGGATCTGCTAGGAACAAATTCTCTCAGTTTTAAAAAATCTATGAATGCCTTTATTTAACCTTAAATTTTGAAATAAAAGTTTTGCAAGATTCTTGGTTGATAGATTTTTTTCTTTCAGCCTTTTGAGTATGTCATCCCACTGTCTTCTGACCTTCATTGCTTCTGATGAGAAGTCAGCTGTTTATCTTATTTTGGTTCCCTTGTCTGTGATGAGCTGTGTTTCTTTGCTGCTTCAAAATTTTCCCCTTGTCTTTGGCTTTCAGTGTTTTTACTATGAAGTATTTGGACGTAGATCATTTTGCGCTTATTCTACTTGAGTTTTGTTGAATGTCTTGGATGTGTAGATGAATGTTTTTCTTCAGATTTGGGAAGTTTTCAGTCATTATTTTTTTGAATATGTTTTCCTGCTCCTTTCTCTTTCTTTTCTTCTTCTGGTATTACAATTTTATGCATATGTTGGTGTGCTTCATGGTGTTCCACATTTCTCTGAGTCTCTGTTCAATTTTCTTCATTCTTTTTTTTCTCTCTTTTCTGAATTGCACAATCTCTATCTTGATCTATCTTCAAGTTCACCGATTCTTTCTTCTGCAAGCTCAAAACTACTGATGAGCCCCTCCAGTGAATTTTTAATTTCAATTACTGCACTTTTTAACTCCAGAATATCCATTTTATTCTTTTTCATTATTTCTATTTCTTTATTGATATTCTCTACTTTATAGCATATTGGCATCATACATTCCATTATTTAAGCATGATTTCCTTTAATTCTTTGAACACATTTGTAATCATTTTAAGTCTTTGATGTTGCTTTGAAGTCTTTGCCAGCTAAACCTAACATCTGGGCCCTCTTTTTTTTTTTTTTTCTCTGTATGGGTTACACTTTTCTGGGTTTTTTAAATTTCTTTTTTTAATTTTGTTGTTGAAAACTTGATATTTTAGGTAATATATTGTAGCAATTCTGGAAACTTAACCCCCACCCTCTTGGGTTTGTTTTTGTTCCTGTTTGCTTATTTATTTGTCCCATGTCTTTGCTAGATTATTTTAATTATATCTCTTCCCCCCCCCATGATATGCAGCCACAATGTCATTGCTCAGAGGAACAGCCTTAGGAAAGCACAGCCATTGTGGGGTGACAGTGTTTTTGCAGGACTCTATTGGACTGTCTCTTTCCCTGATCTTCTCTGTTAAGCTGTCTGCCTCTGCTAGAATCATACCTAGCTCTTAGGCTCTGCTAATTGCTGGATGATGGCTCTTCTGTTTCTGCCAGTGCACGGTATAAATTCTGATCAGATTAAATTCAGTCCTTTTTGTAGCATTAGTTTTTGAGGCAAGTCTTTGAAGTTTGTTCTCACTCCGGGAAGGCTCGCCTTAGCTGTCTCTTTCCCTGGTTCTTTCTGATAAACTAGCTGGGCTATGGTTTAGTTTATTGCTCTGATGGAGCTATCAGCTTTCTCTTAATTGCTTACCACCAAAACCTCCACTGTTTTTGAGAGCATCCTTTAGCATAAACCTTCCCACACTCTATTTCAAACACAGTCAGTTCCTCCGGGGAGAGTTTAAGAGCTCTTTGTTCTTACAGCCCCCCTCTTACCACTCTGTTCTTATGGAAAAATCTCTGAGCCACTGCTTTTCTCAGAGTGACATCTCTGCTTTATTATCTGGGCAGAGGTGGCAGCCTCTGGTCTTAGCTTGTTTCCTCTGTCACAGAACCTCTGTCCTCCAAGCAAACTGGGGCATGGCCAACCATGGTTCCAATATTCTTGGCTTGCTATGCCAGGGAAAGAGCTCCTGTCCTATGAATAAGAGTGAGGAAGAGAGTACCTGATCTCTGTCTGGGCTACATTGCCAAGAATTTAGTTTCTACAGCTTGGAGCTAAAGGGGATGTGTTGGTGACCTGTTCTTCCTGATATCTCTTAATGGGGAGCTGATGGGAGAGGGAACACTAATTTCTTGACCACACACAGCAGAGTGGACCTTTTTTTATGTTGAACTGGGGGGTCAGTAGGGAGGGAGAGATTGTCTCTGAAGTGCCATAGACTCTCACTCTTCTTACTGAGAGTTAGTATATTTTCTTAAATACATATATATTTTTTAAGTTGGTGTTTGCTCTTAGGATAATTTTCAGAGACTTTAAAGGTTTTTTTTTTAAAAAAAAGAATTTTCACTGGTTATGGTTATTTTTCCAGGGAACGATTTCACAGGATTCCTCACTCTGATATTCTGAAATAAAAGTCTCTCTCTCAGGCTTTTTACACTCACTTAAAGTAAAGAAGAATGATGACAGTTATTTGAATTAAGTAAAAAAAGAAAAAAAGTACAAAAAAAGAAAACAGAATTTTGGGACTAGATTTCTGGCCTAGTCAGCCAGCGTTTTTTCACCTAGATGGAATTCTTCTGAAAAGTTCTTAACTTTGCAGAATGCTTTGACTAGGCAGCCTTAGGACCCTCCACAAACTTCTTTTTCTTTCAGCCATGTGGACACGGTATTGAAAAAGTCCCACTGAATGTTTACCTCCAGTTTGAAACCCATATTTTAAGACAATCTTGGATTCCCCTTAATTTACTTGGTAGTTTGGGGCCATTCTCAATTCTTTAAGCCAGAAACCTTAAATGTGTTCATTGAGGTCAGTTTATCAACTTTTATGGAATTTCTCCCCTGAGCCACAGAAGAACAGGGCTCTGGGGGGCAGTAGGAGACTCCAGGAACAATGCTATGATCTGCAGTTGCAAGGAGCTATGAAATTAGGATGTAGATAGCCAGGAACACACAATTAAATTCCGGCAGTTTCCAGGCCCTTGGTTAATATTGAGATTCTTTCTGGGTAGTTACATCTCCACCAGGGTCATCAGAGGAATCAGAGATGGTGGCATCATGTGAGTTACACTGACCTCTTTAGTAAAATATCCTATAAAAGATGTCCTATGGACCTCAAAATCTGCCTAACTTCTCAGGGCATCCCAGCCCCTCTCTTGTCAGACAGCTAAACTTTCTTTGACCCTCTTCTGTAATGATGGCATAATTACATCCCATGATATATTTTTGCATAACCATTGGTTCTCTGCTTCTATTATTCTTTGATTCTTCTATATCAGGGGTCCACGGTACCAGTCCATGGCCGGTTAGAAATGGTGCCGCAAAGCAGGAGGTGAGTGGCAGGCGAGGCAGCGAAGCTTCATCTGTATTTACAGCCGCTCCCCATCGCTTGCGTTACTGCCTGAGCTCCGCCTCCTGTCAGATCTGCGACGGCATTAGATTCTCATAGGAGCGTGAACCCTACTGTGAAATGTGCACGCGAGGGATCTAGGCTGTGCGCTCCTTATGAGAATCTAATGCCTGATGACCTGAGGTGGAGCTGAGGCAGTGATGCTAGCGCTGGGGAGCAGCTCTAAGTACAGATTATCATTAGCAGAGAGGTTTGATGGCACAGAGACCATAATAAATCAATTGCTTGCAGACTCATATCAAAACCCTATCAGTGAGTGGCAAGTGAAAACAAGCTCAGGGCTCCCACTGATTTGGCATTCTGGGGAGTTGTATAATTATTTCATTATATATTACAAAGGAATAATAACAGAAATAAACTGCACAATAAATGCAGCCCTTGAATCATTCCACAACCATCCCCCCCACCGACCCCGGTCCATGGAAAAATTGTCTTCCACGAAACCAGTCCCTGGTGCCAAAAAGGTTGGGGACCACTGTTCTATATTGTGATGTGAATGAGATTGCCCAGCAGAGCAGAAATCTAAGAATATGTATTAAAACCATGATGAAACAAACATAACTTTTTGGAAAATGTTGCCCTAGTTGAACCCTTAAGTTAGTTTATAAATTGTTGAAAATTCTGGTTCTTTTTCTGGCCAACTTCCTGTTAGTCTGAAAGATTTGGGCTGACCATAGACCTCCTTGCATTACCTGTCTCCTCTTTTGACTTTTTATGGCATGCAATTCACTAACCTAACAAACCAACCCTCAACTCCTCCATTCATCCAGTAAATATCTGTAGGTCCCACTGTGTGGCAAGCCTTGTGCTAAAAGCTGGGGCCTCAGTATCAATTTCCTTGACCTTAGCAATGTCCTTCTTCCTCACAAGGGGAACAAATATGAAAACAAATAAACATCATGACTCAGTGCTCTATTATAAGAGAAGCATGTACAGGACACACAGAGGACCCTAAGATCAGTGCCCACTTCTGCAGGACCGTAGAGGGAGACAGAAGAAGCTTCATCTCAAGAAGTGATGGTTAACCTGGGCCATGAGAACAGGTTCTGGAAAGAGGAGATTAGACAAGAAATGATGAGGAAGGACATTCCAGGCACAAGAAAGCCTTGAAGATGAAAATCCACAGAAATAGGCTCATTTACATTACTAGTCTTTTTACCTTACAACTGGGAGAACGTGGGTCCAATAGGAGACTATATGTCTTTGATTACAATATTTCTCTTTCATTTTATACCTGCCTTCTCCAATTCTCCTGGTCCCAACCTCCTTAATAACAAGGAGTAGGGTTATGTTCCTCTAACACAGCATCTCACACATTTAGGAGGTCCTTAAAAATGTGTTGGGTGAATGAATACCATAAACCCACTGGTCATCATCCAGTTTAAGGGCTGTCCTTTGCCCCGGAAACTAGTTCTGAATACACTTCATATAATGACAGCAGTCACTTTCTGTAGAAATGTCTCCACCTTAGAACTCCAGGGACAGCGGGGCAGGCTGGGCCGGCAATTTTGCTAAAAGAGGCAGGAGGGATGCACACGATCTAAATAGGTGTAGGTTGTGCGTTAAGCTTTGGCTAATAATCTTCTGCCTAATTTTAAGAAAAAAATTAGGTGCTTCGACCCATATTATGCATAAGTAGGTGAAAACGGGTAATTCAAACAACGACTTTCACCTTGACAACCTTCCTTCCCCCCCCCCCGCCGCCAAATGTAGGACAAATACCCTCTCACACAGAGTGGGAAAGTGCTGGTCCGTGTCTCTCAGTCCTCCCCCGTCCACTCCTCATTTACTGGGCTCAAAGCCTTCAGTAACCCCCTGGTTTGTATTTCCCGGTATTCCTAGCTCTACCCCATACATAGATCTGGGGCATCTCCTGGGCTTGTCTGGTGAGGTCAATGCGGGGAAGCCAACTCTTCTCCTCTTTCCTGCCTGGTCCAGTCAGCTCCATAGTAGACCAGACAAAGGGATACAAGTATTTATTACTTCATTTTGGTTTTTTATTTTTATTATTTTTTTAAATTAAAAAAATATTTTTTGGCTGTGCCACAAAGCATACAGAATCTTAGTTCCCCGACCAGGGATTGAACCCGCACCCCGTGCAGTAGAATCGCAGAGCCTTAACCACTGGACCACCAGGGAATTCACTTTTTAGTTTTTTATTGAGGAGAAAACCTCGGCTTGAAACCCTCATTAAGGGTACACTCAGTGAGTCCAGCCTCGATGTCTACCCAGACGTCCTGCCCTGAAGTTTGTGCCTCTCTAGGAGACCCCTTTCGGGAAGACCCTCCCCTCTCCATAGAATCCGTCTCCTTTCACCGACCCCCACTCCAGCCCCTAGCAGTACATTTCTTTCAATCTCACTCATTAGCTGTGGTAAGGGGGCTGGGGAGATGCTAAGATTTAAATGCTAAGGTCAAGAGAATAAATAGCTGTAGGTGGGACTGCAAATCTCAGAGACTCTTATGGCGTCTCTCCCTTTCCCCGATCCCGAAACTGCAGCCCAGCCTCCTGGTACATTCACACACACACACACACACACACACACACACACACACACACTCTCTCTCTCTCTCTCTCTCTCTCTCTCTCTCACACACACACACACACGCACACACACACACACACACACACACCACTCCTCCCAAGATTGACTGACAATTGTCAGCCCTATTACCAACGAATGCCTTAAGAAGGAAGGAGTTAGTTTTCTAACTGCCCCATAATTTGCAAGGTAACACTCTCCAGCAGTCTGGACATCTTATCATTATGCAGAAAAATACAGAATTCCCTTTCTCAGTCCCATCCCCACCCTCATCCTCGTCCCCATGCTATTGTGGGGCAAGATACTCACCCAAGGCTGCTGTTTTAATAAAGAGATGCTTTGCTATTGCTGTTCCGTTAAGGAATAGATTAACTCCTTATCTGAGAGCCTCCTTTACCCTCAATTTCTAACTAGGCAGGAGGGAAGCCTATGGATTAATCTTCCCCTCACAGAATATAGGTAATTGATGATCTGTGAGCACAGTAGCAGGGTCACATGGTCTGACAAAGGATTTATTTTCTCCAAATCATTATTCATTTTCGTGAAGTCTTACAAAGGAGTAAAAATCAAGCTGGATTGAAGTATTTTGTGCAGCAGTTAATGAATCACCTGTCCTGAAGAAAAGGAAAATGACACAAACTCTCTTGGAAAATTCAGCCAGCATGGTCACCATAGCTTTATGATATAGACTCAAATTAATTATGAAAAACAGTCAATTCCTTAAAGAAATCTTTAAAAAAATCTTGAACAGGGGACCACGTATCCTGGTGAGGCTCAAGTGGGTCAGAGGCAGAGCTGAATGCCAAATGATAACTTTTGCTAAATAATTCAGGCCACGTGAACTCCGATATTTTACTTACTTTGATGCATATAATGGAGGAAGTGAGAGACCCCGTTCCTCCCGGTGCCAGGTCCCATGTGTTTACACCTGTTGTGGGCCTTGGTTTTCTGCGGGTGGTTCATATCCGCCCGTTTGTCCTGTGTTCCCAGTGCTGGCAGTAGTGGTCCCTCTTAAGTATAGGTTGAAGTTAGTAACTGAGAAAGTTTTGATGATTATCATGGAGAAGAAAAAAGAGATTGCAGAGCAAAGACAATACAGACATTTCAAGAAGAAAGTCTATGGTAAGTTTCACGTGCAACAGAACGGAATGCGACAGAAACATCAGAGGCCTTGGGGCTCTCGCTAATGTTCTTTTCCTCTCTCTCCCTCACAGGGAAGCGATGCCGACATGGTGGATAAAAACAAGTGCTGTACCCTCTGTAACATGTCCTTCACCTCCGCGGTGGTGGCTGACTCACATTATCAAGGCAAAATCCATGCTAAAAGGTTAAAACTGTTGCTAGGAGAGAAAACCCCGTTAACGACCACAGGTAGGTGTCTGAACAGTGATGGCGGGGAGACACTGAAATCCAGTGCCCGTCCCATTTATCAGGCTCCCTCTTCGCGGGTGGCTGCCAGGATGAGAGTGGATGAGAGGAAAACCTAAAGGGATGAGCAGGTAGCCCAGCGGGACTTGTGCTGTCATAAGACTGTTAAATCCAAGTTCTGGTTCTCTCAGCCTGGCCCCTTCAGATTCGTAATTCAGCAGTTTGCATCTGAATGGCTGTTTCCATCCTGCACGATGTTGTCTGTCATATTTATCGTATATTATGTAAGATAATCGATCTATTATGTAAGGAACACTGTCCTTTCTAGATTGGGTCTGTAATTAGTAGGGGTGATGGATAGTGTATTGTATACATATTGCTTCCTTACTCAATCCTGGAGAATGTTCTCGTCTTCATGGGGATATGGAGGAGGAAAATGGGAGTCTTTAAAAACACTTTCATGTGCTGACACCCGAGGTGCACCCATCCCCTCCCCCCAGATGACATTTCAGTCACCTTTGTAGGGAATCTTGTGATTCAAGCCTATTAACTTTCACAATAAAAAGCTTAAACATTGGGCTTCCCTGGTGGCGCAATGGTTGAGAGTCCGCCTGCCGATGCAGGGGACGCGGGTTCGTGCCCCGGTCTGGGAGGATCCCACATGCCGCGGAGCGGCTGGGCCCGTGAGCCATGGCCGCTGAGCCTGCGCGTCCAGAGCCTGTGCTGCACAACGGGAGAGACCACAGCAGTGAGAGACCTGCGTACCGCAAAAAAAAAAAATTGATAACAGATCATATGACCCTCTAGTTCTTCAGAAGTAACAAAAAACAATTCTTCAGAAGTCTATTAAGTCATAGAACTAAATGACTACTGTTATCATTTAATCAAGATAGATTATTTGGACAAGATTTACATTGTGGCAAAGATGTTACTAGACTAGGTGATAATCCCAAGAAGTTGAGGGTATATTTCCTGATGTTGACTTTTTCAGTGCAATTACAAGGTAGCAGTGCATTGTATCTGGCTGCCTAACGCATCATGCATAAATCGTGGGTGTAATTATTTTTTCAATGGTATTTTTGAAATTGAAGAGAGTCTAAAACAATACTTGGCTTTTATCCTCACTGGGGTTTTTCTTAAGAAAAATAACTGCTTTTACCTGGAGACGAGCAAGGAATCTTTTCACTGCATTTTTCTACTTAGTTGAACTAAAGACTATTGTTTTTGTAAAGGTGGCTATGACATTCAGACAGAGGATGGCGTTGCAAAACACGTTGAATTTGGAGACAAGCTCAGCCTGATTAGGCACATTCTGTATGTTGACATTTGATAAGCAGGCACTTGGTCGAAACTCTTGATTTTTGCTCTCTAAAAGGTTGGATACTCACCTTGTAACCTACTCCCCCTCAAATCTCTTAAAATAGACACCTCAAAGAAACAACCACTGGAAGGTTTTTACCTATTCTCCGTGAATGTGTAACTAGCCCATTTGTTCTCTGCCTAAGCTTAGTATTGCTGTTAACATTAATTTTGGAGGTGGTGATGGAAGAGAAGAGGCTATATCTTTGTTTATCACATTAATTAGCAAATGGGAGTTATTATTTCTGTAAAAACAAATCACCACCAGGCAAAAAAAAAATAGTTCTTTGTGAATTTCAATGCATCCTTAAGATAACCAAGCATCAGTTTGTTTTTCTGAGTTATCCTGATTTGTTAGTTGCCATCAATATATTCCAAAGGAAAAGAATCTAAAATCCTTGAACTGCAGTGTTTCCTTAATGACTTAGTCTTGGTGTCCATGGGGCTGGCCCAGTCCTCACTGTGACAGGCATCAAGCTGCTGGGTGGGTGAGGAGGGAATGGGGGTGGGTGGGGGGAAGGTAGCACGAGCTGTTAGCTCGTGGCTTGGGCTATGGAAACAGATGCTGGTTGGCTTTTCCCAGCATCTCCCTTTCTTCAGCTTAACCCCTCATCCATTCTCCTCCAAAGCTGCTTTGAGCAGAAAGGATCTTGGAACATTGGTAACTTCAGACAGAACTGGAGAGCCTGGGAAGCTACATTGGTCCCTGGGCTGGCGTTGTTGTCAAGCCAGCTGCTGGCAGGGAGCAAAGGAAGCAATGTGTCCTCCTACAGGGAGGTGAGTCATTAGGTGCAAGTGTAAGCAGAGGGTAGGCATTATGTCCTGAGGCACAGGACAGGGGTGGAGGGCCTGATAGGAGGGTGGAATCCAGCAATGGAGATTCTGGGTACCGAGACCATGTTGAGACTCAAGCAGGGTCCCGGCATCAAGAAAGTCGGGCAGGTGGTAGCAGGGTGCTGGCTGCAGTCCTGGGGCTCTAGGGAGAGAAAAGGCTGTTCAGAGCATGGCAGGGCACCATCATTTTAGACCAGAGTGCTCCCCGGTTTGCCAGACCTAGGATAGAGGTTGAGGCGTGGTCTCCAGCAAAATGCAGTTACTGCAAATGCAGGATAAGGACCAAGAGGCAGCAGAAAAGACCCAGGCCACGGGCTTCCTGAGCCCCCAGGTGCAACCCCTTCTGCTCCTTAGTGGAGTCGGGATTGCCTGCCATCCGCCCTTGTTGCCTGCAGCCGAACCCAGCAGCGGTGCCGAAGGTTCACTGTCCGCTGCCCATCTGGGAACTGCTCTGCCTAATCAACCAGATGGGCTTGACATTACTTCTGTCATGAAAACAAAAGGGAAGAACAGAACATATAAACAACTGAATCCAGAAGCAATCTCTCCGCTCAGGTGTGCTGCTGAAGCCTCCCCTCCACGAATGACAGGCTCTTGAGTGGTGGCGACCTCTGGGTACGAATAATTGAAGCGCGACTCATTGCTTCTCCGAGCTACTCCATCTGATGAGGGCGAGCAGCTGGTATCTGGGAATCATCACCTTTCCTCCTACTCAAGAGGTGCTTTGATCAGGCATCAGCTGGGGATCCTGCCGAATTACACAGTTTAGGTTTGGGTTGCCTTTCCAGATGGACCTGTATTTACTAGAATTTCTGAGATGCTTGGCAGGGCCGCTAGAACAAAACCCAGTTCCGGATCTTGTTTGTTAGTGTGTTGTGGAATCTCTGCTCCGGTTCACGCTTTTCTAGCTCCTTCTGTAAGATGAGAGCGTGATGGGACTCGGGACCCACCACATTCTCTAAGCCTTGGCAGACTTCAGCGTGGAGGTCTTGCCCAGATCGGAGGCTAGATTAGGCTGCCGTGGTCGTGTCACTGCCACACTGTGGGAAGCGTTTCGAGGTGACTCAGAGGACAGAGGCCAGAATGGTGAAGGGCATGGAAATCCTCTCACTGGAGGGAGAGGAAAGGGAGCGGGGTTGTTTAGCATGGAAAAGAGATTACTCAGAAGGCTGTCATGGGAAAGAGTCATGCTGTGTGTGTGTTACCGAGTCCAAGTTCTCTCTGCTCGCCGGACAACAGGCCGATAAATCGGAAACAAGGTGTTGAGGCAGGGAATACGACTTTATTCGGAAAGCCGCCAGACCGAGATGATGGCAGACTAAAGTCTCAAAATAACCATCTTATCGGGGTTTGGATGCCAGTTTATTTTATAGCACAGAGAAAGGGAGGAGATGAGGAAGTAAAGTAAAAAGGCCCTAAGTTAGGCAACTGTCCCCTGGAATGGCCAGCCTCCGGGAGGGGATGTGTTCATTTCTTCTTTCTTGCAGCCATCTACAGGTGGAACAGGGTCCAGAGTTTCCCTGAACAAAGGCACTTTGGTTTAACATTCAGGCAGAGGGGCGGGTTCCCCAAGGCAGGCAATTACGTATAGACAGTACCCTTTTAATGAACAAAAGCAGCGGAAAGCAAAGGTTAAGGTAAAAGAAACAGATCCAACACGTAGTCCAGTTTGGCTCTTCTCTGTTGTGTGTGTGTGTGTGCATATGTGTGTGTGCACACATGCATGTGCGTGCCTGGGTGCAACAGATTCAACCAATGAGTAGGTAGACATTAGGGAGTTAGATCTGAGCTCGAGATAAGGAAGGCTTTATTAACGTTCAGAGACACTTAAAGGTGAGCTGTGTGTCGGGGGCTGCTTTGAAGCAGAGGCTGGCTGACCACTTGGCAGGGCATTTCCTGAGGGGCTGCCACCATCATTACATTAACCCAGAGGACATGTAATGTCCCTAGATTACATGGTTAGCCTAGATGACATTTAAAGACCTTCCGACCCTGAGATTCTCAGCGGATGCTACCTACAGGCTTGACCCACTGACATAATATGGCGGAAAAAATCCTAACCTGGGAGTCAGGAGACAGGAGGTGAGGCCTGGCTCGGTCTTGTCGCATCTCCTTTAGTAGCTCCACGTACTTTTCAACCTTAGTTTTCCCATCAGTCGTCTTATTTCTTATACTGGATGCATTTACCTCTCTGGCCCTTTTACAGAGCAAATGATAGATTGAAAAGTGCTTTGAAAAGTAGAAGGTCTTGTGTTCTTCCCAGGTGAGCCTTTGGTGAGTTGATGGGGTGTCGTAGGCAGCCTGACCCCTTTCCTCTATCAGAGCCTCTGACGTCCGGATTGTGATTAACACGGGGTTATTCAAACTCTGCCTTGAGAGGAGCACAAGGGTGCCCGGGATTGGGTCTCCTTGGAGACGGACCTTTCTGGGATGAGTTCTGTGAACCAAGGCAGGGCCTGGCCCAGGAGAGGGGGGCGGTGCTGGTGCTGGTGGGCCGGGGGAGCAGGGACTGTGAACTCACGGGCAGGGGGTGACCACGGAGCCGAAGACACACACAGGCTCTGGCATTTAGGAAACCTGTCAGGAGGAGAGAGACGCAGCCACCAAGCCGAGGGCAGGACTCTGCCTCTGGGACTGAGGACTGGCAAGCAAACAGAGGTGACAGTAAATCTTTTTCAAGACGAGAACTCGGACTTCCCTGGTGGCGCAGTGGTTAAGAATCTGCCTGCCAATGCAGGGGACACGGGTTCGAGACCTGGTCCGGGAACATCCCACATGCTGCGGAGCAGCTAAGCCCGTGCGCCACAACTGCTGAGCCTGCGCTCTAGAGCCCGCGAGCCACAACTACTGAGCCCACGAGCCACAACTCCTGAAGCCTGTGCACCTAGAACCCATGCTCTGCAACAGGAGAAGCCACCGCAGTGAGAAGCCTGCACACCGCAACGAAGAGTAGCCCCCGCTCATTGCAACTAGAGAAAGCCCGTGCACAGCAACAAAGACCCAATGCAGCCAAAAATAAATAAATAAATTTATTTTTTTAAAAAATGAAAAGACAAGAACTCAACGTCTCTGAAGGATCAGATAAGGAACCAGACACCAGAATGAAGGCCCAGAAGAGAGTGCCAATCTCAGGTATATGGAAGGAGCTGTGTGATCAGAGTGGAAACACAAAGGACTAGAAGATTGATGTAAACCTGTTCACAGAAGGTGGGGATTGGCCCTGGAGGCCCCTCACAGGAGCCGGGTCTGTAGGAAGGGGAGAGCAGTGGAAGATGAGGAACAAGGTGGATGGCTCCATTCGGGGCTCCTGTGCCGTAAGCTGTGCTGGACTTTCCCCTTGGCTGCCTGGGTGCCCTGTAGGGGTATATGTTCAATGGCTGCAGGTCTGCCATTGGTGGTGCCCCAAGGGCACTGTTACTGCCTGCAGGAGACCAAATAGTGTATCCAAATGTGCCCACTTCCTAATCCCCAGAACCTGTGAATATGTGTTACATGGCAAGGGGCAACTGAGGTTGCCTATGGAATTAAGTTTTCTGACCTCCAGAATGGTGATATAGTAAAACGGTGCTGCTTTAAACCACTAATTTTGTGGGACTTTGTGACAGCAGCCAGAGGAAACTAACACACCTGGGCTAAGTAAATACTTAGCCAAACAGGGCACTCCTTTATGTATACTTTACTTATTTCACCTTGGGGAGCCTCAAATTCAACATAGGGAACACTGACGTGAGTGTTTTCAGAGACTTGCCTGAGGGAAGGAGGTATATCTTTGTATCAGGGCCTTACCCCCAAGTATAACTTATTACTTCGCTGTGCAAAAACCACTGCTGACTTTGTCCTGTGATACTAAGCAGGTCAGTCAGACCCCACCCTTTACTGGTTGAGGACTTCACCTGCCCGGACTGCCCTTTTCCGATCTGTACAATGGGTCTAATGCTGTTACTTATATCAAAGGCGTTCCACAATGATTATAGGATCTGATTAATAAATGCAAAGTGCTAATCACAGGGCCACGTAGAGCTCAGGAAATGTTTTGCTCTGTTTGCTTAGGAAGTGAAGCTGTTTTTATTTACCCTGCTCTGAGCTCTGGGCCATGTAATTTTGCTCTTGAAATACTTTATTGTCTTGTCATCCAAGGCTACTTCCGGTGGGTGAATCTGCTTTACCAAGAGCACCTCCTGGAGGGGACAGGGCTCCACTCTTGTTCTCCCGCATCCTCCCCGACACACAGCCTGTCTTCCGTGTGCTTGAAACAGAGAGTGACAGCCAGTGTCACCTGCCTGAGGACAAGTACGAGTGCAGATGTAGGGGTCAGGGTACAGGTCACAGGAACCTGGGGAGAAGATGAATCAAAACAGCCAGGGAAATCTGCCAAAGGAGACATAATCCAGCGTGACTGGGTAGAGAGGGAGGGTGGACAGGGGCTCATAGGACCGAGCAGGAGACCGGATTTGAGCAGAGGTCAAGTCGGAGGATGGGAGAAGTGGGGCTCTGTGCTGTGTGCAGGGAGGGAGCCTTTGGTGGTGTTGGCCTGGGACGTCCAGAGTGTGGACTAGCTGAGTCCAGAAATCAGAGGAGGAAGAGGCATAGTCAAGTGCAGAAGCTTGGGGTGGGGCAGAGGTGGGCTGTGAGATGGGGAGAGCAAAGCAGGGTCAGGGTGAGAGAAACTCAGAGGTTAGGAGGAGAGGCTGAATCAGGGCTCCAAGGGCCATCGGGTGCATGGGATGGGAGCAGGGCAGGGCAAACACAGAGCTGCGGGATTCTGCAAATCAATTTCTGGCTCTGTGGTCCCACCTGCTCCAGCCTCATGTGATGCCACAGGACGCCAAGCTCAACGGGTAATTGAAGATTCCACTGATGCCATAAGAGGGGCTGCAGGAAGTCCTACTGGCTCTTCTCAACCAGCTCCAGTCCCACTGACTTTCTGGCCAAAGGTAGTTCCTGCTGCATCGAGCATGGGGCCTTGTTGGCCATCGATCCACTCAGCAACTCTGGCATTCTGGGACAGAAAATTCCACTCTGAGGGCTCATAGAAGTAGCTTCTCTACGGAAGCTGGAATTCCCTCACCTGGTACCTGCCTCAAGTGAGTTCATAACTTGCAGGTTTGAGTTCATTGTTTTCCTCACTCAGTTCCTGTCACCCTTGGTCCTGGGAATGTAAAGGTGGGTAAGACACCACATGCCCTTCTGAGGCTCGCCGTGGAGGAAACGTGGGCCCTTGGCTACAATGAACAACACACCGTGAAGATCTATGGATACACAGGATCTATTGAAGAACAGTTAGAATGATTGCAGTTGGAGAGATCTGAGGAGAATTTAGGATGAGAGTCGTCCAACTAGGGCCTTAATTACTATATAACCTATGGCGTGGGGTGTTAGGGAGGGCTCTCAGTTTCTCACAGGAACCCTTTATCTAGCTCAGAGTTTCTAATCTCAGTGGCGCTGACATTTTTAACTGGCTAATTCTTGGTGAGGGGAGGGGTGCTGTCCTGTGCGTTGTACGATGTTTAGCGGCATCCCTGGTCTCCACCCACTAGATGACAAAAGAGCCCCACTAGACATGTGACAATAGGAAACGTCTCTAGACATTGCCGGATGTTCCCTGAGGGACAAAGTTGACCCCAGTTGAGAACCGCTGAGTTAGATCAGGTTTAGCAAACTTTGGCCCGAGAACCACATCTGACCTCTTATTGCCCGTTCTGTGTGGTCTGCAAGCCCCAAATGGTGTTTATGTTTTTAAGCGGTTTAAAAAAGGTCAAAAGAAGAATATTTTGTGACCCACAGAAAATATAGAAAATTCATATTTCAGTGTTCCGTAAATAAAGTTTGATTGGAACACGACTGTGTTCATTCACCTGCGCTCTGTCTAGGCCGCTTTTGTGCCATGATGGCAGAGTTGAATCCGTAGAATCCACAAAGCCTAAAATATTTGCTCCAAGGTCCTTTATGTGGAAGGTTTGCCCACCTCTGATCTAGACAATGAATGATCTCGGGGGGAGAGGCGGCGAGGAGAGAGAGTGGTGGTGTTATAGGTGTGTGTGTATAAAATGAAACATTCCCCAGGACCACACACCTTTGAGACGCTGGGGAGACACCGGATGGGAGTTAGTGGAGAGATCAGGACAGATGGCGGGAAGTTAGAGAGACGAGCCTTGGGGAGGTACCTTGAGAATAGAGAAAGAGGGGAGGCCAGTGGCTCCCTCTTGTTGAGATCAAGGAATTCTCCAGAGAAGCTGCAAGATGTGAATGGTAGCAAATATCTCCGCTAGGCCTGAAATTCAAAGGCATTTAGACAACGAAAGAGATGAAATTATAACCAGATTTTATCAAAACCTTCATATACTTATACCTCCTGATTTTGAATTCTTATTTGAAATCTGAGGTCTGATCTGTATAGTTTCCCAGGGGTGCTGTAACAACGTCTCATAAACTGGGCGGCTTAAAACGATAGAAATTTATGCTCAGAGTTCTGGAGGCTAGAAGTCTGAGATCAAGGTGTGGGCAGGGCGTCGCTCACACTGAGGCTCTGGGGAAAGATCCTTGCCTACCTTCTGGAGGCTCCTGGCGGTCCTTGGCTTTCTGGATCCATCATCCCAATCTCTGCTTCCATTGTCACATGACCTTCCTCCCTGTGCCTCTGTGTGTCCTTTCCTCTTCTCGTAAAGATACCAATTATTGGATCTATGGCTTACCCTAATCCAGTCTGGTCCATCTTAGTTAAATAATTATATCTGCAAAAACCCTATTTCCAAATGAGTTCCCGTTCTGAAATTCTGAACAAACATGAATTTGAGGGGAGACACCGTTCAACACAGGATACAACCACCTTCATTTAACTGAGGTCACTGGCCCGGATATTATGATTGCTAGCTAGTGATTTTTCCTCTTTCTTTTTATGACCAACCCATACAAACAAGATAATGGAAATAAGAATGAGACTGAGTTATGACTCAAAATCTTAAAGAAAATCCTAAAAGAAAACATCCTTTAACTGTCCTTTAAAAAGTTTACTTGAAGAAAATGTAAACGATTTAGAAGAAATTTGAAGCTTAGAATAAAAACTTTAAACTACAGGTATTTCCCGTTGTCTACCATTAATCAAAGTGAGATTTAAGATTACCCATAGTGTATATGGTTAGGTATTATATTTAGGATTAATGGGAAAATTTATTTGTGTTTGTGGCAGAGACATTGCTCATCCAAATACCCTTTGCTTCCTACCTTCCCCAAACTTTCAGTTGGTTGGGAGTAAAATGTCTTAAGACTGGGCTGCTGGATGGAGGAGGGCCATTCAACCTACACTAGACTTTGCAAGAGCAAAAAAGAGGCCTTTATTGTGATACTTGGGGGCTATTTGTTACTGCAGGAGAGCCTAATCCATCCTGCTTGATACATTGTCCCTAAAAGTTACTGTTTCACATATAAGCTTTTATGAATACATCCATCATTCTTAGCCAGAATGCATACTGAGCACTTTCTTTTATATAGTTCTCAGACATCACTGGCTTGACAGGTAATGGCATCACATTTAGCGATAAGCTTTCTTTCATTTTTTGGCCCGTAAGATTTTTTTTTTTTTTTTTTTTTTTTTTTTTTTTTTTTGCGGTACGCGGGCCTCTCACTGTTGTGGCCTCTCCCGTTGTGGAGCACAGCCTCCGGACGCGCAGGCTCAGCGGCCATGGCTCATGGGCCCAGCCACTCCGCGGCATGTGGGATCCTCCCGGACCGGGGCACGAACCCGTGTCCCCTGCATCGGCAGGCGGACTCTCAACCACTGCGCCACCAGGGAAGCCCGGCCCGTAAGATTTTGAAGTTGCTGTAGTGTGTGTATATCTTAGCCCTAGAAGATGGATGGAGAACAGTTCTGATGTGCCCCAGAGGCATCCTGGCATTACCTCTGTGTTGATGACTGCACATACAACACTTACTGGCTCACAGTAGGCATTTAATAACTGAAAATAGATGACTGAAAATTGGAAGCATGAATTAGAATAAGGATAGGCGTTTAAATATCTATAGCTTGGTTTTCAAATTGTTACCTTGGTCATGTAAATTTGAGTTCAGTATGATGATCAAAGGCAGTGGTTTGCCAATTTGACAAGAAGTGGTATGCCTGGCCACTTGCTTGATTTAAAAAAAAAAAAAATTGGTGAAACACAGAGTAAAGCAGAGGGCAAACATAGGCTCGGAAATCAGACTCAGCTTTAAATTCTGGTTCTATCTGTGTGAATTTTACAAGTGATTTTAAGTTCTTAGCCCTCAATTTCATATTGGTAAGATTATGGTGATACTGAGATTATATAATTATTATAATAAAGGAGGAAGAAGATATATCTAAAATACTTACTATAGTGCCTGCCACATGATTAAGTATTGAATGAATATATGATTGTGTATAAATACTTACATAAGTGTACACAAACACACAATCCTCATTATTTGTGGGATTTTGTATCTGTGAACTCACCTACTCACTAAAATTTATTTTTAACCACAAAATCAGCACTCATGGCATTTCATGGACACTCACAGATGTGTGCAAAGTGGTGAAAAATTTGAGTTGCCCCATGTGTGTGTTCTCAGCTGAAGGGAACACTCTACCTTCGAAATTTCAACCGTCATACTGCAAACAAGTGCCTTTTTTGCAATCTGTTTCCTGCCAGATGTTTTGTACTTTTGTGCTTTTTGTTGGAAATTTTGCCATTTAAAATGGCTCCCCCGGGGCTCCCCTGGTGGCGCAGTGGTTGAGAGTCCACCTGCCGATGCAGGGGACACGGGTTCGTGTCCCGGTCCGGGAAGATCCCACATGCCGCGGAGCGGCTGGGTCCATGAGCCATGGCCACTGGGCCTGCGCGTCCGGAGCCTGTGCTCCGCAACGGGAGAGGCCACAACAGTGAGAGGCCCGCATACCGCAAAAAAAATAAATAAATAAAATAAAATAAAATGGCTCTCCGGGACGGCCCTGGAGTGCTGTCTAGTTTTCCTAAGTGCAAGAAGGCTGTGATGTGCCTTACAGGGAAAATGTGTGTGTTTAGATAAGCTTTATTCAGGCATGAGTTGTAATGTGTTGGCTTTGAGTTAAATGTTAGTGAAACAAAAATATATATTAAAGAAGGTGTCTTTAAACAGAAGCACATGTAAAACAACATTCTATATTGACCAGTTGATCAGAATGTGACCACAAGCTCACAGGAACCTAACTATTTCCCCAAGGAATACTCGGTCAGTATTTACTAATTCAGTATTCTTGGAGAGTTTATAGGATATAACTACCACGGATAACAAGAATCAACTGTCTACATGACAAAAGTTACTTTATATTCATTACATTTATAAACTGTAGCTTTCAAAAAGTCTTTTCATCTCTCAACAATGAAGCAAAAATATATCGTATTTTAAAAGATCCTGCCCTGTGGTAAAACTGTAGTTGAGCAGGCTGAATCTAACCTAATGATATATATATTTTTTTAACCTAATGATAAAATCAATGATCGTAACTTATAATTGTTAAGATATTATCTCACTCTGCATTTCCCACCCCCCCCAAAAAAGATACTATCTCAGAAATATTACCTTCATTGTTTCATTTAATCTTTGTAATAAATACAAAATATTATTAGCTCCATTTTGTTGATGAAGAAACTGAGGCTCTGTAGGGTAAGGTGACTTGCCTGGTGTCACATAGTGAAATATACAATCAGAACTTGAACCCAGGATTTCTGATTGCATTTTCTAAGGCTTTTCCCTTGATCTCTGGGTGAGGATAAATAATTCTTCGTAAAATGATCTACAGACATTTGCACCCCCAAGACCCTCACTAAGATGACTGGAAGCAATAAAGCCGCAAAGACAGTTATTTATACACCTTCAATCAAGAATGTCTCTCAATTTAAAAAAATGAAGCTCAAAAAAAAAAAGAAAAGAATTTCTCATTTGTGGGAACAGTGAACCACTGTGTGGGGAAAGAAATAGACAAGCAATGATCTTGTCCACTCTGCTTGTCCCGTGTGTGGGTGTATTTATCGTATATTCCTCTTCTGAAATCTCGTTGCTCGTCTCCTTTTTTCCCCTTATTTCCTATTGAAAACGAGACAGAGATTTAGAACTTTTCCATAAATTTCTATGGCTGATACCCAATTGCTTATCTGAGTTCTCTGTTGAATGAATAAAGAAAAGGGTATTCTGGATCTGTTTGAAACTTAAATAAATTCATGTTTTGAATAATATATGCATTTCAGATCCAATCAGTGCCTCATATTTGCATTGAAGATTTTCTCCACCACAGCAGTTCTATCATCCGACTCAGGTTATTTGGTGTGCCTGGCATAACCTGTCTAGCTTTTAATAGATGCAAACAATAGTTTGTCAAACAGGCAGATCTTCGTAGTGGTGTGTTTTCTTTTAAATTAGGAAAGCTGGCTTGTTCTAAGGCATTGTCCTCAGATCAGTGCACTTGTTCTGATGATGACCTTGGCATTTCTGATGCTTATAAATGCAACAAGTCATAGATTCATAGAGTTGCAGAGCTGGAAGGCTCTTAGCAATTATTATATCAACCACCTCATTTTCCCGATGAGGACACTGTAGTCTAGAGAGATGACATTATTTGCCCAAAGTGATGAAACTGGTTGATGGCAAAGAGGCTTCGCTTCTCTTGCAGTGATCTTTCCCTGGTGTCACACTGTCAAGAGAAAACACACAAGTCAGGCCGCTGACTACCCTATAGGGAATCAGGTTTTAAATGAATTAGCATGAAAGGTAAGCCAGATTCTTTGGGTCATGCTTTTGTAGAGTGGATCATAAGAGGCTTGGAACAATGATTAGATCAAGGCTACTGTCTTTTTATCTTATATTTGATGACCAGTAAAACAATGCATCCGTGATTGGGTAGAATTAAAGATTTCAACAATGAGGCCACCTCCCAGCTGATTTTCACCAATTTTTTAAAATACCACAAGCTCACTTTTCTCCTCTGGGTGATCCAACAGCAGTATAAGATAGTTGATGATTTCGGCAGCTTTTATGATGCAGTTATGCCTTTATTCCAGAAAGTGTTCTTTGACACATTTTTAGGAAGGAATATAGTAGACCAATAAAACAATCAATTTCCTGTGCTTATTCTGAAACTGTCAATAAGAGGCATGGCCAGGACTTGGCGTCCACACAGGTTGCATTATGATTCGGAAACCTGTGAGTGAGAGATTTTCTGGCAACAATTCTTAAATTATTGACTACAGGCAAGAACCCTAAAACTGTCTAGTTTATGAAATCGAGAAGGCCCTTGTAAAGTAAGCATTCCACCTAAAATAATTGGTAGTAAATGTCCCAGACTCTATTCTCATCCTCTGAAACATCTATATATTTTAAACATCAGGCTTAAAAGTCTTGCTTAACATTCAGTTTGGTTTTTTCCATCATCAGATGCAGTAAGTGTGAATTACTGGATAATACTTGAGTGCCACAAATATTAAATGTCTTTATAGTTAAAAAATCAATTTACAAGACTTCTGTCCTCTAGCCTTGAAGCTTGGTGAGAAGGCCAGTCTTGTTCATTCTTTGGGATACCCTCTCCGTCTTCAGGGCCACACAGGGGCCTAGAAGCATGTGGGTACCCCCAAAGTGGTCCCTCAGCCTGTGGGCTCTGCCTACTTTCTGATCACCCAGGAGGCTGCTGGGTGCTGGGCTTCCACAGGTTCAAGGTGGAGACCCAGGACTTCCTCAGAAGTGAGTCCCACTTTCCTGTCTGCCTGTGCAGACTGGCATATTCCTCCAGGTCAGTGACTTTCCTCGGTGGTTTCAACCCCTCCGTGCCAAGCTAGGCTTTCAAAGAGAAGGCGGTGGTCCCATTGTAGACATTCCCAGGATGTCCTGCCACCTTGGACACAGAGGTCTCTATCCATACGTACAATCCTCTTTTTTCCTAGCTAGTCCCGAGCAATCCCTTTCCTGACATCAGTCACACGCCTCTGACACTTAGATCCCTTTGCCTCTCAGCCAGCCCGGAACAAATGCATGGGTTCCTTCTCTCGTGGAGGTGAGGAAAACCGCAACTCCAAGGCTCTCATGTCGGAATGTGAAAGAAAAGCACCTTTCCTCTTCATGAAGTGAGTCTACAGGAAAATAGACAGTTTCTCCAGGGATTAGCCTGCATTATAAATTGTCATGTGATCCAGACACCAAGCAAGTTTCCCTGTCCGAAAGCAGGTAGATGACCTTTCATGCTTCCTTACTGTACGCTCAGCCTTCAGCGAAGCTGCTTCTCCTGTGTAGGATTTCCTGCTAAGTGACTCTCTTCACTTGTCTCATGGGCACACACTAGTTTATGGCTTTAATGGAAAATCCATCTAGGTTTTCCAGAGGATGTTGTCGACTGTGAGAGGGCAGGAGCTGCAGCCGCTCTTATAATTAGCGAAACTGGCTAAAGACACCACCTGGGACTTCCAAGTGCAGCCCTCAAAACCGAAAGATACAAAGGTCTTTGGAAGCCAGGAGCCCTTGGTCACTGGAAGGCATGATGGCCACTCTGTCCCACCTGCTGGAATCAGTTACCCGGGCAGCAGGAGTCTGGGGTTAAAGGCCTCCTCACGAATTCTCACTGTAATTACATCTCGATTAGTGCAAAGTGCTAATCATGGCATCTTCATTTTGCTTTTCAGTCAATAGAGCGGATGAAATATTAATACTTGAATTTTCATTTTCAGATAGTGGAACTAATAGATCAAGAATGCTGGTGGGCAAGGGAGGCGAAAACTAACTCTGGCAATGGTTTCCTTGATCTTTCTTAATACTAAGGGGAGGGGAGTTTTAGTCAAAATAATTCAGAAAGAAAGATGTCCGTATATCTGTTTAACCCTGATGATTTAATATTCAAGAATTTTGCTTTTTGGAAAAAAATGTTATGTTTCATCCAGAGACTAGTTATACCTAGAAATTCACAGAATCTGGACTTAGCATCTTATCTATCTGTTTCCAGTAAGGTTCCATTTCTTTCTAAGTCCTAGTATCTGGTGTGATTTAAACACTCTTCCCCTCCACCACTGGGTATTAATAATGCTCACATTCTGTAAACCTCCCTCAGGTCCCCATCCCAGGGCCAGGAATCCTGCTTCACATCAGGCATGAAGTCCCTTAAGCTACCTGTCTTCCAAAGGCCTACTGTTCCAGATTCACTGTTTCCCTCTTTGAGCAGCTTTGGAAAACAGCTGGCCGTTGGTCCAAATGCCATAGTCCTCTATGAGTCTCAAGATTTATAAGTCTGCAGCCTGCTCTTCTGGTTCAGCCATTCCAAATCCTTTAACCATTACTGATGCACCGTTCTTCCATGAGCCATCTCTCTGGCTCTCATTCTACAACGTGTGCCGTTTACTTTGGTAACCAGACACTTAAAACAAGCTACCTGAACATTTCATTACCACTCCTCATAGCAACGATATGAGGTTGAACAATTAGCCCCATTTTATTGTCTAATTAGAAACCCCACCCTGAGTTGTGGTTGGATTTCATTTAAAAACCATGTTATTTTTTTTATTCCCATTGTCTCTTTTGATTTGTTTTTTTTAAGAAAACTTCTGTAGAATGAATGCAACGTAATAAAATAGTTCTATAAATTTATTTTTACTTTTTATTTTTTTAAAGCCTACTGCAGCCGGTATTCCCAGGTGGTCTCCCATCCAAGTACTAACCAGGCCCGACCCTGCTTAGCTTCCGAGATCAGAAGAGATCGGGCGCATTCAGGGCGGTATGGCCATAGGCCTAAAACAATTTTAGTATTTATTAAATAAGAAAGCTGTCAATTGGAATAAGGAGGGAAAAAGGAAGTGTTTATTTAAAAATGAACATCTGCTGGAAACCAGCCAGAAAGGTGTCTAGAGCCTGTTACACCTTCCTTCTGACAGGAGGGGGTTGGAAACGTGCTCTGGGAGACCTCGTGCTAACCCGGCAAGGCTCTGCCTAGGCCCAAGTTCTAAATTCTACACGTCATTATACAAGATGCCACTTGAAATTAAAGATGTTTCCATTCCAAGAGGGCCGGAGTGGTGCTGTACGTCTCATGGGGAAGACGGTGCCAGTTATAGTCGAATGGATGAGACAGGGAATCACAGATGCTTGGTAAGGTCAAGGTGAATGCGGGGTCCAAGCCAGATGGTGCTCCTTCAGTCCTACGGTTCCCAGCCCCGGCCGCACACTAGAAGCACCTTGCAAAAGTGCTACGGATGCTACGGATGCTGAGCCCTGAGCCGGGGGATCCTGATTTAATTGCTCTGGGTTGTGGCCTGGAGTCCATAAGTATTCAACTCCTCCCAGGTGATTCTAACCCTTAGCCAGGGATGGGAACCACTGAATCCTAATTCAGTGCTTTCCAAATTTAATTTGCCTGTGAGTCATCTGAAGCTCTCATAAATGTAGGTTCTCATCCAGTGGTCCGGGACTGGACCTGAGATTTGCATCTCCAGCAAACTGCCAGGCGATGTTGATGTCCTTGGTCCTTGGAGCACGCTCAGAGTAACACGTTTTAAGAGGCTTCACACTCCTTGGCTGTCAATGGCACTCTTGTCCTAAAAATTCTTCAGCTGAGAGCTCTTGTATTCTCTCTTTACGCACTCCCTTTTGGCGTGTCTGCCTGGCAATGCACTGTGCAGCTTATGGTCAAAACCATAGTTAAAGGAATGATTATGGATGCTACGTCTAAACAATTCGGGCTCTGAGTAGCCTTCTGTTTCCACAGGAACTGGATTGCCTGATGATTTTCTAGCGTTTATCTTCGAAGTCTTACCTAGCCTAAAACCTCTTCCTTACATACGATCGTCCTCTACCCAGCAACCTCACTGCTCAAGATCAGAAGCAGTGGTGTAAGGCCGTGGTCCTTAAACTCTTTGGGGCTGGAGAACCTTCTTGCTTTAGCTTTTAATATTCTGGATTCTCTTGATCCAGGTATTAGGGGGCAGCGTGCATGATGGGGCCAGGTAACCCCATGTTTCACAGTCTGACCTCTGGAAGTTCTTGGGTTGCTTTGAGGTTTATAGAGCTGACTACCAAGAGCGCCAAATGTTAAGACTTAGCAGTTTCTAAGTGGGAGTTAATACAAAGTACTTTATTTCTAGATTATTTGGATTAACCAAATAGATACATGCAGAGCTAATATTCATAGTTTTAAATACAAAGTAGAGGCAATTTTCATAACTTGCAAACTCTGGGTTATCGAGGTCAATGTTACCTTTAGGGATGTGGGCTTAAGGTAACTCAAAGCTGAGGCCGGATGGAGAAGCCAGGAGGTGGCTTTGGGGCCGCGAGGGATGCTGCCTAAGGGTAAAGAAGAAAAGTGTAGATGCATGTGTTCTACTCAGGGGACAGTATCAGCGCTAACTTCCCTAATTACTTCTAAAGTTTCAGCTTCCCTCCAGCCCAGGCCAAAAGGCCACCCTCTTTCTCTGTCTTCCTCCAGACTTAGCTTGCACTTTATCTCCGCTGTGTTTCTGGCACTGATCACTTTTCTCATCTTTGAATCCTCTGTAAATATTCATAGCCTATAAGAAACGATCCAGGAAGCTGGCTCCCTGATTGAATAGCTGATGCCACTGGATAAGTAAATCATTCCCATCCCTGAGCAAGGCGTATGGATCAGGTGACGCCGGAGAACGATGGCAGAATGAAAAGAGCAGGAGTTAGTATCCGTTCCCAGGGGTCAGCTCATCGGCCCTCCCTCGCCCTCTAGCAATACTGGCTGTGGTCTGGGTGATGCTGTCCTGCTCACCACTCTAAGGATGACACCTGCTGGGGGCAGGCATGGGGGTGGCAGTGAGTCGAGTCTCTCCCCCAGAAGCTGACTTTCTGCCTCTCAGCTGAGATTTGTGAGGAGAGGCACTTCGAGCAGTGCCCAGTTAGCAGGTCATTAATACTTGCTCAAGCAATAAGCAAAGTATACAGTAGGATGTCATAACTCTTTGTGTCCAAACAACTTAATGAGTAGTTATGTCCTAATGACTTAGCAGCCGTGTGCAAAAATAATGCACGTGCATTGAAAGAAGTCTTAATTTTGTACTTTATCCTTAAATAACCACGCTGACTAATGGATGCGTTTACCTGTTGGGCACTGGGTAACTTCTCAAATCTTTGAATTAGACTGGACTTTGTCAACCTCATTTCCTGTTCCTCGTTGATTGGTTGGATGGATTGGAGGTACACAGCAGCCTCTGGAAGTCCAGCTTCAAGGGAATATGAGCTCACTGAAAGGACTGTAGCATCTCATGCTGAAACTGTGAATTACCTGGAGACAGTGGTTCCCACGGGGTCTGATGGATTCACGATGCTTTCTCAGGATTTTAAAAGATCGTATGGGCTCTCCTGTGTGTTCACTGCACCATCCAGGGCACCTCTGCACGGAGTTTGAGAACAGAGGCGATAACCGTAGATTTTGAGACTGAACTCAGAGGGAATAAAACACCTTAACTGAATAGTGTTTGAAAACCGAATGCCATGAGTGTATTGTACCCACAACGCAGCAGGGCTTTTTAAGATCAGTCTGGACAGAGAGGATGCTATCACATCATCTTAGCAGAATGTCCTAAGGTAAAACCATGATTCCTTCTCTTACATAGATAGCTTGATGGGGAAAAAACGAGTCCCCTTATTCCACAAGGCTTGATTTAACACGCACTGGTTCTGGGCACCTGGGATACGTCAGCGGACGAAATCGATAAAGATTCTATCCTCCTGAAACTTACATTCTGTCCTCCTGTTTCCAATGCGTAAAAGAATGTGGAGCACCACAGCCTTAGGATTCTTTTGTCAAACAACATGAGAAAGTTATAAAAGGGCTTTTATCTCCTCCGAAGTTCTATTTAATGGCTTATTCTCAAAGATTAAGATTCTGCAGAAAACAGGCGTCCTTAAGATATTTAGAACCTAATCAGTGACTGAACCAGAGGGAATTATTCTACATTAATGAAAATCAATAATCTATGAATAGGATATTAATGAAGACTGATGATCTATGAATGCAGTGTGGGTGAGGAAGCAATTCTCACTAATAGGCTGATTATACTTAGACTGTTGATACAAAATTGAATTGGAACGATGGTTCTGGTAAGTCACCCTCATCTTTGTTTATTCTCAGGAAGTGTTTAATGGTACATACTTTGGAACTTGGGATATTTGATAGTGTTCTTTAATTTCCTTCCTGTCATCGAAGAAATAGCACCTGGATTTTTCTATCTTGCAGCTTCAGGTAGCAGTATTCACTTCCAAACATATCAGATGAGAAGGAAGAGAGATACTTCCTTTTATCTAAATCATTAGAGCCACTTCAGGGTCGGCTGTGGTGGGAAAGGAGTTGCCCCATATCTTTTGGAGAAATAGGAGAAGCTGGAGCTTTTATATGATATTCTGACTGAGTTAGCTTTCTCTCAACCTATCCCACCCCCATCAAAAATAAATTAATAAATAAATCAGTGCAAAGAAAATCTTGTGAGATTTAATTGAGACCTCGTTGTGGCACCAAAAGTCCCTTAAGCAGTGTTTTCTAGACTTTGTACTAAAAGAAGTTCGCGTGAAATGTGACCTGTATGTAAGATGAAAAATAGAAATGTTTTTCCCCTGCATCAAGGGTTGTATGAGTATAAACCACATCACTCATCATCCACAACTTAAAAATAACCAGTGCTAAGATTTTTATTTATAGCCTTCTAGCCTTTATATATAGTTTTATATGTCTATGTGTATAATTTAATAAGTAATTTGGTTTACATCCCACATGTAACCTCCATCTTTTAATTTATATTATATCCTGAATGTTTCTCCAGGTCACTAAATCTCAGACTATAGCCATCCACAGTTTATTTAATTCATCCCCACTTCATCTAACTTGTTTTTAATCCTATGAAGTAAGTTTAATGAAACCATCAAAGATTTTAAATTTAGCTATCACAAGCCATGTATTAAAACATGAAAATCCCCTGAGTTGATATTAGCTGAAATGTACTAGTTCTTTTCTTCATTTATTCATCACATGTTCATTGAGCGTTTATCATCTACACAAGAGGCACTCTCCTCTGTGAGAAGTACAGAGGAAGTCTACATTTTGAGCTCTAACTTTGCACAGTTTGCGTGGAGTTGAGGCATCTACCTGCAGAAGAGGCTGGACTGTTTGGAGGCTGAGCTGTCGATGTGTAGTGACAGCCACTCCTCAGCCGGGCACTAAATGGTCCAGTCACATTGAAGTGTCAACTGCATTTGCAAAAAAACAGTGATACTTGCCGAAAAATTCCTCCTGTCTTTCTTTCTTTCTTTATTTATTTTGCGGTACACGGGCCTCTCACCGTTGTGGCCTCTCCCATTGCGGAGCACAGGCTCCGGACGCACAGGCTCCGCGGCCATGGCTCACGGGCCCAGCCGCTCCGCGGCATGTGGGATCTTCCCGGACCAGGGCACGAACCCGCGTCCCCTGCATCGGCAGGCGGACTCTCAACCACTGCACCACCAGGGAAGCCCCCTCCTGTCTTTGATATGATTTAGGATAGGAAGAAAAAAAAGAAAGGCAGTGGATCATAGGGACTGGAAATCAGAAAAATTATTTTAGAGAACATACATATTTCCAAAGAATCCCTACTGAGAACAGATGCTGAAACCCAGGAAGTGTGTCCTGACTCTGTGGTTAATTTGCTTGTTTATTTGGCCTGTTGCTCCCTTGGCATCACTGGGAACTGGCTGACATTGAAATATGGTGCTGGGCCTCAAGTCAGAAGGTCTGGTCTTTGCTATTTCCTTTGCTGTTTATTAATTAGGGGCCCTACGCTGGTTGATTTATCTCCCTGAGCTTCAAGCTGCCCCATTGGTCAAACTGAATTTGAGGGCAACTCAAATTTTAAAAAATACATGGAACAGATGAAATAGAATAAACTGCATGATATCACAAAACTTGGAAGAATTAGTAATGTAGATAAGAACCCTTAGGTGAGAAAAACACATGCTTTTTTTTTAATGTATTATGGACTTTTATTATTTTTAGAGGTTAGTTTCCATTTAGTTATTACAAAATATTGGCTGTTTTCCCCGTGTTGTATAATACATGCTTGAGCCTTTCTTACATCCAATAGTTTGTAACTCCCACACCCTCCCCCCCATATTGCACCTCCCCCCTCCCCACTGGGAACCACTAGTTTGCTCTCTATATCTGTGAGTCTGCTTCTTTTTTGTTATATTCACTAGTTTGTTTTATTTTTTAGACTCCACATATAAATGATATCATACGGTATTTGTCTTTCTCTGTCTGACTTATTTCACTTAGTATAATGCCCTCCAAGTCTATCCATGTTGCTGCAAATGACAAAATTCTGTTCTTTTTTGATGGCTGAGTAGTATTCCACTGTGTGTGTGTGTGTGCGTGTATATATATAATATATACGCACACACATATATACATGTATATATGTATGTATACCACAACTTCTTTATCTGTTCATCTGTTGATGGACATTTAAGTTGCTTCCATATCTTGCCAACTGTAAATAATGCTGCTATGAACATTGGGATACATGTATCTTTTTGAATTAGTAGAGAACCACTCATTTTAAACTGAGTCCATTTATGGGATTATTTTGAAAGCCCCCAGATCCTTTGTAAGAATGTATGAAAGAGGGGGAGAGAAAAGGAGGAACAAAGAAGAAAGGAGAGAGAGAGAGAGAGAGAAAGTGTAGGAGATAGAAGGTGTTATTGAAAGTCTCACTTGTGGAGGTGTGAGAGTTGAAAGGCGCCCTGTGACTGTGGACTGGAAGGCAGACAGGCAAGTGAGAACACCATTTCCTGGAGGTTGTGGTACCCCCTTCTCTGGCAAAGGACACCCACTTGGTGACCTAACAAGTAAACCTTTGAGATCTATCAGTGGATCCTGTCTGCTTGGTTGAAAGAGAACCTGCTCTGGTCTCCTGAACAGTTATTTCCAAACTTTTTCCTAATTCTTTTCTCCAGGGGGATGTTAAATCAGGTCTGATCCCAGAGGTTAGGGTGACCAACTCATCCCAGTTTGCCCACAACTTTCCCTGTTTTAACACTGAAAATCTCATGTCCTGGGAACGCTCTTGGTCCCAGGCACACTGGGATCGTTGGTACCCTGTCAAAAGCCGAAGTGAGGATTTGGATGCTATATTCAATGAATCAGAGTAATGGTTTCCTGTTTGAAAGTAAAGTTTCCAGAATGAGATGCATAATTTGTACTCTCTGAAATGTATAAAGATAACCTTGTGGAAACCAGCAGCATCAGAGATTTGCCGAAGGTCGCACAGTTCTGGGGTGGTAGAGTCCAACCCAACCTTGATTTTCAATTTTGATTCAAAGCTATTTCCATTCCCTTTATACTACTACCTTTGTTTGCCTTTATAGGAAATATAAACTGGGTTTTAGTTGGTGAAGACAGTTGGAAACAGAAGCATAGGAAAAATTAAACTTTGGTGCTGCACCAGGATAGTAGGATTATTAAAGAGGAAAAGCTACCATGCAAATGCAGCATCAAACTACTTTCTTATGTGCAAGATAAGATTCTTATCTGATGAATATTCTATAGTGTATTGCTCCTGCCAGAATATGATGTATAAGGTATCAATTGATGAAATCAACTCTGAAATGTTTTTTAGGGCCCAGTTTAGAGAAAAGTGAATTATGCTTCAAGAGTCAACATTTATTCAGACTGCAAATGTTTGACATGTTTTCCATTTCTATCAAAAACAATAGATGGCTATAAATCCTCAGAAATTGGTAAGGATGCAGGAAACTTTGGAAGAAAGATTCAATTTCCTTCAGAAAAGTAAATAGAAGTCCTTTCACGTTACAGGTCAACTGCATATTTGTAGCTTTTATTAGCATTTCTAAGTCATAGCAGAATGATTCTGGGTGACTGCCAGGATGGTACAGCCCCAGTTTGAGTTTTATCATCACATGGCGATGTATTATTGAATTTGGCAATGAGGTTTTTAAGAGACTTCTTGTTTCTCTAAGTCCCTATAGAAATAATACCATTTGGTTTCATCCAAAGTAGCTAAAAACTTCCCTATCTGATGAAATCTCTGGGTAGGTAGGAAAAGGCTTTCTAGATATTGTGACAATTCATTTCCTGAATTAAAATGTCATTTAGCAAGTATTTATTTGTATATTGGTTATTTATTTTTTATTGAGGCACGGTTGATTTACAATATTGTGTCAGTTTTGGCTGTACAGCATAACGATTCAGTATTCTTGAAGATTATATTCCATTTTAGGTTATTACAACATATTCGGTATAATTCCCTGTGCTGTACAGTAACTTATCTATTACTGTTGCTTATCTATTTTATGTGTAGTAATTTGTATCTGTTGATCCCATACACTTAATTTGTCCTTCCACCCCTTTTTGGTAATGACAGGTTTGTTTTCTATGTCTGTGAGTCAGTTTCTGTTTTGTATAAACATTCATCTGTATTATTTTTAGATTCCACATATAAGTGATATATAGTATTTGTCGTTCTCTGTCTGACTTACTTCACTAAGTATAATAGGTCTCTCCATGTTGCTGCCAATGACAATATTTCATTCTTTCTGTGGCTGAGTAATATTCCATTTTATATATATATATATATATATATATAAATAAAATATACACGGGTGTGTATTTGTATGTGTGTGTGTGTGTGTATATATATATATATATATATATATATATATATATATAAAGAGAGAGAGAGAGAGAGAGAGAGAGAGAGAGTTGTGTTCATGTCTTGACTATTGTAAATAATGCTGCTGTGAACAACACAGGGGTGCATGTATCTATTTGATGTAGTGATTTTTGTTTTTTCTGGATATACACCAGACTGGAATTGCTGGATATATAGTAGCTCTATTTTTAGTTTTTTAAGGAACTCCATATGTTTTCCATAGTGGCTACACAAATTTACATTCCACCAACAGTGTACGAGCTTCCCTTTTCTCCAACATTTGTTGATGACGGCCATTCTGACAGGTGTGAGGTGATACCTCATTCTGGTTTTGATTTGCATTTCTCTAATAATCAGTGATGTTGAGCATCTTTTCATGTGCCTGTTGGCCATCTGTATGTCTTTTCTGGAAAAATATCTATTTAAGTCTTCTCCCCATTTGTTGATTGGGCTTTTTTTTTTTTAATATTGAGTTGTATCAGCTGTTTGTATATTTCAGATAATCACTCCTTATTGGTTGCATCATTTGCAAATATTTTCTCCCATCCCATAGGTTGTCTTTTCATTTTGTTGATGGTTTCCTTTGCAGTGCAAAACTTTTAATTAGGTACCCTTTGTTTATTTTTGCTTTTATTTCTTCTGCTTTGGGAGACTGATCCAAGAAAATATTGCTACAACTTATGTCAAAGTGTGTTTCACCTGTGTTCTCTTCTAGGAGTTGTTCGGTTTCATGTCTTACATTTAGGTCTTTAAACCATTTTGAGTGCATTTTTACATATGGTGTGAGTGAATATTCTAATTTTCATTGTTTTACATGTAGCTGTTCAGCTTTCCCAACACTACGTGCTGAAGAGACTGTTTTCTCCATTGTATATTCTTGCCTTCTCCATCATAGATTACTTGACCGTATAAATGTGTGGGTTTACTTCTGGTCTCTCTGTTCTGTTCCACTGATCTTCTTGTCTGTTTTTGTGCTAATACCATGCAGTTTTGATTACTGTAACTTTGTAGTGTAGTCCGAAGCCTGGGAGGGTTATACCTCCAGCTTTGTTTGTTTTTTTCTCAGAATTGCTTTGGCAAATTGGGGTCTTTTGTGCTTCCATATAAATTTTACGATTATTTGCTCAAGTTCAGTGAAAAATGTCCTGGGTATTTTGATAGAGATTGCATTAAATATGTAGATTGTTTTCAGCAATATGGCCATTTTAATAATATTGATTCTTCTAAGCCAAAAGCATGGGATATCTTTCCATTTCTTTAAATCATCTTCGACTTCCTTCATTAATGTCTTATAGTTTTCAGCATATTGGTCTTTCACTTCCTTGGTTAAGTTTATTCCCAAGTATTTTTTTGATGTGATTTTATTTTATTTTTTTTTTACTTTTCTTTTTGATATTTCATTATTGGTGTACAGAAATGCAACAGATTTCTGTATATTAAGTTTGTATCCTGCAGCCTTGCTGAATTCATTTATTAGTTCTAATAGTTTTGGGGTGGAAACTTTAGGGTTCTGTATATAGAGTATCATGCCATCTGCAAATAGTGACAGTTTTACCTCTTCCCTTACAATTTGGATACCTTCTATTTCTTTTTCTTGTCTAATTGCTGTGTCTAGGACTTCCAATACCATGTTAAATAGAAGCAGTGAGAGTGGGCATCCTTGTCTTGCTCCAGATTTTAGCGGGAAGGCTTTCAGCTTTTCACTATGGAATATTGTGTTGGCTGTGGGTATATCAGTTATTCAATCTAAAAATAAAGTCCACATAAAAGTGATTTGAAAGCTTAGTGAGTTGATCAGATGGTTCATTAATTTGTTATTGAGGTTCCAGATCTCAGCTTTTCCTTGGAATAACCCTAATTTTCATAGTCTTGCCAGCTGCACTCCACATCACAGAGGCAAAGAAAAAACAGAAGGCATTGCTATATTGCATGATGACTAATGGGCCATGTGAGAGTTTAAATTTGTTTTCTTCTCCAAAAGATTTGGAGCAGAATTTTTTCTAAAATTAAATTATGTCCCATATAAAATACAAAGATAACGGAGGTCTAGAAAAAAATCCCTTGGCTTATTAAGAAGTATGAAAAGAGTTCTTAGGGGTATTGAAAGGAATATTGGTTTTGGAAATTAAGGATTTGCTTGGAGTCCTGCCTTTACCATAACTAGTTACCTTACCTTCAGTAAAACTTTGGCATCTCTGAAGTCCATCATCTGAGAAACAGGATAATAATCCAACTCATAGTTATTGAAAGATGAAAGCAACTTGTATGTTGTAATGCATAAAAAAGTTATTTTTGTTTTCTGTTAGTAAACTCTTCCAAGTTAGATTCTCTTTTTTTCCTGGACCCAGAATAACTGTAAGCTCACAATGAAATATGTTAATAGCTGAGGCTGTGCAATCTCAAAATAGTGATAGTATGTCTTTTTCATTTAGATAGCAACATCTGCTCTATAGTGTTTGTCTTCTGGTCTTTTAAAAAAATATTGTATTTTCAATGTCAATTTTAGCAGGTATGGATTGAAAATAACCTCTCACAATAAACAGAAATGACTGACAATAAAATTAGCATGATTTCGTCAGTTGGTACAATCCATGCAACTGACAGATCAGCTTCTATCACTTTGACAAATCCTTTACTTACTAATTATTTCCATCTAGAGCACACAAATGTTTAATTCATTCATTCAGAATCTTTCAAGTCGTGATTGTACAATGTTTACTTCAAGTTTTGGCTTTGATTAATAAATCACTCCCTTACCTCCGAGATCTTTTTTTTTTTTTTTTGGCCTCTCACTGTTGTGGCCTCTCCCGTTGCGGAGCACAGGCTCCGGACGCGCAGGCCCAGTGGCCATGGCTCACGGGCCCAGCCGCTCCGCGGCATGTGGGATCTTCCCGGCCCGGGGCACGAACCCGTGTACCCTGCATCGGCAGGCGGACTCTCAACCACTGTGCCACCAGGGAAGCCCCGAGATTTTATTTTTAAAAACCTTTCTTTCCTCCTAAAGGATGGTTTCCTGACCTATCAGATGGAACCATAACAAATTGCAAACTTTGACGCAATAAGTTAGGAATTTTTAATTGTAGCCCAACTTCAAAAACAAAGGCTGGCAAAGATCATTTTTCCTCATCTCAGTAAATTCTTGGATTTTTGAGCTCTAGAATGAACAGAAGACCCTTTCATCTTCAGCTGTTGAGGACACGTGCGCTGAGGAAGGGACTAATGTGGCTTGTGGTTCTCTCTGGTTGTTTTTCTCCCCAGCAGCGCCTCTGAGCTCACTTAAACCTCCGAGAGTGGACACTGCTCCAGTGGTCTCATCTCCCTATCAAAGAAGAGATTCAGACAGATACTGTGGGCTCTGTGCAGCCTGGTTTAACAATCCTCTGATGGCCCAGCAGCATTATGATGGCAAGAAACACAAAAAGAATGCAGCAAGAGTTGCTTTGTTAGAACAGCTTGGGACAACTCTGGATACGGGGGAGTTAAGAGGTAAGAGAAACTTCTTATTTCTGCCACAGAACTGGGCTTTCAGAGAAAGTGTTTTCATAAACTGGGATGATTCTTCCTATTGCTTTGCTTACTAAGGACAATTCTAGGATCCTCCAAAAGGAATAGAAGAAAAAGGAAATGAACAGAAAACTAATTTTTTCCATCTCCTTTCTTTCAAAGTATTTGTGATTGCCATATTTTTATTGACTACATAGTAGTCAATACTATGTTCAGATCAAAACCACCCACTCATGAACCAGAGTTTTTCCTTCTGCTTTATCTTTAAACACCTTCTGGAATGAATGCTTTTGTACATGAGCAGTACAAGAGCAGATGCAAAAAAGGCCAAATGGTGTTATCTTAATTTTAAACTTTTGTGCTTTTATGAATTCAGCCAAAACAAAGCAACACATTGGCTCCATTTCATGGATTAAATTAAGCCCAAGGCCTTTTCGTGGGCATATCTAGGAAGCTGAGGTAACACAGTACTGTGGACCACTATAGAATCAATACCTGGCTCCTCCCATCCCCCATCTGTTAACCTATTTTCTCGGTTGATGGAAACCACAGAGCATTTTAAGTTCATGTGAGATTTTACAGAAGTTGCTGAGTGGAGACTTGGAATCATAGGGTGAGGATCAATCCTATGGATTCCTGAGGAAGCCACATACCATTCTGTGGAAGCTAATAGAATATTTCATCGTCAACAACCATTTAAACATTTTTTGATCACCTAAACCGTTTTGATCAACTGATGTTGGCAGTGTAGAAGTAGAAATGCATTTTCTCAGAAAACTAATTCTGCAAAGGGTGCTCTACTATACCTCAGATATTTTATGGTTTAGATATACTTTTAGAAGTTGGCCAGGAGATCATCCATCATAATGGCTGTAATAACAAAGTTTACAAGTCAGTTCTGAGAATGCAACCTGGGTTTGAGCTGGGTTCGGTATGTAGAGCCTGCAATTCTTATTATCCTTACCAGGCTATGAGCCTCCAAGGGAAAATAACCTGGTATAATTCTAGACCAAATAAATGGGACAGAAGATCTTGCTGTGTGACCTGACAGGAGGGACAGGTCACTTCTGATTATGTTGGTTGGGGAAGACTTCACCAAAGAAAAGGACTGGAGTTGGAAATAGAAAGGTGGGTGGTCTTTTAGCAGGTGAGAAGGTATCCCATGTGAGCAGAATCATATATGTTTAGGCAAAAGAGAGGAAAACATAAGCTGTCGCTGGTGAATAAACAGATTATCATGGAAGAAGCCTATCATACAGCATAGATTTAGGACTGCAGGTCCATTAGGAGATCTATGGAGCTTGAGAGACTGATTTTTCCAAGATAATGATTAAAAACAGCAAATGAGAGCAAAGAGGAAAAACACTATTTTTGTGGAGGTTTTCTAGCTCTAGAGAAACAACATGGAGCTTAATATTTCAGTATGTTGGATAATCATGTTGCAAATGCTTTTGAATTGTTGGTACTATTGCTGTCTGCTGGGGAATTTCTTGTGTTCACAGTCTCTGTCTTGTTAAAAATACAGGAGGAGTATTTTTTAGCTGAAGGCCTCCCATGTCTCGCTGTTCCTGGCAGATAACAAGTCTGCTCCGCGACTCCTTCATGGCAGGCACTGAAGGAGAAAAATAGGGCTTTATTTATGTTTTGTGCCAGATATTATGACTCGTAGAAGAATTATTCCTAGAGCACATTCTTCTTGTCTGTTTTGAACTATCGGTGCTGCATCTTTTAGGTACAACCATGTCTTAATGACTTGGGAGTCTGAATTCTGTAACATTTGAGTGGTTTGTCTTTTATCCCAAAGACAAAAAAGGCTGCTCTTGGACTTGATAACTCAATGTGATTCTGACTCAGGAGCACATGAAACGCGATTAGCATCGAACACAGCGTCCTTGAAACCGACCTTTTCACCCACCCCAGGTGACATCTTGATGTATATGTATTCAGGCATTAAATATTGCAAAAGTTTAGGGAATAAAGCAATGATGATAACCTAGCATGTTTTAAAACACACGCGCGCATGCGCGCGCGCACGCGCGCGCACACACACACACACACACACACACACACAGTCTTCTATTTCTGGAACGCTTCTAGTGCATGGTCGATCAATTAATAAAGGCAAAAATGCTAACCAGTAAATACAGGCATATCCATAACTTTTAAAAAACTGGTGTCAAGCAGCTGGAGGATGGCAGTGTCACAGGCTTCCTCTCCTTCTTAGCACTTCTCAGTTTTTAATTTTTTTATTTTATTTTATTTTTTTGGCTGTGCGGCACGTGGGATCTTAGTTCCCTGACCAGGGATCGAACCTGTGCCCCCTGCAGTGGAGGCATGGAGTCTTAACCACTGGACCGCCAGGGAAGTCCCAGCACTTCTCAGTAAAACCCTACATCATTTACCGGTTTATTATGGTTTTCCTGATTTCTCCCTACTCACCCTATAGACTGTTAGCAACTTGAAAGCAGGAATCTATGTCTGCTTTGCCCACTGATGTGTTCAAAAACACCTAGAACAGTGACAGACACAGAGTAGGTACTCAATAAAATTGCTGAATGAATGAATAAACAGAGAAAGCAGAATTTAAAAGTCACCTAAAATTCTGCATTTTTTAACATGGCAATACTTTTCATTTCCAAAAGGATCCTGATTGAATAATTTTTACAAGACATTATTTATGATTTTTTCTTCTAATTTAAAAAGACGATGTATATTTTATATATTGTTAAAAGCAGAGATATTAAGTATTATATCGTCACTGAGTGTAACCCACGCTCCTACCAAGATCCGTAACTTTTCCATCATGACGTCATTCCCACGGGCCCCATCCCAGTCAATCCTAACTTCCCATTCCAGGGAACCAATTTTCTTATTTCTTTCACCAAAATTTAGTTTTGCCTGCTCTAAAATTTCATATAATTGTCACAGAAAGTATGTACTTTTCTGTGTCTAGCTTCTCATATTGGTTTTTTTTTTTTTTTTTTTTGCGGTACGCGGGCATCTCACTGTTGTGGCCTCTCCCGTTGCGGAGCACAGGCTCCGGACGCGCAGGCCCAGCGGCCACGGCTCACAGGCCCAGCCGCACTGCGGCATGTGGGATCCTCCCGGACCGGGGCATGAACCCGCACCCTCTGCATCGGCAGGCAGACTCTCAACCAGTGTGCCACCAGGGAAGCCCTCATATTGTTTTTGAAACGTATCCATTTGTTGCATAAAAAGCAGAGTAGCCCCTTGCTCTTTATCACGGAGTGGTTTTCTTCTAGACAGAAATCCCACAATATGTCTAGCCATTCTCCTCTTGACATTTTTGGGGCTATTTTGAATAAGGCTTTCATGAACATTCTTTTTGTTGTTGTTGTTGACAGATGTTTTTACTTCTCTTGTTAAATACCTCAGAGTAGAATTGCTGGGTCATAGTCATAAGTTGGGTGTATTTTTAACTGAACAAGAAACTACCAAAATGTTTTCCAAAGTAGCTGTATTATCTTGCACACCCTAAAGCAACATATATGAATTCCATATCCTCACCAACGTTTGTTTTTATCAGTCTTTCAAATATTAGTTATTCTAGGGGGTGCAGGAGAGTATTTCATTATGGCTTTAATTTGTGTTTCCATGTTGACTAATTATGTCAAACACTTTAAAATGTTGGTCATTTGTATATCTTCCTTTGTGAAATGTCTGTTCGTGTCTTTTGCCTATTTAAAAAAACTAGCTGTCTGCCTCTTTATTTATTTAATTTTTTTAACATCTTTATTGGAGTATAATTGCTTTACAATGGTGTGTTAGTTTCTGCTGTATAACAAAGTGAATCAGCTATATGTATACATATATCCCCATATCTCCTCCCTCTTGCATCTCCCTCCCACCCTCCCTATCCCACCCCTCTAGGTGGTCACAAAGCACCAAGCTGATCTCCCTGTGCTATGTGGCTGCTTCCCACTAGCTATCTGTTTTACATTAGGGAGTGTATATATGTCCATGCCACTCTCTCACTTCGTCCCAGCTTCCCCTTCCCCTTCCTGGTATCCTCAAGTCCATTCTCTACGTCTGCATCTTTATTCCTGTCCTGCCCCTAGGTTTTTCAGAACCATTTCTTTTTTTTTTTTTTTAGATTCCATATATATGTGTTAGCATACGGTATTTGTTTTTCTCTTTCTGACTTACTTCACTCTGTATGACAGACTCTAGGTCCATCCACCTCACTACAAATAACTCAATTTCATTTCTTTTTATGGCTGAGTAATATTCCATTGTATATATGTGCCACATCTTCTTTATCCATTCATCTGTTCATGGACACTTAATGTTGTTTCCATATCCTGGCTATTGTAAATAGAGCTACAGTGGACATTGTGGTACATGACTCTTTTTGAATTATGGTTTTCTCAGGGTATATGCCCAGTAGTGGGATTGCTGGGTTATATGGTAGTTCTATTTTTAGTTTTTTAAGGAAACTCTATACTGTTCTCCACAGTGGCTGTATCAGTTTACATTCCCACCAATAGTGCAAGAGGGTTCCCTTTTCTCCACACCCTCCCCAGCATTTATTGTTTATAGATTTTCTGATGATGGCCATTCTGACCGGTGTGAGGTGATACCTCATTGTAGCTTTGATTTGTGTTTGTCTAATGATTAGTGATGTTGAGCATCCTTTCATGTGTTCGTTGGCAGTCTGTATATCTTGTTTGGAGAAATGTCTTTATGTCTTCTGCCCATTTTTGGATTGGGTTGTTTTTTGATATTGAGCTGCATGAGCTGCTTGTAAATTTTGGAGATTTATCCTTTGTCAGTTGCTTCATTTGCAAATATTTTCTCCCATTCTGAGGGCTGTCTTTTCGTCTTGTTGATGGTTTCCTTTGCTGTGCAAAAGCTTTGAAGTTTCATTAGGTCCCATTTGTTTATTTTTGTTTTTATTTCCATTTCTCTAGGAGGTGGGTCAAAAAGGATCTTGCTGTGATTTATGTCATAGAGTGTTCTGCCTATGTTTTCCTCTAAGAGTTTTATAGTGTCTGGCCTTACATTTAGGTCTTTAATCCATTTTGAGTTTATTCTGGTGTATGGTGTTAAGGAGTGTTCTAATTTCATTCTTTTACATGTAGCTGTCTAGTTTTCCCAGCACCTCTTATTGAAGAGGCTGTCTTTTCTCCATTGTATACTCTTGCCTCCATTATCAAAGATAAGGTGACCATATGTGCTTGGGTTTATCTCTGGGCTTTCTATCCTGTTCCATTGATCTATATTTCTGTTTTTGTGTCAGTACCATTCTTTATTGTTGAGTAGTAGGTAGAAGGTTTTCATATATTATAAATTCAAATCCTTTGTCAGGTGTACCCATTGTGAATATTTTCTCCTAGACTGTGACTTGGCTCTTCATTTTCTTAAATAATGTCTGGTAAGCAGACACTATTGAATTATCAAAGTATAATTTATCTTTATTTTCTTTCATAATCATTGCTTTTTGTGTCCCATCTAGACAGTCTTTGCCTCCACTCATGATCAAAGGTAATCTTGTATATTTTCTTCTACAAGTTTCATAATTTTAGCTTCTACATCTAGGATTATGATGTATCTCAAATTAATTTTTGTGTATGGTGTGAGGAAGGGGTTGACATTCATTTTGATTTTAGATATTTACCCAGTTGTTGCAGCACATTTGTTGAAATTATTATTTTTTTCCTCGTTGGATTTTTTTGGCGCCTCTTTTGAACATCTATTGATTGTGTGTGAGTCTGTTTCTGTACAATCTATTGTGTTCCATTGACTTATTTGTCTATCTTTATGCCAGCACCACACTGTATTTATTTATAGCATTAGAGAACTTTTGATATCAGGTAGTGCAAGTTCTCCAGCTTTGTTCTTTTTTCTCAAGATTGTTTGGCTGTTCTAAATCCTTCACATTTCTATATAAATGTTAGAATCAGTTTTTCAGTCTCTACGTAGAAAGTTTGGTGGAATACTGAATGGGACTTCATTTAATCTATAGATCAATTTGGGGAGATTTATTTAAATGACTCACAATATTGAATCTTACAATCCATGAACATCATATATCTCCCTATTTACTTCTTTCTTTAAGTTTTATCAGCACTATCACGTAGTTTTCCATGTAAAGATTTTACACATTATTAGTTGAATGTATCCTTGAGTACTTTGTGCTCTTTAACACTATTATAAATTTTATATATATATATATATGTATATATATATATTTTTTTTTTTTTTGGCGGAACACGGGCTTCTCACTGTTGTGGCCTCTCCCGTTGCGGAGCACAGGCTCCGGACACACAGGCTCAGCGGCCATGGCTCACGAGCCCAGCCGCTCCACGGCATGTGGGATCTTCCCGGACCGGGGCACGAACCCGTGTCCCCTGCATCGGCAGGCGGACTCTCAACCACTGCGCCACCAGGGAAGCCCTAAATTATATTTTTTGAAATTTCATTTTTATGTGTTTCTTACTGACATATAGAAAATACAATTAATTTTTATACATTGACCTTGATTCCTGTGACCTACACATAACTTTCTACCTATTATTTGTATATAATTTAATAGCACAAAAAAACCTTGTACCTTTTGTATTTTTTTGGTATCCACACTATTTAGTCATTGGAAACTCTACAGAACCGTATTAGCTTTCTGGCCTTCCTTTGCTTCAAGTGGCAAATCAAATTTTTAAAAAGGAAATTATTCTTGTAGATTAACAAGGGATTTTAAATGGGATTGGCCTAAATAGTTATTAATATGAATAACCTGGTTACTGACTCAAGTTTAGTGATATTTGTTCCAGAAAGTAGATGACATCTGTCTCTACTTCCAACTTTTAGCTTAATAAGAAAAATGGCCACCTCTTTCTGAACATGGAGTCTAATGTAGAAAGAAAAGGAAGTTATTGAATTATAGAATTATAAATTCCAATGGACAGAAAGTGCTTTAGAGGTTTTCTTTGTAGTTCAATTTCTTCTTGCTAGCATAAAACACAGATATAAGGCAATTTCTTATGTAGAAACAGGGCGAGTATAAATTATGAATTTAGAGCTCAGTGAAAATAGAATATTCATTTTGCAGACATTTATTATTTATTCTTTTAAAAGTGTTAGGATGAGAAAATGCACAGTTATTTCATTGTTTCGGAGGAAACGAAAACAGAGCAAAAGAATTCATTTGAAAATTTCATAATGTTTCTGAGCATCAGATGCAGACAGTGCTGGAAAGGACATCAAACATCATGAATTATGCCCCTTGTTTTTGCAGAGCAGGGTTCTGGGGCCCAGAGAAGTGCGGTAACTGTCCCCTTCTAAGTTATGGCTCCGGATTGGAGGTGCGTCCATTTCCAATGACTCCTCATTGACTAGCTAGAACTCTGATGATTAACTCTTTTGTTTCAAAACAGTTAAGTTTGGGAACTTACGTATATTTTAGTATTAAACTCTCTTTGAATTCAAGTATAGAATGGGCACAGTTCAACTCTCAGCTTTCTGGGAATGAATGATTTACAGGGTACATCCTATATTTTAATAAAAGAGTTTTCTCCACCTTCATGACTCCATCTCAGTTAGAGAGAATCTAGAAAAGGCAAAGAAATCATATTCACTTTTCCCAGAGGCCTGGGATTGAGAAGCAAAATTCTGCGAAGAGAAAGCTATTTCTAGAGAGGCTGCTAGAATTGATGACTCCCTCTGTAATGCAGCTTCTGCCTTTATTGGAGGGAATGGGGAATCATTTCCAGGGGTTACAGGAAGCTTACCTAGGACTTCAAATCATAAAAGTGGTATGTGAGTGAGAATGAGAAGACTTTCCTCAAAACAGGCAGAACACTGGAGTGAGAGAGATTTACTTTTTGAATTATTTCTGCTGTGGACTTTCAGATGATCGTGGGTTCCTCTTAATATTAGTTTGGCCTTTGCCCACGTGGCAGGCGGTAGACAGCTTGGTCATATCATTCAGTGACCCTCCTCCACCTTCAGGTCACCTAAGGTACCTGTGCAGGGGACTTGGGCACTGGGGCTTCTCCAAGACCAGGAAAGGAAAGGCAGTCTAGGTTAAAAAATGAACAGTTTCCAAAGGCAACAGGTGCAACTATTGCTGTGCGACAATTACCCCAAAATTTAGTGGCTTAAAACATGGTAAACATTTATTATCTCTCAAAGTTTCCAGGGAGGAATTTGGGAGTGGCTTGGCTAGGTGATTCTGGCTTGAGGTTTCTTATCACTTTGCACCTGAGATGTCAGCCTGGGCTGCAGTTCTACTTCTAAAGGTGTCTCATTCCATTCTGGAAAACAGAGTCGTGGTTGCCGGTCATTGGCGGTGAGGGGAAGAGGTTGGCTACAGTGGGGCCGTAAGAGGGCATCTGGGGGTTGTGGAACTTGTCTGGACCCTGATATGGCTTCCTGACTGTATGTGTTTGTTTGTCAAAACTCACATAACTGTATCCAAGGAGAGAGTGGGGAGAGTGGCATGTCAATTTCAAGAGCCAAATAAAAGAAGAAAGAAAATGGGAGCCACTCATATGTTGGTAGGAGGCCTCTGTTTTTCTCCTCGTGGGCCTCTCTCAGGAGTTTTGAGGGTGCTCGTGCTGTGGCCCTGGCTTCCTACAGAGCCTCGGGTGAAAGCCATCTTTTTTAGGATGCTCCAAGGTCACATGGCCTCGCTTCCATCACCTTCTGTTGGTTAGAAGTCAATGCCAGTCCCTATTCGAGGGGTGGTCGGGAATTCAACTCCACCTTTGAAGAGGGGACTACCAGAGAACACGTGGACATTTTTAAACCACCACAATCAGAATGCAGGTGGACACCCGACCTATGTGACAAATACTGTGCTGTCATACCCTTTGTAGACTTTGGAGTGGAAAACACCTCATCCACAGGAGGCATTAAAATATGCAATAAACACAAGTCAAGGATTTCATTTTAAAAATCTGATCGAGGTTTCTGCCTATTCTCATGAGGACCAGGTCAACAGAAAATAGTTTCTCTGAGGTCCTCTGCCCAAGAATTGATGGATGTGACAGTGGGAATCGGCAAAGACAGGGCACACTTTCCCAGCTGAAGGTTGCCTGAGAATCTCCATTTGAGTTTTCAACAATCCTTCCTTCATCCGACAACCATTTTCCCTTAGGACATGGCCACTCCAATACGCTTGGGGATTCCAGAGTTTTGGGGAGCAAATTAATTGGAGTTAACAGTTTGCTCGTGGGCTCCTAATCTCCCTGTGAGATGATAGAAACAGAAATTCTGATCAGGTGACTCGAGGTCAAGATTTTAGAAACAGAAAGCTTGTTATGTGTTGATTGATTTCCTCTTTGATGCCTTCTTTGATGTTTTTCATTTATTTTCCACTTCATTCCACTAACATTGAACTCCTATCTGGTACCAAGCACAAAGTGCTGGAGATTCTGCAGTGAATGAGAAGAGAAGGTTCCTATTGAGAAGAAGCAGGAAATAAACAAGCAAAATACATTTAGCCTGTGACAAGTGCTAATGGGAGGTGTGTTCCTTTAAATGGGAAAGTTAGTGACAACCACTCAGAGAAGCTGACATTTTGAACTGTGACCAGAAGGCTCCTGACACGAAGCATCTGCCCCTTCAAGCAGAGGTGCTGGCAGGTGCAAAGGCCCTGTGGTAGGCAGAGGGCCTGAAGCTAATGAGAGGAGAGGGGTAAAAAGTGAGATTGTGACCTAGATGAGGTCACACTGCATAGATCAAATAGGTCATGGGAAGAAGTTGTGATTTATTCTTGGGAAGAAGTTGTGATTTATTCTAAGTGCACCCAGGTGTTTGCATCTCATTTTATTTGTGAATCCAAATGTTCCACCTTTTCTCTACTTTAGGGCTTAGTTCATTTCCATTCCGGGTCACCGGCTCTTCCCTCTGTCCAAGAGCAGGTCCTGCTTCTGTCATTCCTGGGGACGCACCCTTTACCTGCTTCCTTTGTTCAGGGCTACATTTCTCAAATCACAAGCAGGTTTTTCGGGTAGCAGCCCTTTCTGGCCGGAGGTCCATCATTCATTCATGGTTTTCAGGACTAAGAAAAAGCTCTGGAGTTCCTTTAGTATGAAAGTCCTACTGACCAAGGTCTCTTAATAGTTTTGGGGGAGGGGGGGCATGGGGGGAGAACTGAAATTTCTTGACAGTCTTGGGGAGGAAACCAAGCTCGGGAGGAGCATGCTGGTTTCTGAAAAAGAGCAGGGGAGTTAGAAAGAGATGCATTAGGTGCATCCAGGCATGTTTGGGCAGCTTATTCACAGGAAAATGGACCTAACAAGTCCCCATTGAAGTCTTCATTTCAGAACAGAGGATTCTGGCCACTGATTGAGCCTTGTTTAAGTGGGCAAGTAAAAGAGCCCTGTGAAGGTGACAGTGGGCGTGGGAATGGAGGTGGGACTCCCAGATGGTGCGATCAGAGGCGTCAGGTGAACCTTGAAGGACACTGGAAGATGTGCAGGTCAGGCAGCTGAGTGGGACCGCACTGCCGGCTGAGGATGGACCCCACGCAAAGGCCTGCGAGCTGGAGGGACAGCAGCGCCCCTGGGGGAACTGTGTGGGATGGCTGGAGCTTAAGGCTACTTTTGGGGAAAATGGGAGAAGCACCTCGAGAAACAGTCAGATCATGGCGCCGGTTGAATACTTCCAACTGAACCCTGAAGGTTATGGGGAGTAACTTAAAGATTTTTGGCAGGAAAGTTACGTGTTGATATTTGTATTTTTGAAAGAGATGTCTACAGACAGCAGTGTGGAGCCTGGATTAGAAGGGAACTGGATGGGAGGCAGGGAGATTCATTGGGAGGCTACTAATTTAATCCAGTGAGAAATTATGCCAACTTGAGCTAAAGAAAGTAGCAGCAGGAATATCAGTAAAGGGAAAAAATGAGGAACAAATTGGATGTGAATTCAACAGAATTTGGTGGAAGTTGGTCCTCCAGAGCCCTTGACAGCTGTGCCTTCCATGTACAGGCAGGACCTGCCCATGATTGACTCTCAACTGCATATCCAGATACCGTCAGAACCTTCTGCTGAAGCGCGAATCCCAGGGCTGGGCATTTGGTGTTATCTGTCCTGATACTTTTAACCCAGTCGTGGTCTTGTCAAAGTTTCTGGACAGCAGGGTCCATACCTTCTTATTCTTTGTATCTCCTACGGGATGCAGAACAACGTATCGTTGATGGAAGGTCCTGGATGGATGCCTAGTATCTGAGTGGTCTCACTCCTGTTAACCAACTCCAGTTTTTCTGGTGCACTCAGAATTATGGGTCTCAAACGGATGATTGAACATTTCCCAGTGCTGAATACTTGATAAGAAATTACTATGTCAAGTATTTTTATTCCATTTAATAAGCTAAAACAAAAGCCTTAGTTCATTCCTTATAGGAATATTTTCAATCTCTGAAAGCTGTATGTATTTTATCTAGTTGAGGATCAGCAGAAAATAGGACCTTTAAGCAGGTATGATAATTATAGAACAATTGAATGGTAGGGGAAGAGGTACCAGAAGAAAATGCTCAGCTTAGCTTACACCTGGTCCTTTTTGCATTATTATTTTTAATGTGTTTTGACACCTCAGCTGTTGCATCTAGACTTGCTCTGATGTCCAGAGCCCATGTTTTGGGTTAGATAATTAAACTGCTTAAATGGCTCATGTTCCTGTCATATTATTGGAATGGGAAAATAGGGTGATATGGAAGACGTCATTTTCATTCATTCATTCATTCACTCACTCACTCATAGTTACTAAGTATCTATTATGTACCAGGCTCTGTGCCTGAAGATTTACTTCATATTGAAATGTGTGCGACTCATCATCCAATCTCAAAGCTTTTAAAGTCTTGAGAAGAGCAGGGAGAGCAAAATAATACATTTATTGAAATAAATATAACACAAAATATGAAAAAATAAAGTCAGAGCTTAAAAGCCACTCCAGCATGATGCTTTGGGAATTGAAAGTAGGGAAACAATGACTTCCAACCTGGAGTTAGCATCAGGACACATGGAAACTGATGACCGGTTTCTTTAGAGCAGAGGAGTCAGCATGACTAAAAGTGTAGAGAGATGGCAGAAGCATGAGCATGATTAACAATCCAGTTCACTGGAGTCAGTGAGATAAAACTGAGAAAACAGATCGGAACCAAATTATAAACAGCCTTACATGTCAGGCAAAGCTGAACTTTATTTGATAGACACTGACATCTTTTGTTTTTTGGGTTTTTTTCCTCGAGTAGGATGATGACCGGTCTTATCTGTGCTTTGGGGGGATAACTCTGTGATGGATTGTAATGGGGGGTTCAGGAGGCCAGGAGACTGGATAGAATTGATGCAGAAGGCCTGGAGGGGCCCAAGGTCCAGCAGGGGGAGGGAAGAAATGGGACCAGTGAAAGATACATGTATTTCTCTTTGCTCTGTTCAGCAGACTTCCCCACGTCAGCCAAATGAAAAGAAGTCAGAGCATTAGAATTCTCAAAGACACCTTGGCGAGGCCTTGGGAACACTCATAGGAAAAATAGAAATGTAATGAGTGATATGGGTAATGACAAATTTCTGTTCACTCTCAAATCCAACAAGAAATGTAGTTGATGAACATTCATGGCAGTCTGCTTACATCCCGTAGGGCCATTCTTTCTTCAGCCGAGACAGATTCTGGTCCATTATTGCTTTTCATGAAGCTAATGAATGGAGCACTGTCTGAAGAAGCTGGGTTAACTCTTCATCATCACTGACTGGGCTCCAGAAGGGATGAGCTCGGCTTTTCAAACAGAATCATTCTGTCTCCATGTATGCGTTGTGGGCACACTCATCAAACAGAGAACTACAAAGCCACTTGGACTTCTAATTTCAGAGTGGGCTAATACATTGGAAACAGCCTTAAATTTGACACATGGAGACAGTGTCCTTGGTTTTGAGATGCTGACCAAGAAAAGGGCAAAAGCAACGTCAAAACACACCCACCAAAAATCCAGGTTACTTAAGTGTTCTTTAGTTGCCAATTTTGGCTACACTGAGGAAGCTGACAGTATCATGTGAAGATGCTTTCCTTCCTCAGTGCTCTAAGGCTTCTCCTCAGTATTGATCGAAGGTCTCTATTGTTTAGTTTAAGCTCCAAAAACAGAGATCGTATTTTGCAAGAGCTCAGCATGGTGTTTTCCTAAGGTTTTGGGAACACATATCTGCTGTGCTGACTCTTAAAGAGCTGCGGGCTTTGGTAGTGGCTCTGTTAGTTGGGCTTTGTATTCAACAAAATAAGGGATGCTTTGGGAAAAGATGCAAAATCAGGAGAAACCTGTCTTTTAACAAGTGGGAAACTTTTCTTTGTTTCTAAAATTATAGCTTTAACTGCACGCAAAAGAGTAATCATAAGTCAATTTTTTTCAAAGCTGCTACCGATAGACCTAATTTTCTGCAATAGATGGGATTCTATAAAGTGGATTGTGAACTGAGATTAAGGTATACAAATGTCAGGTTTACTCAAAGGAGAGCCTACTGATGGATGTTTTTGTTCACTATCTTATTTTGACTAATATTTAATGGGCACTTAGCGTATAACAAGCATTGTGATAAACCCTGGGGTATAAAGATGGCATTGCCCTGAAATATAAAAGACATTCTTCCATCTTCAAGAAGTCCACAGCAATATTTTGAAAAGCTGTTTACCTGAAAATCTCTGGTGTATCCTGCGTACATAAACGTATAGAGATACAGGAAGGAAAACACACCCACAAAAGTGTAGTGCGTTCTACACGTTTGATCTATTTTTCAAACAGCTTCTGCTACCGGCAATTATCGTCTCATGTGAACAGTTCCCCAGGAAACTGGGGATTTTATAGTTGACGTTGATGTAAGGGAAGAAGCATTAGGCATCCTGGTAAATTGTGTCTGGAACCTTTGTATGGCTATATGCCCAGGGTGGAAACTGCTACATGCAAATGGAGACAGTCAATCCTATAGATGCTTTGCTCTAATGGAATCACTTGAAAGAAAGATCTCTTTATTTATTCATCCACTGGTTGGTCAATGAATCCTCATTAGGTGATTATTATGTTTGTGTTATATGTTATCATGCTGGATATTGGGATGCAGTAATGAACAAGACACAGTCATTGACTTCCGGAAATTTCCACGCTTAATAGGAGAAGCAAGCATTTTAACATTATTTTAAAAATATATTTAAAATTCCCAAACGATTTACATGTCCTTACTGTATGAAATGGGAAAATTTTCCTTAAAATCTTGGAGAAAACATTTTCATTTAAACATATACAATAATAAAACTAAAGATTTCCTCAGAAATATGGAGGCTGGTGGTGTGCTGCCAGTAGAAACGTTATTTACCAAAACAGATCTTTTATTTGAAAGGTATGTACGATACCTCCATTAGCTAAGTGGGTTCTTAGACCTGGGTAATGAACAAAAATACACCATAACTTGAGTTTGGAGTCTATTTTTGCAAAGTATGCCAATGCTACATTTACTAAAATAGCTAATGGACCAGAGGAGTGGCAGCATTGCTTTTCACTGATACCAGCTGGCTAACTGTTAACAGATTTGAAATGAGTTATCAAGCACTGCTGTTTTGTAAATAAGAGTCTTGAGTTTTTATGCTGTTACGCGTGAAAGAGGGGCATCTATCGCTCACTACGAACGCTTTTTTTTGGTGGGAGCTGTGGTTTCACAAAGTCCTGGTTACTCATTAAGGTTTGGTATAATGGACTCAGAGACAGAAACCCTGGAGTTGAGTCCTGTCTCTGTTAAGTAGCTGGGAGATGTTGATGGGTCGCTTCACCTGTCTGGGCCTCAGTTTCCTCTCTTATATAATGAAGGTGTTGGGCTGGTCATCCACAATGTCTCTTTAGCATCACCTTCCATCTAGTTTCCATCCCAACCGTCTGAACCACAAAGGAACACTTTATTGTAAGTCCATGTGCTTGGGGTGTGGACAGCTGAACCTCTGAAATAGGATCTGTTAACAGATTGTCTAAGACTGGTTTTTATGATGAAAATAAATGTTTTGCTTTGTTTTGTTTGGGGTACACGGGCCTCTCACTGTTGTGGCCTCTCCTGTTGCGGAGCACAGGCTCCGGACGCGCAGGCTCAGCGGCCATGGCTCACGGGCCCAGCCGCTCCGCGACATGTGGGATCTTCCCGGACCGGGGCACGAACCCGTGTCCCCTGCGTCGGCAGGCGGACTCTCAACCACTGCGCCACCAGGGAAGCCCTTCCTGGCTTTTTTGACCTTCGGACGCTTTCTTTAGGCTGGTGAGAGCTCTCATTTGTCCTGGGGTAGTTCCAGGTTTGTCAGCTATGCTGGTCTTCAGATATGCGAGGTCTTTTTGCCCTTACGATCCCATAGTCCCATCTGTGTAAACCAGAATCACCAGGAGGTTCTGCGTCTGGTCAGGAATGTTGGGAATGGCTCAGAACAGGTGTTTGGCACACAGGGAGTCCAAGTATCTCTCGTGACCAAATTCTGGAACAGCCGGCTGGGTTGTGGGTTCGTAGACCCTGTCTTCACCCCCCAGTGACCCTGACCAGCCACCGGCTGTGAGGTCTCTTGGGGCCATTCCTGGATTGGGGCCTGTGGTTTGATCCATGGACTTCCTTGTCCCCAAGCAAATCTCTAGGAGGTTAGAGCCCAGAGTTGTCTAAGTCTCTGCTCGAAACCGCATCAGAACCAGAGTTCTGCCGGGTCAGGGGGAGACAGAGTGAATAATAAAGCAGGCAGGTAGTGAAGGCCACCGTAAACTTCTCAGGAGTTCCTTCAAAGGCATTTCTGTCAACCATACCCTTCTGAGATCTACATTTCCTTCATGTTCCTTCGAGGCTGTGTTTGTCTGTTTTGTGGCCGTTTCCCCCTTCATTGTTATTTAAAAAATAGAACAGTTTATATACACGTCAGCAAGCAGAAGAGTGTTTAGAATTTTTTTTCTTTTTGGCAGATGAAGTATGGGAAGCAAGAGCCTTCCGAGGTTCTAGTCTAGATATGTTATCAAGTTGAGAGCGGCCCTGCGTGCCGGAACTCTTAAACGGGTCAGCTGCTTTCACCCCATTTTTCACACAGTGCCCAGGAGACAGGTTTCCAACAGGCCACTGTGCGGCCAACCTTATTTCGCAGAGAGGGAATCACTGAAGTCCCCGGAATTTAGGGCTGCGTGGGTGGGACCTGGGACAAGGTGGTGGTAGGGGGGTGGACAAGAGGACGAGGCTAAGGGTCCAGCCCGCCCACCCGCAACTTTAATCAGAGCAGTCCAGTATGTATGTGTTTCTAGGTAGTAGCTGTGTGGCCTTGGGCCACAGCAGGTTCCTGTGTGCCAGGAACCATTCTAAGTTCTTGAGGTGTATTAGGCATTGAATCCTCACACAGTCTAGGAGGTGGACAGATATCTATCCCTGTTTTAGAGATGAGCTCAGGTAATTTGCTCAAGATCATAGAGAGACGAAGCCAGGACACAAACTGGGCAGCTTGACTCCGAGCCCATGTCCTTACTCTCTACCAGTTTGCCTCCCAACTGACATGCGGTTGCTCACACCCTCTCATTATTCATCTCCCATGTTGGCCTCTGCACTTCCCCTCTGGCCCTCTCCAGTTCATCCTCCACAGAGCGGCTGAGTGATCACGAAGTGCACATCTTATCAGGTCAGTCCCCTGCTTAAAAACCTCAGTGGGGGCTTCCCTGGTGGCGCAGTGGTTGAGAGTCCGCCTGCCGATGCAGGGGACGCAGGTCTGTGCCCCGGTCCGGGAGGATCCCACATGCCGCGGAGCAGCTGGGCCCGTGAGACACGGCCGCTGAGCCTGCGCGTCTGGAGCCTGTGCTCTGCAACGGGAGGGGCCACAACAGTGAGAGGCCCACGTACCGCAAAAACAACAAAAACAAAAAAAACCCCACCTCAATGGCCCCCATTTCTCTTGGGATAAAGCCCCCTTAATTTTTAAAAATTACATATGATTTTTTTTAATTCCTCTTTTTAAAAAATTGAGACATAATTTACACGTCACGAGAGTCACCATTTTAAAGTATACAATTCCGTGACTTTTAGTGTGTTCGTGAAGTTGTGCCGCCGTGAACACAATTTTAGAATGTTTCTTCACCCCATAAAGCCCCGTAGCATCAGCATTTATTCCCCATTCTCTCCTCGCCCCAGCTGCCGGCAACCACTAATGTACATTCTGTCTCTGTGAACGTGCCTATTCTGGATATTTTGTATAGAAGGAATCATGCAGTGTGTGTCCTTTGCGTCTGGCTTTTTTACTTAGCACACTGTTTTTAAGGTCCATCTATACTGCAGCGTGTATCAGGACGTCATTCTTTTTATTGCTGATTCATCTTCCATTGTATAGATCACCTCTGTGTATCCAGTCAGCAGCTGATGGACATTGGGGCTGTTTGCACATTTTGACTATTATGAATAATACCACTTTGAACATTCGCATAAAAGTTTCTGTGTAAACATATGTTTCCAGGTCCCTTGGGTAGATGACTAGGAGTGGTGTTGCTGGGGTGTACGTAACTCTACATTTAACTTTTTAAGAAACTAAAGACCTGTTTTCAAAATTGTCTGTGCCATTTTCCGTTCCTACCAACAATGAACGAGGGTTCCAGTTTCTCCGCATCCTGGTCAGTACTTATTACTATCTATCTGCTTGATTTTAACTATTCCAGTGGCTGTGAAGTGGTATTCCACTGTGGTTTTGATTTACTTTTTCCTAATGACATTGAGCACCTTTTCATGTGTTTATTGGACATTTGTATATGTTCCTGGGGAAATACCTGTGTATATCTTTTACCTAGTTTTTAATTGAGTTGTCTTTTTAGTTTGGGATTGTAAGAGTTCTTTATTTAGTCTGGATACTAGACTCTTATCAGATATATGATTTGCAGTTTTTTTCTCCCACCTGTCAGTTATCTTTTTAGTTTCTTAATAGTATCCTTTGAAGCACAAATGTTTTTAATTTTGATTGTTTAATTTATATGTGTATGTACATCTATGTGTGTGCATATATATATATATGTGTGTGTGTGTGTGTGTGTGTGTGTGTGTATGTATATTTTTTTTTCGGGGAGTATCTTATGTAAAGAATCATTGCCTAATCCAATTGTCACAAATTTACCCCAATTTTTTTCTTCTAAGGGTTTTATAGTTTTAGCTCTTCCATTTAGGTCTTTTATCCCTTTTGGGTTAGTTTTTTTATAGGTTTGAGGTAGGGTTTTAGCTTCATTCTGTTGCACATGCATATCCAGGTGTCCCAGTGACATTTGTTGAAAAGACTATTCCCTTATTGAGTTGTCTTGGCATCCTTTCTGAAAATCAATTGACTACAAATGCATGGGTTAATTTCTGGACTACAAGTCCCATTCCATTGATCTGTATGTCTATCTGTATTCCAGTATTCCAGTACCAAACAATCTTGATTACTGTAGCATTTTGAAATCAAGAAGTGTCATTGCTCCAACTTTATTCTGTTTCAAGACTATCTTGTCTATTTTGGGTCCCTTCCATTTCCATATTAAATTCAGGGTCACATTGTCAATTTCTCTAAAAAAGAGAGCTAAGATATGATAGGGCTTGTATTGAATCTGTTGCTCAATTTGGGGAATGTTGCCATTTTAACAATATTAAGTCTTCCAATCCATGGATACAAGATCTGTTGTATTTAGTTAGGTCTTTAAAAAATTTCCTTCAGTAATATTTTGTAGTATTCAGTGTACAAGTCTTGCACCCATTTTGTTAAGCTTATTCCTAATATTCTTTTTCATGCAATTCTTTAAAAAATTTTTGAATTTTATTTATTTTTTTATACAGCAGGTCCTTATTAGGCATCAATTTTATACATATCAGTGTATACATGTCAATCCCAATCTCCCAATTCATCACACCACCACCCACCCCCGCCGCTTTCCCCCCTTGGTGTCCATACGTTTGTTCTCTACATCTGTGTCTCAATTTCTGCCCTGCAAACCGGTTCATCTGTACCATTTTTCTAGGTTTCACATATATGCGTTAATATACGATATTTATTTTTCTCTTTCTGACTTGCTTCACTCTGTATGACAGTCTCTAGATGCATCCACGTCTCTACAAATGACCCAATTTCATTCCTTTTTATGGCTGAGTAATATTCCATTGTATATATATACCATATCTTCTTTATCCATTTGTCTGTTGATGGGCATTTAGGTTGCTTCTGTGACCTGGCTATTGTAAATAGTGCTGCAATGAACATTGGGGTGCATGTGTCTTTTTGAATTATGGTTTTCTCTGGGTTTATGCCCAGTAGTGGGATTGCTGGATCATATGGTAATTCTATTTTTAGTTTTTTAAGGAACCTCCATACAGTTCTCCATAGTGGCTGTATCCATTTACATTCCCACCAACACTGCAGGAGGGTTCCCTTTTCTCCACACCCTCCACCTTTCCAGCATTTGTTGTTTGTAGATTTTCTGATGATGCCCATTCTAACTGGTGTGAGGTGATACCTCATTGTAGTTTTGATTTGCATTTCTCTAATAATTAGTGATGTTCAGCAGCTTTTCATGTGCTTCTTGGACATCTCTATGTCTTCTTTGGAGGAATGTCTATTTAGCTCTTCTGACCATTTTTGGATTTGGTTGTTTGTTTTTTGTTTGTTTGTTTGTTTGCGGTACGCAGGCCTCTCACTGTTGTGGCCTCTCCCGTTGCAGAGCACAGGCTCCGGTCGCGCAGGCTCAGCAGCCATGGGTCATGGGCCCAGCCACTTCGTGGCATGTGGGATCTTCCCGGACCGGGGCACGAACCCGTGTCCCCTGCATCGGCAGGCGGACTCTCAACCACTGCGCCACCAGGGAAGCCCCTTACTGCTATCTTTTTGCCAACACACACACACGCACACACACTTCACTGGGTAGATACCTACTGAATTTTCAGATCTCGCCTTAGGTGAGCATCTTTTAGGAAGCTGTCACAAGAATGCTTCCAGGCTGGGCATCCTTCCTCAGCTCCCCATAGGACCCTGCACTATGGTTTCACTTCACAACACTCCTCACAATGGTTGGCAATTACCTTTGCACATGTCTCTTTCCTCTAGGCTGAGAGCTATGTGATGGCAGAGACTTTGTACATAGTTTCATCACTGCAGTCTTAGCACGTAACCCAGTGTTAACTGGCACGTGACATGCACTAAAGAAGTATTTGTTTAGTGAGTCGGTAAGTACCCCCTGGGGTATTCCCCATTATGCTTGTCTCATGGATATAAAGGGCCCTGACATACTTCCAAAAGAATATGGTTTTCCAAGTGTTATTATAAATCGATTTTTACAGGCAGAGACTCCTTTGGTATGTGAACAGGTAATGTCACCCATCTATCGTCACTCATAACAAGGCAGCACTACTGGCCTCTTTTTTTTTTTTTTTTTTTTTTTCATTTCTAGATGAACACAGAAGGCAGAGTGCAGCTTCTGAACTCCTTGAGCCTAGTCCTAATGTAGCGTGTGGCAAGGGCTTGGTTAAACAGACTGGGGAACCAGCCACAGAGAAATGGACAGGGATTCTAAAGCTGCCAGGAAATGTATACCTGTGCCTCGTGGCTCAGAATAGAGTGTAATCTCAAAGGCGTTTCCAGACAAGTTCCAAAACTTCCCCCCAGACAGTGACACACTCACCAAGACTCTAACAGGAGAACAAGTAGATAAGTTTTGACTTTGCTCATCCACACCTTTATTTTATCCAGAGAAAACTGTGGTGTCTTTCAAATATCTTTCCTTGGGAAACTAAGTCAGTCATCTTACTTTCGTGAACTACGGCCCGGATGTGAGGTTTCAGACCCACCGGAATGGGAATGAATCTTTCCATTCTGGAAACATCAATGCTCTTCCTCTAAACATCAATGCTTCCAAACATCAGTGCTCTTCCTCTAAACCTGATAGTGTAGAGACATCGCCTCCAATCCTCCTTCCTTAGATAAGGAAATGGAGACAATATTAATGGCCCTCCTCTCACAGATAACTTTTACAGGAGAGAGGCTAAAACTGCCACAGCATTGCCAGATTTTCCTCCTGAAGGAAGGACATGCTCGTGTATCAGGTTTAGAAGGAAAGTCTTTTATTTTCGTACTGAATGGGGTGAACTGGAAATATTTGTCCTAAAAAGATGACCCTTTTTGGCCAAGTGAGGGAAGTAGGAAAGCTGAATACACTGAAGTATTGACATGTGTTTTCTCTAGTCTTCTGGAAGCCACACTGATCGTGTATATGCATTACCTCTCAGCCATACTAATGAGGATGACTAAGTGTTTAATATTTTTCCTACTCTGATATCCCAAGATAATTATTTTTGCATACCCTATATTATTTAATGCTCACCCACCATAACAGTAGGCTATATGGTGTAGGTATGATTTTTTAATGGCCCCTTGGTTTGCCAGATAAAATATAAGATGATCAGATAAATCTGAATTCCAGATAAACAACGAATAATTTTTAGTATAAGTATGCAATGAGTATGCAGTATTTGGGACATACTGATCCTAAAAAATTATTTGTTTATCCAAAATTCGAATTTAACCAGGCATCCTATACTTTCATTTGCTAAATTTGGTAAACTTAATGTCATGCCTAATTCTTCAGGCCAAAATATCTTTAAAAGTTTGAATTTCAATGAAATAAAGAGAAAAAGACATCTTAGAAGAAGAAAATGGTTTCGCTGCCGTTTGGCAACATCAGCTTTGATTGTCAGGGATCCTCAAATTTGCAAAGTCATTAAAAATAAATGACTAAAAGTCACCAACGCTTCTTTGTAAATAATTCATTTCTGTGCACATTATTGAGACATTTAAAGTATGTAAACATTTCTCAGCTTTTACTTTTCCTGTTCCTCTAACAAGATTTGAAAGTCACCTGAGCAAAATAAATGTAAACGTAAATGGATATAAGGGAAAGACAGAGGACAGGAGAGGGGAGTGACTTGTGGTAGCTTGAAATTTTTTCTTTTTTTCTTAGAACTCCTTTCTCACTTGAGTCCTTCCCTGCATCTTTCTCTTGTATAATAATGTATATATGCACACAAACATATACATAATATTACATAGAGATTTATATAATATATACACTACATATATTTATAAATATATGCAAAAATAAACAATACATTTATATATATTTGTACATTGTTCCATATGTATTATTACATATGTATTTATTTATGATAAAGATCTTTTGCTTGTTTGAGACAAGCACCTGCCCTCAAAACTCTGAGGATCAGACCCAGGCGAGCAGGAACTCAGATACTATTTTCCGTGATTTCATCTGTGTGTGTGTTCTTGCCTTGTCTCACTCTTCCCCTCCCTCTTTTTATTTTCCGCATAAAAGTTATTTAGGAAAATCCAGCCTTATCTTGGGTGAACCTCAGAGAAACAGCGTTTTGTCTTTCCATTCCACCTCTTTGGAGGATTGTTAGAAAAATCCTACAACTGAGAATGGTGGAAGTTCTGAACCTTGAGAGTTACTCCCCGACCTTGATCCCTGTGTGAGTGTGGGAATTCCCTTGTGGGCATGGGCTCCCCGTGTGGGCGTGGGAATCCCAGTGTGGACCTGGGGGCCTTATGGAGGGCTGGGGATTCAGAGCCTGCCTGGGTGTATTAGCCCCAACTGGGCCTTCCCAGCTCCCAGACTATCTCCACGCTCATTCAAAACCCTGTAGAAAACTTTACCAGAGTAGAATTTTCATATCCCCAATTTTCACATCTATATCTGAGCAGTCACGGATGAGAAATACAGTTAAAGAGAAGAGTCAAGCTGAAGGCTTTTGAAGAGTGGCCGGCCAGTATTTCTCCATGACCCTGTCTGTGGCTTGCGACCTTACTATCTCTGGGCTTTGCTCAGCTAAGAAGCAGCAGTCATAGGCCTGGAGGTTTGGGTGCAGGAGGGGGTACCCTGCCATCACCAGCATAGAGTCACTGCAGGCATAGACTGAGCTTCCCGTGACGGAGGGTAATTATTCATTGCTATGTAATGACTTCATGCTTCTGTATCAGACTGATGACAGCCACATAATAGACTGAACTCAAAAGCTTTTCTGTTGCACTTCATATTTATAATGTGCTTTCTTTCGTGAGCATCTTTTTATTCTTCCAGATACAACCTTGTATACTGACTCAGAGTTCCCCCGTTTAACAGAAATCCGAACGGCGTGTATGTTCGTTGCTGACCTTGTTTATGTTCCATTTTCCCCAAAGCACCACAAGCTTTTCCTGGGGCCTTTCACACCCAGGCACAGCCTGAAAACTGCAAAATTGAGAAGTGGGTGAAGTTTGACCCAAACACTCGCCCTTGTTTCTTGGGATGCCTTTCCTGCCCTCTCAGGGCCTCTCCCGCAGCGCCTCCCTTGCTGGTCTGAGGCCTCTACCTCTCCAGCCTTAATTGTTCCTCATAACACAAATATTCTCCTGTCTGATAAGCACTTATTTACACTGGAGAGGGGACTTCAATGGAGCGCCTCCTAAGCAGAGGAGCCTTTTAACCCTCACATCAGCTGTGCAATGGAAGACTCCATCCCTCATTAAATGACTGTGAAGTAAAGACAGATTGAAAATTTGGTGGTGGTGGCCTGAATGTCTTCCCAGCATCCCCAGATTCCAGCATCCTGGCACACCCTGCTCCATTCCCTGACCTGGTACCTAGTGTCCTGGTGAGTCTGGAAAGCAAGGACCTTTCCATCCAACAGTCACATGAGTGGTTCAGGGGTTCTTTTTTTTTTATAAAGTACCTGTTTAAGTCTTTTTGTTTTTTTTGAAAGGAAGTTCTGTTTTTAAATTTAATTTTATTTATTTTTGGCTGCATTGGGTCATCATTGCTGTGCGCGGGCCTTCTCTAGTTGCAGCGAGCGGGGGCTACTCTTCGTTGCGGTGCATGGGCTTCTCATTGCAGTGGCTTCTCTTGTTGCGGAGCATGGGATCTAGGCACGTGGGCTCCGTAGTTGTGGCTCGCGGGCTCAGTAGTTGTGGCGCACAGGCTTAGTTGCTCTGCTGCATGTGGGATCTTCCCAGACCAGGGCTCGAACCCGTGTCCCCTGCATTGGCAGGCAGATTCTTAATCACTGTGCCACCAGAGAAGTCCCTCAGGGGTTCTTAAAAGCAGACATTTGTCCAGGACTTCATCACGATAGGGATTGTGTCGTGGCTATTTCTGTATACAGCTTCTATTACTGCAGAGGACCCACCTAATAACTATTTTGCTATGGCATTGGAGGGATTTCTCTTTCTAAAGTTTAATTTTAATAATTCTCTGAGTCCCATTAATCTCTCTTTTGGGAGAGACAGGGAGTGGCGGGTGCCAAACCATAAGGAACTGCGTGTTGACCTCTTGTTTTAAATCACTTTATCCAGATCTTGGTGGATTCAGACTTGAAGGGAGGAATCACACAGTTACTGGGGTGTCAGCCTCTTCAAGTCTGAGTCAGCCTCCTTGCCATTAATTCTGATTTGGCACTAAGCAATTCCCACGATAACTTCTGCCTTTTCTCTCTGAAAGGGCTTCCATTCTGAGAATAATCTGAAAATAATTTCATGTTATTTTATTTTGGTCATATGACTGTAGTGTTCCTTCTGACCTCGTCTCCAACACCTGCAGTTTGTCTGAGAAATGTCACTTTGAGACAGAGGAGACATGTCAAGAGTTCTGTGTACCCTCCTGGGAATCGCAGAATTGTGTCTTATTTTTTTCAGTCTATTTCATTACTTTTTATATTTGAGATTTAGACTTCCTTCCTCTCTCTGGAACTTTTGAAGGTGGTTATTTTTCAAGAACTACACACTTGAGCCTCAGCTAAAGAAGCAATTACTTTTTCAGGAGACCTAACTCTGCATTTGGCCGCTCTCACATCAGAGAAAGGCATGGGGACTCCCTCTGGAGGGAGGTGTTTTTTAAAAAAAAATGAAAGGTTTTCATTAAAAAAAAAAAACTTGGCCATTGCGTCTTAGGAACTCAGTGAAATTAAAATTGATCCTAGGGCCCCAATCCCTCATAAAACGTTCCTCAATGCCCCCAGATATACGTGTTAGACTGAGACTTGATTGTCTGTGACAAAAACTCTCCCCAAGCCATTGATCCATCATCAGTGCTTTCGGGTAGGTACTTAAAGTGCCACTATTTAATTACAAACTCCCCTAGACTATGCCACTGGTGACTGCCACCTGTTTATAACTTATAGCTCCAGAAGCTTTGGCAGGCATAGCAAATTATCTTTCTCTTCTAAGTTGTTGTTTGTTTTCCTGAAAGAAGAATAGAAGGCAGCAGAAGAAATGTGAAGGCATTTAAAGCCGACCTTCGAAACACCAAAGAAAGCAAAAAACCAAAAAACATTGTGAGGCCTTTTTGATTGTGTTTGTCAGAGTAACTTGACCACTGACTTAAAAAAAAAAAAATAGGATACGGACGTGCAGAACTTGAAGCCACTGTTTGGCTTTATGTCAGAGATCCTGGTTTTTCCCAGAGTGAAAGCTTTCGTGTACCATACTTCAACCCCGGCTGCTTGGCCAAGTCTGTTTTTCAACTGCAATCAGTTCTGTGAGTGCAAGCCTGTTTCTCAAGCAGGAAAGGCGTACAAAATGTGTGTGTGCGTGCGTTTACACCCTCAGATGTCTACTAAGAAATGTTCTCATGTCCATTGAATGAAAAGGCGATGACATATTGAAAAGTGCCAGGGACTAGTCACAGGTTCTTTTGGAAATGTCCTTAATTTTGACTGCTGGACTTCCTTGCAGTTCTGCGTGGCATCTCTTATAACATTGGCTAAGAAGCTTACTCAGATATCCGGGACGTTTAGAAAAGGGCCCGGGTCGCTGACACTTCTTCTGGCAGGTGGTGATGGAGGTCCCCAGAAGATGTCAGAACTCAGCCATTCCTGCTCTCAAACTTTACTAATTAGATTACAGTTTCTTTGACTCAGTAAGCTCCTCTTTTTATTTTATTTTTAACTTTTTTTAAATTGAAATATAGTTGATTTATAATCTTGTGTTAGTTTCAGGTGTACAGCGAAGTGATTCGCTTATCTATATACATATGTTTATCTATCTGTACTCTTTAAGCTCTCCTTTTTAAACATTGCTTTTCAGAACACATGCACAAAGGCCATGTCTGTTAGCCACTTACCCACAATAGTGAATATTTTCATGGCCGTGACACCAAAGTTAATGAGGGGAATCACTGAAGAGGCAGAGGAACTTTTCGAATTAGCAAGCGATAGAACAAGGGGGCAAACCCACGACTTCCAAATTAAAGTCTGGGGGCTCTTTCTGGAACGTTGTAGCCACTCTTTCAGTGGGAATCATTTTATTTTTTTACTTATTATTTTTTAAATCGTTGTATATTTTTATTTATTTATTTATTTATTTATTTATTTATTATTTTTATTTTTTTTGGCTGTGCCGTGCGTGCAGCATGTGGGATCCTCGTTCCCCGACCAGGGATCGAACCTGTGCCCCCTGCAGTGGAAGCTCAGAATCCTAACCACTGGAACTCCAGGGAAGTCCGGGGAATCACTTTAAATGAATATTTAGTGTACGACTACCTAGTCTACTACCAGGGAATGGGATTCTGATTGCTTGGCCAGGGGATGGGATATCTTGGAACACATGTACACCCGGGCGCTGGGCTGCAGAGTGTGTGAGTGTGTCTGTATGTGGTGGGCTGGGGTGTCCTTTAGAGAGAAGGAAGTCGCAGAGAGATGAGGACGCAGCAGGGGACTGTCTGGGGAAGCAAACGGAGGCAGAAGTAAGACAGAAGGAAGCAGTGACCAAAGTTTCCCAAGTCCTTCTCACTACTGTGTTTAGGTCTCTGGAGAAAGTAATGATCAAGATTTACTGAACAACGTTTCCCAAGCCACCTTTTATTTGTCGGTGCCTTGGCTAAGTGGACCTCTCGGAAATCATACGAATGGAAATGCTTTGTACAGGTTTGGGAGAGAAAACCTAGGAACACTATCCATTCATCCGATTTGGGGGAATTTCGTTCTCTGTACTTGTAGCCGAGCAGTTTACACAAGGGCCGCTGGGAAATTGCTGCTCTTCCCTTTGAAAAGGTCATCCACCATCTAAAAGGGCAGATGGAATAGAGCCATATGACTAGCCTCCAGGTATATCTCCATGAAACTCCTACAAACGTGTACAAATTAATATACTGCAAATGATCACAGGGTCATCTGTGTCTTTTCTCTGTGTGGATGGCTTCCATCCTTAGATGCTTTCACACACAAGTGGATTGTGGGAGATTATTGATGTTTGAATAGTTTTTTGTAAAGTGATCAGAGGTATTATGAATGCAAAGAAGGTAACTGAGCTTAAGAAAACCGTATTGAATGATGCCCCCAGAAAGGAAGCTTTTACCTGCAAACAGTTCACATTTCCTGCCCAGCTCCCCGTGTGTAGAACCAGAGCTTCTGGGGCCTCTTCATTACATGTAGAAGAACTGCTTGATGCATGACATTGCTGCCTTGCTTTTACATTTCTGGCTGAAATTAAGGATGTGGAAATAATCTTTCTCTAGAACTGGTGGTGTAAGGAGTGTTTCTGAGCTGTGAAAGGTAATTTCTTAGAGGTGACAGCAAAGAGAAAATATTTTTCCCCAGCTGTTTAAGGGAACAAGCCTGGGATAAACACGAATTCATTTGCACTGTGCTTAGATGCTTTTTTGTTTGTCTAAACAAATAGGGTCTTTTTCATGCACCTCTAGCTGCTGGGCCAAAAAGAAAGAAACTTTATTGAGTCCATTGACGTTTAAAGCTTAGCTGTATCTGATATTTAAACAAACCTTTTAGGTAACGTCCATCTATGGGGTACTTGCTCATCCCTCTTCTTTCGCCCCTGCCCACAGCAAGAAATCATCCCAGTCCAAGAGTTTTATAGATTTTTTTGGCAAGCCATACTATTTTCTCTCCTGCTTATTACCAACTGATAATGTAAAAACAATGCTATCGCAGAAATAAGAAAATAATAAAAGAGAACATTTTTTTAACTTTACTTATTTTTTGGGGAAAAAAGTATATGCCATTGACACGTTGTGCATCAGTAAGGTATTCAGGAGTGAAATAAGAAAAATAAAGTAAAATTTTTAAAAAGAAAAATCAAATGACTTCGTGGACATATGCACAGGAACATGGACACAACATGTGTGTGTTAACAGTGACTGGGGTTGGTGGTGCTCCTGTAGCTCTGGCATGGCTCAGGTCCTGACACATATCTCACTGTAGCCCCATTTTCCCTCTGCACTGCCAACTGTTACTCACTTTTTTTTTTTTTTTTCCGGCACGCGGGCCTCACTGTTGTGGCCTCTCCCGTTGCGGAGCACAGGCTCCGGACGCGCAGGCTCAGCGGCCATGGCTCACGGGCCCAGCCGCTCCGCGGCACGTGGGATCTTCCCGGACCGGGGCACGAACCCGTGTCCCCTGCGTCGGCAGGCGGACTCTCAACCACTGCGCCACCAGGGAAGCCCTATTCCTCACTTTTTAAGCCCTTTTCTTCTGATAATTTACCCTCTCCCACAATTATTTAAATGCTCAGAAACAAAGTTTCCCCTTATTATCACTAGCCCGATTCATTTATCTCCTCACTCAGTATCTTTGCACGGCCTGTTATGGGCAAAGCACTGTCATGGCACTCCAGGAAGTACAAAGATCATTTATACTCAGATCTTAAGCTGTACCTACTCTTCAGGATTTATAGAATGTGAATCTATGTGTAGAATACTACAGGGGTTGGGCCTGAGACTAATAATAGACATCACTGTGTCTGAATATTGGTCCCTTCCTATTTGGTGGTGTGAGCTTGGACAAGTAACTTAGCCTCTCTGAACCTCAGTTTCTTCATCTATAAAATGGAACTGATACCGATTATACTCTACATAAGAGATGTGTGAGGTTTAGAGAAAATCTATTTCAAGGGACCCATGTTAGGCCTGACAGGGAATATGATGCTCTCAATGAACGTGAGCTGTTGTTTTACTGATGACAGATGTAACTATAAAAGGCAGCATAGGCATTTGAAGTACAAATAAATGTGCTGGGGATTTTGGAGCACAAGTAGCATATACAGTTGTCCTTAGGAATCTGGGGAAGATTGGTTCCAGACCCCCTCCCCACACCAAAATCCACAGGTGCTCAAGTCCCTTATATTGTATGAAGTAGCATAGTATAGTCAGCCCTGCGCGTTCTGGGGCTCTGTCTGTGAATTCAACCACTCTCAGATACAGTGGACCGACTATACTTCTGTCTGGAGAAGGAAGAAAAACTTTGTGTAGAATGTGGAATTTGGTCCAGACAAGAGAGGGTTTGCATGAATGCCACTGATGGATGGACGTCCCAGATGGAGGAAGCCACGTGAGTGATGTGAAACTTTTCACATGGAGCAGCAAATCATTAAGTAGGAATTGAAAATAAGTTTTTTGGGTTTTTTGTTTGTTTGTTTGTTCGTTTTTTGTTATGCCAGGAAGTAGAATTCGAATAGAAAAGGAAGACTGAAAGTAGGCTTTGTCAAGTAGACATTATCATATGCTTCCGCATGATCTGTCGTAGAAACACAATCTTTTTTCCTTTGTGTAATGGATCTTTATCACTATGTATTTAGATTCGAAGTAGTAGCGATTCTGTATTGCATAGATCTGTGTTGGCATTTTCCCTCGTGGTTACTCCTTGTTTTCATTCTAAGTTACAAATAACCCGGAAGCAATGTTGACATCCTTGTAGTTTATTAGTGACATTTTCAAATGTCCATCTCTCCGCTCCAGATTAGTGACCATGTTCCTCTGAGGCTCGTGCCACCCGGCTACCAACTTCTAGACCTTCAGCTCTCCAGTAATTCCTCCTTTCCACCCAAAATTTCATGCCCAGACCACAGCTTTCTAAGCTCAGAACAGTTTCTTAATGTCACTGTAACTATTCACCGTGTGGTCTCGTAACATAACAGAGGAGAGGGCTGAGTCCTCTTAGTTCTATCATTTATGAGCAGTATGACCTTGGATAACTGACCTAGCCTCTTTGATAGTCATAGTGAAGACTTCATAGTCATTATGAAATGAAATAATATATGGGAAATGCTTCACACAATAGTCGGCACATAATAAACCTTCCAAAATCTTACTGTTCAGTGTTACGACCTTTAGTCCCTTGATCCATATATACCATATTATCAACTTTTTTCTGACTTCATTTCCTTGATAACCTAGACATCAGCCTTCCTCCCCCTTATTAGTACCCTCAGGTCCCTTGCCCTCTTGTGTTTACACCCCCTCAGGCAGGCTGTAACCTGGAATCATCCACACATCTTCACATCCTTTCCTGTGATCAGGATGTGAAGACACCAATGGGAAAAATCACCTAAACCTTGGGACGTGATAAATTGACACACTCCTTCCTCAGCTCTTGACTCAGAGCTCAGTCCTCCTGTGTATCTCTGTGTAACATTCTTTCCTGTTCCCTGTGGACGGTTCAAAGCTGACAACTTATTTCAAGCCTCTTCCTAACCTCCATCACCTTCACTCTCAGTGGTGGCTTCCGCTCCCACCACAGAGACAGAAGTGAGACCTTTCAGCAGTCAATCCCTTGGCCTCCTGCCGCTGCATCTGTGGACTAATCCTCACTTCCTTCCCTATCCTCTCCAAGGACTCCCTAAGAAACAGGGCTGTAGCAATTACAAAGCCTTATTAACATACCTATTTGTGAACACAGAGAGTGCTTAGGACCATGTAAGAAAAGAGATGATGCTCTCATTAGATTTAAAGTTGAAGAAGCAAGTTGAAATAATTTGAATATGAAAATCAGCCTAGAAAATATTGAAATCTCACAGGTATAAGATGTTTTAATTCTATTCCGAGCTTATACATAGCAGAAAAAATTTTAATGGTAGAAACATTCTAATTCAAATGATAAGTTGAATTACAATAGTGTTAATAAATGTTAATGAATATTAATTTTAGGAGTGTGTATGTCTTCCTGGTCCATAAAGTCAGTAAAACAATGAATATTTTCTCTCTCTTTCTCTGTGTGTGTATATATACTTACACACATATATATATGTATATATAGACTTTTGAGTATATATGTGTGTATGGGTTTGTATTTATGTATATATTCTTATCTTCTTTTGTTTATCTATGCATTAGATTCTAATGCCTAACTCTACTGCAGATATATCTAAAATGTTCTAGTTACATAATGAGGTGATACATTCTCAGTGTGCTTAATGCCCTTGAAAATCTCAGCCTTTCTGGTAGACTATTCCGCAGCAATATTCTTAAGAGAAATACATGTCTCAGATTTTCAAGGACAAACCAAATGTCAGATCTCCTGATCCATTCATTGTTTGATTATTGATTGGTTCAATGATCACTTACTGACCGTCTGCCAGACCAGGCGCGGATCAGTGGGGGAGACAGGTGCAAAGGTAGAGAAGGAAAATGCGATTTTATACACAGAATCATTGGGGAAAACTGCAGAGGGAACACATAATTCAGAGTGGGGTGATCAGGAAGAGCTTCACAGGGTCAGCTGTGCTGAACTTTGTTTTGGAAATGTGGTTCATCCAATGGATAATTCCACAGCTCCTTGTTCTATTCTCCTTTTACCCAAACTCCAAACCCAGCTTCTCCTGCAGAGGGCTGCAGTTGTAAGTGACTCTCTCCAGCCTACCCCCATCTTCTCTGTGCTTTCTTTGACCTCCCCGGTTGAATCCTAACTGGTGCCTGTCCACCCAGCATCTCCCGTTAGCAATCAACGTCTTTGCTTCCTCTTAATTCTAAAGACCCAGGGCTTCCTTCTTAGAGTCACAGAAGCCTACCTTCACACCAGTGGGATAAAGATGTCTGTCCTCCCAGACGGTGTGCTGGATACAGCGCTCAAGCACAAAGAGAGATTAACCAGCTTTGCCATTCCCCAGACACCCTGTATGTTTACTGCTCACGGCAGGGCATGAGGGAGGGCGGCGTGCAATGGGCAGGGGACGCAGGTCACGATCACAGGGCTGGCTGTTAGCAGAGGCTAGTTTAGTGCTGGAGACTAGTCTTGGCCCTTTACACAGACGAGCTGTATATCCTTGGGGACTTTTTTTCCTTCAGTTTCCTCATTTGAGGTCTAAAGTCCCTTCTGATGCTCCTATCCCTAGAAAGCAGCTATACGAATTCCTATTTTGTCAGAATCTTCATTTTATTCAACAGGAAACAGGATTTCCTATTGGTTTCCGAGATACCACACTTAACCTGGGTTTCCTCCTCTCTGGCTACACCTTCTCAGGCTCCCTACTGGCTTCTTCTTGCATATCTGATTCTAGCAAGTGAAGCGCCCCAGGGTCTATTCTTATCATCTGTTTATTTCCACCTATGTCTTCTGCCCCGATGCACTTACCCAGTCCCTTGGCTTCAAATGTTGTCTTTATGCTGATGACTGACAAATTTCTTTATCTAACTCTGACCTCTTCTGTAAGTTCTAGACTGATGTATCCGGCTGCCTGTTCTACATGTGCACTCGGGGTCTAATAAGTATTTCAGCCTTAGCAGGTCTCAAGTGAGCCAATCTTCCCTCCTGCCACCACTGCCAGCACTGCTTCCTACCTTGTCGCCAGAAATGGTACCACATCCTTGCACTTACTCATGCTAAAACCCTGATAAGGGTCATTATTGATTCCTTTCTTTCCCTCCAGTCCCACATTTGATCCATCCATAAATCCAGTTTTCTCTACTCTAAAACAGATACTCACAGTCTGGCCTTTTTTTTTTTTAAGTTTTTGGCCACACCCCACAGCATGTAGGATCTTAGTTCCCCGACCAGGGATCGAACCAGCGTCCCCTGCATTGGAAGTGTGGCATATTAACCACTGGACCACCAGGGAAGTCCCCGAGTCTGGCCATTTTTAATCACCTCCACTGGGACCACCCTAGTCAAAGCCACTTCAACTCTCCCAGACCAATGTTCTTCCTCTTCCCATAACAGTCAGAGTCACACTTCTAAGGCATAATTTGGATTATTGCATGTCCCTGAGAAAACACCTCCAGTGGTTCCCCATTGTAGCCAAACGAAATCCAAACTTGTAGTCAGAGCCAGTAAGGCCCACTCTGTCTGACTCCCGCCTCCCCTCCCTCTGTCCCGCCACTCTTCCCCTTCCTCACTATGTTCCGAATCTGATCTTTGCACCAGACGTGCCAAGCTTGGTCCATTTGCAGAGCCTTTGGAGTTGCTGTTCCTACTGCTTGGAATTCTGCTCTCCAGATCTTCACCTCATTATTCGGGTTGCAGCTCCAATGGGACCTTGTCAGAAGGATGCTTCTCAACACTCTAGGAAAGGCACCCCTGCTCCATCACTCTCCACCCCGTTACCTTGTTTCAGCTTCTTCATGGCACTTGGAAGTATCTGCAATTACCTGATTTCCCCCCACATGCTTAATATCTGTTTCAGTTCATCAGAGTATAAGCTCCCTGGGGCAGGCACTCGGTGCACTGTCTTCACAGCCACATCCTCAGCGGTTGGGTCAGTGCCTGGCTCATGGGAGGTGCACAGTTGACGTGTGTTGATTTACTGACTGACCACTAGATTCAACCAGCTCTTGCTGCTTTGCTTCTTCAGCAACTGGGTGAAAAATGGAAGATCCCCTCATAGGAGAGAATCCTTTTATGTGGTTCAGTGCCTTTCTCTGGAAGCAGGCAGGAAGAGGATGTGTACTGAGATCTGAGAAGAATCTATGAGCACTTTGAGGTATATTCACAGCTAATCATTCCATCAGATATTCCCTTATTTCGTAAACACTTCTGAAGAATTAAATGTGTGCTGGGCACTTGAGGCTCAGGCAACAAAGGCAAACAAATCAGGTTTCTGCCCTTAAGGTGCTCATAATTTGGTAATGAAGGTAGACACTGTCTTAGTGAGCTCGGGCTGCCATTATGAAATACCAGAGACGGGGAGCCTTAAACAACAGAAATTCATCTTCTCATACTTCTGGAGGCTGGAAGTCCAAGACCAAGGCGCCAGCATTTTCACCTTATGGTGACGGCTCTTTTGCTGGTCTGCGGATGGTCACTTTCTTGCTGTTCCTTACTGGCTTGTGGACAAAGAATGTCACCTGCCATATCAAAGGATGTTGCTGCCATCAAGCTGTCACCGCAGCCTCGAACTTTCCCTCACCCCCGCCAGTGTGCACCCTGAGGGGATTCAGGATGGAGAAAAACAGGATACTGGCCCTTGCATCTTCTCATGCATAGAAAAGCACTAAATTCATTAACTTGAATGTAATGAATCTGGTTTAATTAACAGTGATCTTTTGATGTTCCAACTACCTGGTTTTTGTTGCAAAAACACCTATAGATCCGGGCTTCTCCTTTACCTCTTCAGGGCAGTCTCTCCCTGAGAGGCTGCCTCCCAGGCTTAAGTCCTCAGAAACTCTACCAAATACAACAAAATTCTCAACTTTTAGGTTGTGCTTTTTTTTTTTTTCAGTCGGTGTGCCTTTCCTCAGTGCGTGCATATGGAGAGAAAGAGATTTCTTTCTCTCCTCTTATAAGACCACTGGTTCTATCAGATTAGGACCTCACTTTTATGAACTCATTTCACCCTAATTACCTCTTAAAGGCTCCATCTCCAGATACAGTCGTACTGGAGTTAAGGCTTCTACATATGGATTTGGGGGGGTCACAGCTCAGTCTGTATCAGATCCATACCCAGGTCCTTGCAATACACCAGCAGAGGAAGACGCAGGATTCTGAAGGCGCTGACAGGTAAAGGCAGTGTGAGTGCGGTGAGCAGACCCACGCACTTCCTCAAGGGTATTGATATTGGGCCGATGATGAGAGTCTGGCAAACTGGTGTTTCTCCTAAGCCTTGAGTGTTTGTAGGATACAGGGGACAAGGGGCCACCAATCACAGAAGCCTCTCCCACTGGAGTCAAACACGTTAGCACTGTAGCTGCTTGGGTGGGGCAGGCTGAGGCTTTGTTAGTTCTGGGGTTTGTTATGGCAGGGTGAAACTTGGAGGAAGAAGAATTGTTTATTTCATCTTAGAATCGATGTGACCTGTCCGGGATCCCTCTGGTTTTAGAACTCAACATATCTCATGCCCCTGTGAGATGGATTTCCCACAACCAAGAGCACTGTTGTTTTCTGGTTGCTGCTGGAACGCTAGATGCCATCCCTTGTCCCCTTGTGCCGTGATATACCCTGGCGGTCTTGGAAAAGAGAGATCTGGGGTCTGCAGGCTAGTGATGACCACTTCCTCCAGCCAGGCTAAGCAAGGCCAAGCTGAAGCAAAACTGCCACATCTGTCTTCTTGTCCTCTTGGTTCCTCTTCTGAGTAACTTGCATATTAGTAAAAATGAAAATCACCAAAATAATTAAGTTACCGAGTCCAAACTCATCCTGCCCACCACATGACAGGCCAATAAATCAGGAGATGAATTGTTGGGACAAGGAATAATGACTTTATTTGGAAAGCCAGCAGACTGAGAAGGTGGCGGACTAATGTCCCAAAGAACCATCTTGCCTGAGTTAGAACTCAGGCTTCTTTTATACTAAAAGGGGAGGGGGTGTGGTTGGTTACTGCAGACTTCTTGCTGTCAGAATCCTTTGTTCTTGCATCTGCCCACATTGGTTAGGTCATGATGTTCCTGTAAAACCTCCAACAAGACAAATGTTATTCTCTGTCCTGCAACTTTTTATTTCTATATGAATGGAGGACTGTTATACCTTTAAAGGTCAGAGCCTTGAGAATGGGCTACCCTGGTATTTCAGGCTATAGGCAACATTCTTTTACAAAAGGTGCAGAGCCAGCGTGACTAAGCATAGGCAACAGAGCACAAAACTTAAAGTAAAAGGAGCAGATCTAATATGGAGTCAGATTTGTTCTTCCCTATTACAATTATCCTAGGCATTTACTAGTATTTTCTTATGCATTATCTCACTTTTATCCTCACACCCACCCTGCAAGGGAAATAATGTTAGTCTTGTTTTTCAGATTCACAGAGGAGCACTTAGAGTTACAGTATTTGCCTCGAGAGGCCTCCAAGTCTGCCATCTTGTCACTATGTCACATTGTCCTAGTGCTGCATGCTACCCCACTGTGCCACCATGAGGCCAGGCACTCAAGTGACAGCTGCTAATCTCCAGCTAGCTTCTTCTGTTATGTCAGGGCACCCTCCCTCTGTCTGTGTAGCATCCCGTGGTTCTGAAACTGAGCAGAACCCTATGGGCCCTTCCCAGAAGAGACCCCGCTATCCCCGCCCCTCACCAAGCCCTCAGCCTACTTTTTGTCTGTAGGAAAACTTTAATAAGAGAATAAATTCAATCAGAGACATAAGGAAAGACAGAAACAAAGGAAAATCAGTCAAATAAGACCAAATAACAATAGCTTAGTTATTAAATAAAGTCAAGGACCTTTAGTTCCTCCTCAAGGAATATTCTGAGCCATGTCCTGTGAGCTGTCTTGTAGATACTGAAAGCCCCGCCAGGTGGAAAAAGTTAACTACATGATGACCAGACTGTAGCCATGACATAAGCTGCCACAATTCCAAGAACTGGCCTCAGAGAAATGGGAACAAACCAACTCTGGAACTGAAGTTTAGCTGGACTTAAAACAAGATGACGCTGATCAGACCACGGCATGACCAACTTCAAGATGAGGGTCAGAGCTGCCTGTGCTGTTTCTACACGTAATCCCGTCCCTCCACCTATACACCCCTGAAGTGCCCCTTTAAAAGCTCTTGCCCACTGATTGGCAGTGGGGAGTTGGCCTTTGGACAACAGTCCACCTTCTCCCTGGTTGCCAGCCTCTAGAATAAAGCACACTTTCCTTTCCACCTATCTTGCCTCTCGAATATTGGCTTTTGAGCAGCTAGACCCAACTTCAGTAACAGTTAGAGTGTCCTTGGTGGTCCCCCAGCCAGACGGACGGCTCCCTGAAGCCACATGTGCTGTTTAATTTGTCTTGCTTCCCAGCCCTTAACACAAGAGTCCAACACATTGGTGAGGGAAGCGGTAAGCGTTTGTCAAATGAAGTGTTAATGCTAAGTATCCTCTTAGAATCATAACATTTGAGCTGGCCTTAAATACCCTCTTTAGCAAATGAGACAGAAAACTCGGAGAAGTGAAGGATGTATGCAAAGCCTCCCAGTTAGTGCCACTATTTAGAATAGAACTGATTCTTGGCCCAGTGTGCTTTCCTCTTTGTAAGCATGTATCCGCCATGCTAGGTTCCTGGAAGTCGACAGCCTCAGCCTCGGAGGGGCCTCCTCGTAAGTGGTTGAGAAGACAGGTATTTGGGTCCATGGTCCTTCCCAGTATCCTTCAATGGTGTACCTTACACACATAGTCACTCTCTTCACCGTTTTCTTTGGGCAGATACAAGTGTATGTGGATGTCTGAAATAAACTATTTTGTTTCTTCTGCATTTCATATGCTTAAATTATAAGCCATAGTGATTGGTTAGTGAAAAGAATTAGCAGCTCGTTTATCAATTGAACTTTCTTTTGTGTTTTCATGTATTGGTGATGGGCAGTTTAAACATGTTAAATACTTTGAAGTGACTCTTACTACTAAGCTTCTGATAACTGTTATTTTCGTAAATGGGAGTGGAGTTTCTATTTTTACTAAAACTATACAAAATATTCAATATTTATAGTGCCTTTAAAATAAATTCCCTGACCTTGTAACTGGTGCGTTGCCTCTGACACAACTGAAATTGAAAAGCTTTGGGTAAGCTTTTACCAAACATGATTTGACCTGCTTTGAACAATTCATAGATGGCACAAAGAATCATTAGAATAATTAAACTTAGACACGGAGTGACACTTAGAGATGTGGTCTAAGTTGTTCACTTTACAGAGGGGAAAATCCAAAGAGACACACGCCATGTTTTCCTGATTACACACCCCCACCATCACCACCATTTCCCATTGACCTTGAAAGCAGAGGCCTCTGGACCACTTACGAATGTGGTACAAAACATGCCCAAGGGCAGGGCCCGAGGAGTCGATGCCATTAGCTCAGGGATGTCACATCATGTCACTATTGTTGCTTATTCCTTCAGCTCTAACCTTGTGACTTGAAATTCCCAGCCCTGCCTGGTACCACCGGAGTGACTCTCTCTTCTTTCCTCTGTCCTTATTATCTGCTCCAAATTCTGAATCCCTGAGTCTTTGCAGATTACCAGCTGCTCAGACCTGGACCCGCTTCAAAGCACCAGCTAGTGGAATTACAGCCTCTTCCAGACATTTTCCTCCAGATTAGAGAAGGGGTTTAGGGCTATCTTCAGGCTCTTGTATCTGCATTCATCCTTTAATGCAGCAAGTTCTGGCCTTGCCTGCACCTTCCAACATCTTCCCATCTTTCCACCTGCTGCCTTTCCACAGGTGGTCCTGGTGTGTGCAGGCCTGTCTCATGGGCACAAGCCCTGTGTCTGACACTGAGTCATTTTCCCAAGCACCCCACCCCCAAGTCCCTTTCCAGTAGGGCTGAGACTAGAATCACGGTGTCTCCCAGCCAGCCCACTCTCCTTGCAGGGCATCACCCACTCTTTTAGGTTATAAAGATGGAGCTCAATAACGGTGGATGTCATTTCTCTAATAAAACGACTCAGGCCTCAATGTTGTGAAACATAACATTGCTACTATTAGAATAGATATAATTCCGTCAAGAATTTACTAGAATTCCAAATGGTCTAGGAGGCATTAGAAACGAATAAGCAGCAGGGGATATATAATCAAATGCTTTTGCTGAAAAATAAATGTACGGCACAGGCTGGAAAGAAGCTTGAGCGGCAAAAAGGCTTGCCTGAGAAAACCACTAAGAGAGAAACATGTTTGCGCACATTCACATACAGATTGTGTTGGGCACTGTAATCGCACAATTATGACCTATCAGGGCCTTTTGTTATGGGATGACTCAAATAGAAGCAACGGCAAACCCCAGTGGCTGGATCAAGAAAATAAAATCTGTAAACAAGTGATAGGAGTGAGGAATCGTTTGTTGGATAATTTGTGTTATAATAACCTATGGTCGACTTTACATTGGGAGCATCTCAAAATCTGAAACAAACATGTCTTCCTTTGACCTAAGTCCTTGCTTGGCTATTAAACAGGATTCCTAGATCTTGTAGGAAGGATCCTACAAAAATGGTCTTTAACAGTGGAATAAACGACAAAACAGAAACAGACTCAGAGACACAGAGAACAGACTTGTGGTTGCCAAGGGGGGAGGAGGGAGGGAGAGGGAGGGAGTGGGAGTTCGGGCTTGGTAGATGCAAACTCTTACATTTAGAATGGATAAACACAGGGTCCTACTGTATAGCACAGGGAACTAGATTCAATATCCTGTGATAACCCATAATGGATAAGAATGTGTAAAAAGAATGTCTATGTGTGTATAACTGAGTCACTTTGCTGTACAGCAGAAATTAACACAACATTGTAAATCAACTATACTTCAAAAAAAAAAATCCAAAAAAAAAAAAAAAGTAATGTTAGTCAGGTGGCAGATCCCCTATCCCTGGGCAGGAAAGGCCTCGCTTTGTCCTGGTTCTGTGCCCTGTGGCCATCAGCCCTGCCGTGCTCTGGGGAAGGACAGGGGTAGGAGGGGGGCTTCTGACAGTTCCCACATCAACTTTAGCTCCAGCTTCGACTCTCTTGTTGCTCTAAACACCCAGACTTTTGTCACTTTAAAGTGTCCTCTGCCGTGACCCTTCAGCATAGAGAGTGGCAGGATGGGTCAGGGCTCCTGCCCTATAGCAGTTCTCAGCCTGCTACCTTCCTGAACAAGCCACGAGCCCAGACACTTCCATATCTTGGGATCTCTTGGAACACACTAAGTCCCCTACATTCGAACAAGTTCTGTTCCAAGGGTGCATTCGTAAGTCCAGTTTGTTCGTAAGTCCAACAAAGTTAGCCTAGGTACCCAACTAACACAATCGGCTATAGCACTGTACCGTAATAGGTTTATACTACTTTTCACACAAATAATACGTAAAAAACAAACACCACAAATACAGAAAACATGTTCAATCTCACAGTAGAGTCCCCTGAAAAGCCAGTCGTCCAGTGCAACAGCTGGCATGCAGGGGCTGGCATCGAGGGACAGGCAAGGAGAGCGACTCACAGGAGGAGGGACAGCAGGCGGGAGATGGCAGAGCTGAAGGGTCGTCAGCAACAGGAGACGGAGCGCAAGCTGCCGTTTCACTCACGCCTGACGCGGATGGAACGGAACACACGATCGCATCTTTGAAAGCTCGCAACTTGAAGGTTCGTATGTAGGGGACAATGTATTCAGCTAGTGAGAAAAATCTAGATTTCTATGGTATGACAAATAGCCTCCAAACGCTGGGATTTTATTTGGCTGATGGCCTATTGTGTTTCTACTGTGCGTTTTCCTTGTAAGTGATTTCACTCTGAGAAACTAGATTGACGTGTCTTGGGCTGTTGGTAATGGGCTGGGCTTCAAGTCTGAAAAAGACCCACAATTACAGGGCATGCACTTGGGATGTTTGTGGTGGACGTGGTCTCCCTTGATCCCTCTACTCTCTGCCAGGGCATGTTTCTTCCTTCCTGGGGTGGAGAGGTGCCCGATTCACCCTCCGTGCTCTGCTTTACCTGTCAGTAGTGCGGAGCTGATGCTAAGAGATGAGTGAGATAGAATCGTTGCCCGGCTAGGGCTCTGCACTTGATGTTGCTGGTGTCTCCCTGGCCCTGCATCTCTCTGACACCTGCTTCTTTGGACCTTGCTGCTGCCAGCTGCCCTGTCTCCCCCTCTGTTACCCCAGGGACTGAGCAAAAGCTTCTGTCTCTGCTTCTCTCCCCTCTTGCCTCTCCTGTGGTCCCCATCTGGGCTCACGGCCACCCCCCATCGGTGTCTACCTTACGGGCACCTGCGTGTGAGCTCTGCCTGCTTCCAGCCTGCATCCCGCCCAACATGGCATAAACACTGAAGGTGCCGAGTGTGCCCCATCCAAGTAGAGAAGACCAAATTGTCTGCTTTTATTATTTTATGACCTTTTCTCTTCTACCCGCCCCCCTGCCCCCACCATCTTCCTGACTACAGAGAGTTTGAATGGGCACATGAAGTCAAGTCCACTTGGGACCAACCCTGTTGACGCTTTTCCCACATCACCCCCCACCTACGGCGCCAAAGTGCATGTCACCTTGACTTCAGGCCGTCGCCACCAGCATCTCTTTGTCTAAGGGCTTTCTCTGGTCACCAGAGTCCACTTCACTGTCCCTGTGGCAGGCTGAGATCATCAGAGGATTAATACTTCTGCCCCTTCCCCCAGGAGCCTGTCCTCAATGACTGACTAGGAGTTGGTGTATCCTCACCCCTCAGATGGGATTACTCTCTGACAGAGACTTTGGACACTCACTCCTAGAGGCCCCGGTGGGGTTCAGCCTTCTTCTCAGACCTCACTTACTGGGGAACAAATCCTTCATTAACCAGTTTCCTTACCCCTTTCCCTACTGCCTCATTAGTGTTTCCTGGAATTGTCTTCAGAATAAAATTCTTGCACTTGATTCCTTGAATCAGCCAGAGAAACCCAAGCTCAGATGCCACTTAATAGCACGTCGGGGCATGAGGCAGGAAGCTGTGTCTTTCAGGCTAATGCATGGTCAGCCTGAGTGAGCTAGACCCTCCCTTCTCCTTTCCATCTTTAGTGTGGCTCTGACCATTAAAACGTGTAATTATTTTTTTTTTCTAGTTACAGGAAAAATGGAATGTGCTCAATCAAAATGACCACACAATTTCAGTTTTTACATTAAACAAATAAGTTAGGAGCTTGGATTTAAAAATCTCAAGAGACAATTAAAACCCTCCTACTCAAGAGTATCTGATTTTCTGTCCACACGACCTGCATCCCCTTAAAAGATATTTAAGCCGTGGTTTCCTTTTGAAAATCTGGAGCATCTGTTAGACACTGTGAAATATATTTGGTGTCAGGAAGTGTTATTTATAGGTGCTTTTCATCCTCAGACCCTCTGCTAGAATTGTTTGTGTGTTTCGCCTCTTAGAGCAGTGATGTAGAAGATAAATACCAGTAGGTCCCGCAGGACTCTGTTATAAATGAAAACACCGCGGCACGTTGCCCTTGTCCTGGATACCCCAGGACAAAGAAGTTTTTTCTTTGTTAGAATTGGACTTATGTTTAAAAATACCTCTAAATATTGAATCTGAAGTCATATTAAAATGGTACTGCTCCTCATGGTGTGTCCGCTCCTTGCCACACACCCAGATCATGGAAACCTAGTGCCTGGAGGTTAATGTGTAGAAAACAATGGTGATTCTTTGGAGAAATGTCTATTTAGGTCTTACGCCCATTTTTTGATCGGGTTGTTTGTTTTTTTGGTGTTGAGCTGCCTGAGCTGTTTGTATATACTGGAGTTTCATTCTTTGTCAGTTGCTTTGTTTGCAAATATTTTCTCCCATTCTGAGGGTTGTCTTTTCATCTTGTTTTTGGTTTCCTTGTCTGTGCAAAAGCTTTTAAGTTTAATTAGGTCACATTTGTTTATTTTTGTTTTTATTCTCATTACTCTAGAAGACATAAGGATGGCCAAAAAACACATGAAAAAATGCTCAACATCACTAAGTATTAGAGAAATGCAAATTGAAACTACAATGAGGTATCACCTCACACTGGTCAGAATGGCCATCATTACAAAATCTACAAACAACAAATGCTGGAGAGGGTGTGGAGAAAAGGGGACCCTCTTGCACTGTTGGTGGGAATGTAAATTGATACAGCCACTATGGAGAGCAGTATGGAGGTTCCTTAAAAAAAAAATAAACATAAGACTACCAGATGACCCAGCAATCCCACTACTGGGCATATATCCTGAGAAAACCATAATTCAAAGAGACACATGCACCCCACTGTTCATTGCAGCACTATTTACAATAGTCAGGACATGGAAGCAACCTAAATGCCCATCGACAGATGAATGGATAAAGATGTGGTACGTATATACAATGGAGTACTCAGCCATAAAAAGGAACAAAATAGGGTCATTTGTAGAGACATGGATGGACCTAGAGACTGTCATACAGAGTGAAGTAAGTCAGAAGGAGAAAAACAAATATGGTATATTAACGCACATATGTGGAATCTGAAAAAAATTGGTATAGACGATCTTATTTACAAAGCAGAAATAGAGACACAGACATAGAGAGCAAATGTATGGATACCAAGGGGGAAGCGGGGTGTGGGATGAATTGGGAGATTGGGATTGACATATACACACTATTGATACTACGTATAGAATAGATAACTAATGAGAACCTACTGTATGGCACAGGGAACTCTATTCAACGCTCTGTGGTGACCTAAATGGGAAGGAAATCCAAAAAAGAGGGGATCTATGTTTACATATAGCTGATCACTTTGCTGTACAGCGGAAACTAACACAACATTGTAAAGCAACTATACTCCAGTAAAATTTAAAAAAAAAAAAAAGAAACAAGAAAGAAAACAATGGTGATTCAACTCTGACCAGCCAGGCTGTCTCAGTCATGCTTTCTAAAAGTGGAGATTGGGGTAGAATTTCTGAGAACATTCTAGTGCTCTGATCTGTGCCATGTGCCTTATTTGTTGTATTTTTAATCTCACATCAATTGTCAGCAGCAAAGCTAGCTATGGGACGAAAGCTTCCTTTTGGAAAAGACAAGACATTTGTCTGGTCTTGGGTTTCCTCAGTGGCTGGCATATTCAGGAGACGGTCTGCATCTGTGGACATAATTCATGGTACGTCATCTTGCCCTGAGTGATGTAACCTTGTGTTGTGTAGCACTTCTTCTGAATTATCCTGTAAGCTTATGGACGGTTGGGACCCTGCCTCTGCTTTTAAGGAGCCCACATTGCTTGTCCCATGCCATTTACTTAGCTAAGGCATTGTAACCACAGAGGGTGTGTCACAGATATTTGTTAAAAGAACACTCATCATATTCTTGATCCATAATTTGCCATTTCATTTTAGCTTTATACACATTTCGTAATTCCTCAAATCCAAACGATGGTGTCTTTTTATGTAGTGATCCCCCGTTGTAGGATAACAGTTAGACTGTATTCTTAGAAGCTGTGTCTGCTACCAAAGTTGTACCATTTTTCTAGATAACATTTAGATTGAACCATTGGAAACTGCCAGTATTCAACCTTTCATGTGCATTGGTTTCATCCTGTCCAAAATACGTATCTCTAGTCCTGGGAATTCTGATTCATGAGTCTGGAATGAGGCCCTGAAATGTGTATTTTAAAGAAACTTCTGTGTAGATCAGTGTTTTACAACTACTGTCCTAAAATCTTGCATTGCCTTTCTCTGAATTCTAGTATAAGAAAAATTCACATGGGGAACATTCTGTGTATTTTTTTAAATTTTGTAAAAAATATATAATATAAAGGATATGATTCAATGCATTACTTTATGACTCTTATGTAAATATCGTCATGACATCATGACAAATTCCTTCCAAAGCTCAGGGTCTAGTCAGGGTTGAGATACTTTTTCTTGATAAATGTACTTCCAATTGTTATTAACTTATGAAACCTATTATATTTCTTTCTTCATTCTGGCTGCTAGAAAACCTAAGGCAGAATTTTGTGAAATGAATGTAGCGTTCCCCCAACAGACTCTTAAACTACTTTTTCTTTTAATACTTGCTGCAGAAAAAGGAAAGTAAGCCAAGCCTTCTTATCTTATTGAACATGGCCTTTTATTTAAAGTTGTGCAAAATCTTTTTTAGAAGTTTTCTTAGTCCTGGGTTCCCTAGAAAACAGAGCTCAAGGCAAGGATTAAATGTCAATGCTTTGTTTGTCGGGTGCAAGCCCGGGGTAGCAGAAGTGAGGAACCATGGAGGGGATGCAGAGAAGGATATGATGTAATGAAACGTGATGCATTTCTGTGTGAGCTGCTGCTTCATGATGGGCTGTGAGAAGATACAGAGATGACCCAGCAGGGCTGTCAGTCAGTATGTGCAATGCCACTGGACTGTCTTTCAAGGAAGCTTACCTCAAAAGAGCCCAGGAGCAAGGGGGAATTCCTTTGTCCAGACCTATCCCATCTCTGATTTTCTTTGGGGGATATTGGCCGTATAGAAAGCTGACTCTCTCTTGCTATCAGGTTGCGTCACCCAAGCTTTCAGAGCCTCCTCTGGGATGCCAGATTCCATGCCCTGCAGCGTGATGTTTCTTTCAAGTCCAGAAGTGGCCGAAGAAACCAGTCACCCAGTGCACGTGCCTGGCCTGGTGCTCTCAGTAAGACCGAGTGACTTCCTGGCCCGCAGTGGTGGCATCAAGTCCAGGAAACTGGCCAGTTGAGGAGATCCAAGGTTCCAGATAAGATTCGCCTTTGCTACATGAGTAGATAAGGAAGTCAGGAGCCGGTTACAGGCGTGGGGTGGGAAGAGGCGGGAGGGAATGAACATCCATAGCTGAATGGGATGGTGAAGGTAGGAATCTTGGGAAGAGGGTAAAGCTTATTTAACCAATTTAAATGGGCAGGTGAAGAATTTCTAGTTTAGAGAATGATTGGGTCGGAATACAATAAACCAGAATATAGGGGATGAGAGAAACAGGTTTACTGGGAGGTAAGAGGATTGAGTGGGTTGAGGGAGTGAAGACTGTTTGGGACGTGAGATTGAGGTGCCTGGGTGTCACTCAGGTGAAGATGCCAGTCAGCCATGAGATACGTGGGTCCGGAGCTAAGGCGCGAAGCCAGGACTGACCATATGGACTTCAGATCACCAGCACAGAAGTAGAAGCTGGAGTCCTTGAGTGGGTAAGATCAGTGATAAGTGAAGACCAAGGAGAAAAGGCAAGCACAGAAGCTTGAGGAATATCAGTGTGTAAGGAACAGCTATTGTGTGTACGTGGGAAGGGGTAGCAATAAAGGAAACTGAGAAAGACTTGCCAGGAATATGGAATTAGAAATTTTCTATGTGTGTCACATGTGGCTTCTTTGACGTAGAACCTGCGTTTCCTACCCACTAGTTGCGCTGACACACAAATGAACCTTTGGGCTGCAATATTGCCCCAGAGCGCTAGTGCCTATTGTTTAGCATAATAGACTCGTGGGAGAGAGAAAGGGAGAGATTAGGAATGAGCGCTGATTGAGTATCTGTAATGTACCATGAACTGTGCTGGGTCCTTATATATGTTGCCAATTCATTGCTTCACAGTAACCCTCCAGAGTGAATGCAATGATCTTTATTCTCGCAAAGCAGGAAACTGAGCCTCAGTGCGTCATGACAGTAAGTCATGGGACTGGGAGTGAAACCTCAGGTTTGTTTGAACCCAAAGCCCATGAACTTGTCCTCCTCTGGACTACCTCTGCCTTTCAACCGTGACAATGCAGGTCTGACCATTAAAAACGCTTGCTGCAAAATCAGCTCTCTAGGTTATAGGGAGAGTTCCAGACCTTACTTTCCCAGTTTACTGTGGCACTTAAGCTGCTTGTCTGTAAAGCTAAAATAGATGATAGTAAAATTTTATTTTTAACCTCTCTTGAGAAACCATTTGAACATTTGAGACTTTTACTTTTCATCTTTACTGGTCTCCCTTACTCGTGCTCAGAATAATGAACGTCCTACTTTTTTTTTTTTTTTTCCAGAAGGAAATCCTACATTGATTTGGTGTAGAAAGGAATAATTGTTTTCTAAATGTGATTACATGCACCAGACAATAAGTTGAAGTGTGAATTTCAGAGATCAGATACATCCCACAGATAATACGTACAAATTCTAGGCAGACACCATGAATGATGACACATCGTTGTCCTTTAAATGGACCACAACCCAAAGAGTGTTGTAGCTGATGCACTAGGCTGGTATTTTTGCTTTGAATAGATTTTCTGCATTTGAATGGAATATTTATGCTTTTATGCTAAAATAAAAGGGCACAGTCAAGTAAGCTATTACACGGTCCATTAAAACTACTTTTACGTGGCTCTCTGTAGCGAAAGATTCCACAACTTGTGTATTTGCCGAAGGAACTTTTCAATTAAGCACAGACCACTTGTTCTTAGAACTCAGAGGAAAGTGCAGATGCCACCTTGGTTCTTTTTGAAAATGATAATTGTCTATTTATGTGGTGATGAAGAGAAATTTCCATAACAGCCGTCACACACATAAGCTGAAACCAGCCGAGTAATGCAAAGGGTAAATCTGGTCACTCAGTTTGAGAATAGGAGAAAGCCTAGTCTAGGACCAGCCTGGGTTTCGCACACAACCTCCTTTTCTTATTGCCCCGTCTTTATCTTTCCTTTCTGCTGTTTACACATTTGAATCCAAGACATACCAACGATTCAGAAATGCACAAGGCACCATCTCTTATTTACAGTCTCAAGAAAACATGGCAAATGTGCCAACATCGAATTCTTATTTCTGTGTAAAATCCAGGCACTTTTCCCAAGCAGAAAAGATAACAGAATTAAATTGTATTCATGTCATTTATGAAAGAAATGCTTCCTGCTTTCATCCACATGAAGCAGACGACTCATCTTCCCTTAAGTGGTTCAACTGGCGATCGAGCTTTCCAGACAGGTGCAAAGAAAAAAAATGTATATGATTTGGTGGACCATCCACTTGATTAGGATGTTTTTTGTGTGATTTTCTTTGGATATCTCCACATGGGATGAATTCCAACCCTGCATCACTGCTTCACCCAACCCATTTTTGCTTTGTAGTGTTGTGTCTACCTAAGGCATGATGTGCTCACAAAGGTTTGCCTGTTTGATCCAAGATAAAAGTAAGTAGACACCCAGGTGGTCTTTGTACATGTGAACAGTGTTTTGGGTATCCTTTAAATTTAGTCGTGTGTGCTTCTGTGAATAATCTCTCAGTTTCCTGGATTTATTGTATACCACGCACGCTCTCCACGCTCTGGATTCAATAATGAGTGGGGATTTATTTGTGGATTCTTTGTAGTTTTGTTTGTTTTCAAGGATTGACATTATTGGAAGATACTTTTACTTCTTAAAAAAAAATCTTTAAACAGACTATGTCGAGTTCACCAATTGGAATCTGTTCAAATTGCTGTGCATTAATTAATCTTCTAATAACGATAAAGGTTGGAGATGCTGCCTTACCTTGGAACTGGTTGACTATGTTGGGACAGAGTAAAGGGACTAGGGCTTGGAGCTGGCCATTAACACAGCAAATTCTGTGACCTGACTCCCCTGAATTGGGGCTCTGCTGGCTCAGCTAGAACCTGGGACATCTTCTCAAAGGGAGCTGAGGGAACGGAAAGGACATGAAACTTGGGGTTTCATGGTCCAAAGCTACAAGAAAAGTTTGAAGGGATGGCACACCAAAGTGTGTTGAATCAGTTATCCATCAAGGAATCGAGAAAGTGAGGGGAGGTAAGAAGAAAATTGAGAAGAACTCGGAATAAAAGTTCTGGCTTTGCTATTTTGTCACAGCGAGGTGTCTCTGAGGTTTGGCCACATTCCAAGTGCTGGTAGGTGATCAGACTGGCCAATGTTAGCGCCTAACTGTGGGTTTGGGGTGTAAATTCTCACTGAAAACACGAGCAGTGCTCAGCAGGTTGCTGTCAGGAAAGTACTAGCCAGCCACAGGGATGCCCGCTGTGAAGCGGGGGATGTTCCCGTGGGCAGGTGGGGCTTTGAGATCTAGAGGCAATGAAGAAACTCCTCTTAATTAAAGCAGTTCTGCTCAAAAAGTAGTTCATGGCCGGTGATGCTCTGAGAACCAGTTTTTACTGGTCTGCAATGAGATAAGCATAGACATTGAGAGTAAACGTTTAGAAACTTTTCCCCCTAACTTTATAGAGTCATTTTAAATATGTTGAAGCTGATAATAAAACTCTGAGCTGGTGTTTTACGTGCCTTTGCTTTCATTTTATTTTCCTACTAATTTAATTTTTATTGGATTTCACAAAAGTACGGTCTGCAACATATTGAAAATTAAAAGTCAAAAAACACAAAAAATTCTGGTTCTTTATCACAGATATTTTTAGAAGCACTGAGCATGTAAGGGGAATAAAACAGACCTCAGAGGCCCCAGTTTCCCCCTTGTCTTTCACCTTTGCTCCCTTCCTTGCTTCTCTGCTATTTACCCGCCCCCCTCCTGGGAACTTTGGAGACCTGCTAAATTACAAGGCTTACTAAACCTGTCTCGGAAAACGCTATGCTGCTGGTTTTTGGTACCCGGACTGCAAGTTTTGGTTCAAGTGGAAAAGGGCTGCCTCAGTCCAAACCACTAGGAACCATCCTCAGCTTTCCCTTGCCCTATAATCCTGACCCTGTTTCAACCGGGTGTCACCTGATCTTCGGTTCTCCCCGATGGCACGTCAGATGAATAAAGCCTTTCCTTCAACAACTGAAAATATTCAAGCAATAAAAGTTGCCGGAGTGAGAGGCATTTTCAAGTTGAGGGATGGAGGACAGTCTTATCCTGCTGCCTCTCTATGTTACGTGCTTGACATTTAAGTGCTCAGCTATAGATTAAATAGGTTTTTTTCCAAACCCACCTGGTCAGAGGGACAAACGTTTTACTTAACTTCCACCCTGCTGGAGTTCTGGAACTGGCGGGAAGGATCGAATGGCTTGCTGGTCTTTTTTGTGGGCAGTTGGAAGGGGACTAGGACAGCAGGGGGACCGACACGAGGAAATAGCACTTCTCCAGTGTGCTCAGGCATCACGAGGACTCAGGCATCACGACCAAGCCGGGAATCTAGTCTCCACACTTGGGGTGAGATGGAGTTACACAACCTAGGTGTTGGGAGCCCTTCAGAAGCACAATTACCGGGATCAGAACTTCCTTGTTTCCTCCTGCCTAAGGTTGGCTGGCAGGGGCTCTTGGGACTGCCAGAGGTGCGGCTAGGTGTTAGGTGTATGTGTGTGTATTTGTCCGTTGTTAAGGGCAGCTGGGTCCACCGTGATGGAGAAGGAAGGATCTGCGGGCTGGTACCCAGGCAGGACCCTCTGGCATCCTGTACTGAGCTGTGTAGGAATGTCTTAATTGGCTCATTTTTATCTTGGGAGAAGTTAGAGATAAGGGTTAGCACAGCTTAGGCCAGAAAAGAGGTCAGAATAACAGAATATCTGAATGTGATGGAAACTTTACTTTCCTTATTGTTGACTTTTGTCCTAGCAGGAATGACAGATGTCCAATTTATGGAAAGAAGTCAAAAAAGAGCTTTATCCATCACCTTCATTCTCCCTTCCAACATCCCCCCCCCCACATACACACCTGTTGGATTGCACAGCTATTTTGTGAGCAACCCTGTGAGCAGAGCGCTTTGCAGGTGCAGATGTAGGTAAAAGGATGACCGTCCTGAGATGCCATCGTTGCTTCAAAGCAGTTTTTAGTTTAAATAGGGAGATGAAAACATCGAAAAAAATAGTGTGCTAGTTTGAATAGTTCAAGACCAAGAACATTTGCAAACTCTGCATGACCAGGAGAGACCATCACGGTCCAAGGAATCCCGAGGGTGACTCGGGCACTGAGCGTGGTGAGGGAGGGCAGGCAGAAGAATTGTGCTGGGAACTGAGGGCTCAGCTGGACTGAGTGATGCTTCCCCATGCTCCTCCTTAGCGCATGCTGAAGCAATCTCCATCCTCCTGCATCCTCCTTCCAGATGTCTTCACCCCACCCTCCCACCTGCCTCGAGGCACAGCCCTGGGAGAGGAAGCCATGCCCCGGCACACACAGCTGCACGCTAACGCAGATGCCAACTCTTAGGTTCAAAGCAAGCTGATGGGGCTTCCCTGGTGGCGCAGTGGTTGAGAGTCCGCCTGCCGATGCAGGGGACACGGGTTCGTGCCCCGGTCCGGGAAGATCCCACATGCCGCGGAGCGGCTGGGCCCGTGAGCCATGGCCGCTGAGCCTGCGCGTCCGGAGCCTGTGCTCCGCAACGGGAGAGGCCACAACAGTGAGAGGCCCGCGTACCGAAAACAAACAAACAAAAAAGCAAGCTGGTGATTCCCTAAAATGGTATGTCGTCTGACGAAGTGTGCCCCTATTTTTCCCAAAGGGAAGAGAATCTTAGCTCTTTTAACGGTGAAGATGTGCTATATTAGGGAAGCCCTTCTTTGGCGAAGTTTTTCCCAATTTTACCTTGGAAATCGAATTCTTCAACTTCCTGAAAGTCAGCGTAGAAACATTTGTCTATATATGTATGTGTGTATGTATAAGTATGTATACATGTTTATGCGTTTATGTGTGTGTGCATTTGTGTATGTATGTGTGTGTATTTGACCGAGTCCTACTGATTAACTGTAATTATAGACCTCAGTTGAATACCTACTATGTGCCAGACCCTATGTTGGAAATACATCAATGAATCAGACATTTCCCGTTCTCCATGGCTATAACCAAGTAATAGAGGAAGCCGGAGTGTTATAAAATTAAAGTGCAATGGGGTAAAAAGAGGAGAAACGATAAAATAAATTGCAATGAGTGAATCTGGGGCCCTAAGAATTCGTTTTAGAAATACTTTGGAGTAGAAGGTCAGTGTCAGACATTTATAAGATTTCAGAAAATCTCAGATTTACAACTTTTCATTGATTTGCCTATGTCTACTGACCTTATTGAATTAACTCTTTTCCAATCAAGATTTCCCACCGGACTGTAACTATTGACTAAAGAATAGTCATTTGTATTGGCTGGTCAGGAAAAATCCTGTAACAATTCACATACCTGGTGATAGTTAATCCTGGAAACTGTCAGCTGGAGTGTCGAAGCAGTATTTTATAGCTGTTGGGATTTGATCTCACTGGATGGTAGCCCTAACGTTTTATTTCTTTTCCTATACACATTCACATAGAATTCCAAAATCAATTCACTAATACACATGGTACCTTACTTTCACGTTCAAATTATGCATATAACATACTGGCATGTAAAAACATGAATTGCATGTGTTCTTTTTTGTTTAATCTGTGGTATAATCTTATATCATAAAACTCAGGGAATTTTAAAAATATACTCGCTGCATCTTCCAATACTTCCTTTTGGAGAGGCACATTAGAATCTTGATGGGAGGAAGAGAGCATCATAGTTACTGTTGAAACTCTCTCCCTTCCACAAACATTGGTTTTAAATAGCCATGAAACTCAAATAATAGGTCAGTGAATTTTCCCATCCAGGTAACCAAAAGCAAGGACTGTTTTGGATATTTCTCTAAAGATTAAACATATCTTCATGTTCAGTGTCTCTGAATTACCTTTGAATGATTGTACATTTCATTCGTTCACCCATTTATCTATTCCAATATTTACTGAGTGCTTCTGTGTCAGGCACTTCTCTGTGCTTGGAACAGAAAGACAAAGATATGTGCCTTTTTGAATGTTAGATTTTAAAGCAGCATTACAGAAAATTGTTTTAAAAAGTAAAATCAATAATCTGATAGATGGTGTAAGTGCTATGGAGAAAGATGAGAGGAAAACAGACAGGAGTAGGGCAGGAGGTTTGCAGTTTCATTAGGGCAGTCAGGGAGGGCCTCATGAAGGAGGTGATCTTTGAGTGAAGCTCCGAAGAAGCTGAGGGAGAGCCACACACAGCCCTGGGGATGAGCAGACAGAGGGGGTAGCAAGACGGGGGGGGGTTGCCGAGACAGGAGTGTGCAAGGCAGAGAGCAGTGGGAGGCGAGGCAGAGGCAGTGGGGGAGGTCCGGCCAGAGTGACAGTGTGATGCCACTGTGATGGGAGCTATTGGACTGAAACATTAACAGGATCCTTCTGACCGCTGTGCTGAGAATGGTCTAAAGTTGGGGAAGAGGAGAGAAGCAGGGAGACAGGTGCGGGGACCAATTGGAATCATTCAGATGGGAGATTATGGGGGCTTAGACTAGGCTGGTAGCAGCAGAGGTGTCAGGGATGGATTCTGGATCTCTTTTATCCAGAAATTCCACCTCAGGCTAGGGACACAAAAGAACTGAAAGCCAGGACTCAAACAGATAAGTATGTGTACAGCAGGCTTATAGCAGCAATATTCACAACAGGCAAAAGGTAGAATCAACGTGTCCAAGGACAAATGGATAAACAGAGCTTAGTATGTCCATACAAATGGAATATTGTGCAGCCTTTAAAAGGATGTTCTGACACATGTTACAACTTGGATGACCTTGAAGACATGATGCTAAAGCCAGACACAAAAGGACAAAATCCTGTATGATTCCACCCATGTGAGGTACCTAGAATAGTCATATTCATAGAGACAAAGTAGATGGTGGTTGCCAGGGGGGGAGAGAGGAAAAAAGTTGTTGTTTCATGGGTACAGAGTTTCAGGTTTGCGAAATGAAACGAGTTCTGAGGATGGAGGGTGGTGATGGCAGCTCAGTGATATGCATGTACTGAATGCCACTGAAGTGTAACCTAGAAATGGTTAAGATGGCCAATTTTATGTTACGTGTAAACAAATTTTACCACAATCGAAACAACTTCTTAAATGTCAGATTACGCTCTGGATCTGTTTTGAAGACAGAGCCAACCCAGAGTACCAGGGAGCTGGATGGGGTTGGAAGGGGCTTGGAGGACGACTCTGAAGGCTTAGCCGGTGCTCACTGGACCTGATGCAAAGCATTGTGGGAGGAGCAGTTGGAATAGGAGACGAAGAGCTTGGTGTTAGACGTGGAGACATTGCATAGTTAAAGCTCTCTTGCTTTTCCTCTTTTGGGGGGAGAAAGGCATATTCTGTGCTCGTCTTTGGCATTTTATGAAATTAGGGCTACTACTCTGGTCCAGGACACTACCTTTTCCCATCTGAATGGTTGTAATGGGTCTCTACACCATCTCCCCGCTTCTGCTCTTGTTCTGCATTTAGACAACTCTCAACATAGCAGCCAGAGTGATCCTGTTGACTTTCGGTCCAGTGGCTGCCACTCTGATTAACAGCCTAAGCCACCACAGTGGCCACAGACCCTCGCGTGGTCTTGACCTCCCCCCTCGTGTGTATGTACCATTAATCTTCTTTATCCAGGGTGGTTATTCTGTAAATCCCCCCACCCCAAAACTGAATTACAAATACTGAACCATCACTACTAGGGGAAATATGTATATCTACTTAGGTTCTGGTATCAATTCCAATGCTGGCAAGGAGTTCCCCACACCAACAAGCAATTCTTGAGACACCAGCTGGGTGTGCTACTATTCAACTAAAATTTGACGCCATTTCAGAGACAGCACCAGATCCCATGGGTTAAAGGTACAGTCCATCCATACTGCCCTCCCAGCCCCACTTAAGATGCCGGTCACAAGGCCAGGTTGTTACCTATACTTGTGCCTCTGACCCACTGGCTATCGATTGGAGGTTCCAATGACCCCCTCCTTGGGTTTGATTAATTGTCTAGAGCAGCTCACAGAACTCAGAGAAACCTTTTACTTACTAGATTACCAGGTTATTATAAACAGATATAATTCAGGAACAGCCAGATGGAAGAGATGTACGCGGGAAGGAGCTAGGATCTTCCATGCCATGTCCAGGGAAGCCAATGTCCTCACACCTCCACATGTGCACCAACCCAGAAGTTCTCCTAACCCAATCCTTTGGGTTTTTATGGAGGCTTTATCATACATAGGCATGATTGATTAAATCATTGGCCGTTGGTGACTGATTCAACCTCCAGCCAGAAATCAGAAGGGTGGGTCTGGAAGTCCTAAGCCTCTAATCACAAGGTTGGTTCTCCTGGCAACCAGCCCCAGTCTCATTAACATAACAAAAGAAAACTTTCTGCCCTCACTTTGGAAATTCCAAGGGTTTTAGGAGCTCCGTGCCAGAAACAGGGGTGAAGGACCAAATATATGTTTCTTATTATAAATCACAATATAACAACGCCTATCATTTTATCTGTATATATATGTCACATAGATTAGAATCTTAACAAGCAACTCAGACCGGTAAAGGCTATTTTCCTTTTATTCAAAAAGGGAAAATGAGCTTTAGAAGTGATAGGCAACATGCCTGAAGCTGCCCCATGAATAGGGGCTAGAGTTGAGTTTCGAATTCCATCAACCGGCCCCGAAGCTGGAACTTGTTGCCTTACACTGGGTGTTCCTCACCACCTCCATCCTCTGTTCGTCTCTGTGTGAGAGCTGAAACTAGGAAATGAAGTATCACCTGTTCAGCCTCATCAGGGAAGTGCATGTGGGCTGTTCTGTACATGTCTGAGAATGACCACAGAGCATCACCAATATTGATTTTGGGGATTACAGATAAATTTTAGTAGGTAAGTGAATTCACAAATTCAGATCCATGCATTATAATATAATGATGAGGAGATATATCTATATATCTATTTATCTGTATATATATTCTATTCAGGTACATCAAAGTCTCCTGGGAAGTCAGTTTGAGCATTTGGAAAGGAATTGCGGCTCTCACCAGAGCTGCTGCTTGCTCAGTGTTTGTAAGGTCCCAAGAGAACAAATAGTATTGTTAACGAAGGCTGCTAATGGAAGAATAAAAACAGGTCTTCAGATGGATCCTTGAGTGCACGCCTTGAGAATAAAAAAGATGCAATTACACAACTTCCAATATACCCTTCCACGTTTTCCTTTTTATCTAATTTATGAACTTGGCCAATTACCTACTCAATGGCCTCAATCACTCAATTTGAGAACAAAGCAGGCAAAATATATTGAGATCCACTGTCAACAGCTTCCTAAGAAGTAGTTCATATAATGTCATATCTTCCATGTTTTCAAAAAATTTTTTAAAAAGAATAGAGATAATTTTTCATTCAACTCTATGCCAAGCAAATATATAGGATGATCAGTATATAAGGAAACATTTGACCTGTCAAAAAAGATGTGTATAAATAGCATCTGTAGAGAAGGCAGCTTGCCAGAATAATTTGAATATTCCTCAGGATGCTAAGAAAGAGAACTCTTTCTAGAATATTAAATTACTATGAAATCTCACACTCATGAGTTAGGTCTTTATTTTTGTTCAAAGCAAAGGCTCATTGTGGTTAAAAATAGCAGTTGTAGCTTACAATTATTGAGCTGTTTGGTTCTTTTCTAAGTTGTTCACCTACATCAACAGCTCTAATTTTCATATAATCTTTCTGAGGTAGGTACAATTATTATCTCCCTTTTATTGTTTATGAAATAGAGATTCCTAAGGGTTAAATAACAAGCTTAGATTGTAAGAGGGAAAAATATGTAATTCCTCCTCCTGAAAATGATTGGTACTTTATTCTCATGCCCTCTGTTTCCCATATCGGCAGGCCCCGATATATTTGAGAATTATTGAGTTGCAGGCATTTTCTAGATTTTTTTTTACAATGTTTTCTTTTTCTAAAATCAACATTTATCTATAAATTATAAATTTTGCTATTCTCTATTACCTTGTAAATCAAACAAGATCGGGTGTGCTTCTGTAATTAGGTGAGGCTACTGTGATAATGGTATTGAATGGGGATGTCTCTTACCATGTGTCTTAGAGAAAAGTCACTTATTCAAGGCACAGTGGGGCCATGTGTGTCAAGGCGTCGGTGTCAGGCTGGCCCAGGGGAAGGCAGGGCACACACTCAGGTGGCTGCAGAGATTTGAAGGCTACTGTCTTCATAAAGATCTCTCCTACCCATCTGGTCTCTCCTACCCATCTACCTTTCATATTATTTTCTTCAAGTGTTGAAGGCTTTTTAATTTCAAACATCCCTATTAAAAGGCCAATACTGCAGGAAGCAGCAGACAGCCGTGACTTAACACAGGGTCTGGCAGGCTGTCTGCTGAAAGCAAGATAAAGACCCAGCCATGTGAGATAGATGTTTACGAGCAGGCAAGAGAGATTAACAAAGAATCAGAGGACACCAAAGATAATATTCATGTACCAGGCGGCCAACTTGTGTGTGAACGATAATGAGAGAAAGAGGGAGAGAGAACAATTTCATTTATAATGTGATTCAAAGGAGATACTGACAATTAGGACTTCTTTTTCATTCATATTTCACCTTTGAATCCTTCTTGGACTAGGTCTCTTGAAAATGACCACAAGTGCTCCTACTGCTTCCTGGGGCCTTTTGGTTGACCAGGGTAGTCGGGACAGCTCCAAAGCAAAGGTCGCTAAGGATACATTCGGACCTCTAGCCGATAACAAAAGAGTTGACAATCACTGTGCCCTCAGCTGATGCAGCTAAAAAGCCAATGCCATGATCCCTTGACAGCTGTGGACCTATCAGGACTACTGACAGTTCTTCAGGGAAATCACAGGGCCTGTGATTCCCTGGCCCTCAGGAAGAAATGAGAGATGGCCTGGAAGACACATCTCCACAGGGCAGAGAGAGAAGGGAAGAGACATGTGTTTCCTTTCCTGTGCACCCTTTCCACCAGCCCTCATGAGTTTAATTTAACCCATTCGAGTTTAATGTAACCCATTGTTGAACTTGTTGCCATAATTCACAACTTCACCTTAGGAGTACAGTTTACTTTATGCATGAAACAATATGTAATCAAAAATCATACTGTAGAAAAAAACACATTTATGACAACACTTTACATAAAAAACATATAGCCCTGCTAAGTTGTTAGTTGCCTGTATAAGTTGAGATCTATGGCAATGTCGTGGGACCAAAAGGAAAAACACATTTCATGTTCCATAAATTTCCATTTGTATCACATCAACATCCAGACCAGGAAAAAGCTGTTTCACCCATATGTTGTTATTTAATATATGGTTACAGATCCCTTGAGTACCTTTCAAATAACAGATGACTTCAGAGTAGGTTTACTTACTTCTGTTTCCTTTGCATTTAATTCAAATCATGAAAACAAAAATGAGTTCAATTCTTTGGGTTGCTTGCAGTTTGCTAATAGCCATCATAATACGAGTGGTCCCCTCCAAAGCTAAAAACAAGGTTGTCTGGGTGCTGCTCAAAGTATGAAAATATATAGGGACTTCCCTGGCGGTCCAGTGGTTAAGACTCCACGCTCCCGGTGCCGGGGGCATGGGTCCAATCCCTGGTCGGGCAACTGAGATCTCACATGCCTCACAGTGCAGCCTAAAAAAAAAATAAAATTATCATCTATCCTCTGCCACATAGAATACATGTGAATCTTCTTCTGATCAAGCAGCTCTTTAAATACTTAGAATGAACTACTCTGTCAATTCTGAATCTTCACAGTAGGGTGACAATTTTCTAATCCTTTCTTGGGTCAGGCATCCAACATGGCTAAAATTGTCTTTTAATTGTGGGGAATACATTTAGCCCATAGCTTTAGGTTTTGTTTGTTTGGAAAGAGCTTATGAAGATGTAAAGCCATTTGCTTCCTGATTCCATTTTCAAAGCTTCACATAAATACTATTTAAACAGAGAAGGAATTGTTTTAGGAAATGTGTGGTCTTTATTTAATTGACTGTCAGATATCTTGCAGGCTGTGCTAGCAAGCAGTGGGATTAATTCAAAAGATGAAGCATTTAAATGTTCTGAGGGTCGTAATGATTCTTGTGTGGAGTAATACAGCTCTTCTTTATCTGGTACTGCAGCCAGCTCTGATCCTAGGAGGTTTCCTTAGCTGACACTCACAGGGAAGAGATGCTCCACAGCGCACGTCTAAGATCGGACATGGCAACACTCCTCGTGTTATCCTACGATGGGTGACATGATAAAATGCAGTGATTTTCAAATTCTTCTCCACAAAGCCCAAGGTCCCTTACTTGGGGTACCCTAAGTGCTATGCTTGGAGTTTGATGGTCTCACTGCTGTTTGAAAACCCTAACCCCCCTTTCAACTAGAGCAACTGTGCTTTGTCTATTTTATGCATTATTTTCAAATTAAGTTGTTGTTTTTTTTAAACAGGATTCTTCTGCTTTTCTTCCTTCACTCCTATGTTTCGTTTAAAAGCCCTAGTGTCATTATTAAGGTCACTAGCGTTGAATTCAGAAATAAGTAGATTCAGGTCTCCTTGTCCACTTGCTAACTGTATGACTTTGATGTCTTTGAACCATGGTTTTCTTTTCTGGAAAATGGGCTAATAATGTTCATAAAGTGGTTTTGAGGATTAAATATGATAATAATGTCTCCTTGGGCTTCCCTGGTGGCGCAGTGGTTGAGAGTCCGCCTGCCAATGCAGGCGACACGGGTTCGTGCCCCGGTCCGGGAAGATCCCACATGCCGCGGAGCGGCTGGGCCCGTGAGCCATGGCCGCTGGGCCTGCGCGTCCGGAGCCTGTGCTCCGCAACAGGAGAGGCCACAACAGTGAGAGGCCCGCGTACAGCAAAAAAAAAAAAAAAAAAAAAGTCTCCCTTATCCTTCTAGCAAAGCTTTCTTCTCTCTGGTTCCTTGATAACCCCTCTATCAGTCGGGGTTTGATCAGAGGAGTACAACCACCAAGACTGATATAGAATGAGGAACTTATTGTAAGGATTATGGGAACTGGTAAGACAGTCTTTTCTTCTGCTGGTTCTTCTGCATCTAGTCTTGGGCCTGAAGTCCGTAGGGCCGGCAGTCAGGAAGGAAAGGTGGCCGTGAAGTAGGGAAGAGCAAAGACAAACTGGAACCCACAAGTGCAAACTGGAGGCTGTGTCTGATGTGGGTGACCTGCAGGATAGGCTGGGGCTTTGTACCATGTTCCCACATCCACATCCTGCCTAGGATTCAGCAGCCTGGAAGGTGGAGGTCTGATGGGAGCCAGAGACGCCCATGGGTCTGGCTCCACCCCATGCATCACGGTGAGCATCTCTGATATCAAGGGGTACTAACCGCTTCTCCACCCTCCTCCACTCTCTTCTCTTTACCTACATTGTCTCCATAGATGATCTCACCAGCCCTACAGCTTTAACTACCACCTATATGTCAATGACTCCCTGGTTTACCAGAACATTGCTTGTCCTGACTTTTCTATGATTGATGTTGATATGCTAGAGCTGGAATCTCACAGACAGGCCAAGTACACCACTGGCCAATGACAGACTGACTAATAGATGGTGGCCGTCTTTCACTATCATCTGGAATGAGGGCTCATAATTTTCTCATAGCACTCTGGCCGCCTCTCCTTCCTAACTAATCAAAATGGATACATGGGGCTTCGCTGGTGGCGCAGTGGTTGAGAGTCCGCCTGCCGATGCAGGGGACACGGGTTCGTGCCCCGGGCCGGGAAGATCCCACATGCCGTGGAGCGGCTGGGCTTGTGAGCCATGGCCGCTGAGCCTGCGCGTCCGGAGCCTGTGCTCCGCAACGGGAGAGGCCCACGTACCGCAAAAAAAAAAAAAGGACACGTGAGCTGCCTTGTATTTGCAGCTATATTCCCTAAAGGAGTAGGTGGAATTCATTGAGCTAGAACTTAATGAGGATAAACAGTATAAAAAGTAGAGGAAATGAAGACTTGGCTTAGCGGAAATCTGGGTACAAAAGCCTTAGAATTGATTGCTAGCAGGTTCATTATGAGTATAGATTACAGTGGGTCAGGGTTGCCAGACACACATACATAAAGCTTTAAAGGTATTGGTAGAATTAATGGTGCACGAGAGCTGTGGAAGTCTTGCTCTGCTTTGTACCGAAGAAACCACACCAGGGGCTTGGCCTTCAGTTCAAGGGTCATAGTTTAACAATGTCATCAACAAAGAGGAAATGCCATCCATAAGGTAATAAGAGATGATATGGGGAACTTGAACCTATATTTTAGTGACGAACACTGTCAAAGTGCCAATGGACTTTCAGCCTGGTAAGCAGAGCCTTAGGGGATGTGATAACTTTCCTCAAGTATTTGATGTATTTGAAGAGATGGGAATAAACTTGTGCACAAAGCAGAATTCAGGACAGTGGGTGTTTGAAAAAGGACAGCCTCCAAATGCAAGCAGACACAAACCATTCTGCTTGTAAACCTTCATGCGACCCCCATGGGGTTTCGGACTAGACCGATGTCCAAAACTTGCCCCCTGGGGAGCTTTCCAAAACATAGATTTCCAGGTCCCACTCTAGATGTACTGCATCACAGTCATCTGGGGTGAGGCCTGGGATTTGTGTTGTTAATAACTCCCACCTGATTCTCTAGTCACCAGTGTGGGAACTACTGGACCAGATGAGTTCTAAAGAGCCTTACGTATTTCTGTGACTCTATTCCTCCTGTCCCAGGAGGGCCACATGCATGGTGTCAGGAGCAGCTTGAGCAGAAGGGATGGGTTCAAACCCAGCTGTGTCTCCACCTAGCTCTGTGATTTTGACTAAGTCTCTGTATCTCAATTTCCTCATCTGCTAAAGAAGGATAATCGTCCTGTCTGCTCCTAGAATGTTGCCAAGAGTCAATGAGTAGATGGGTACCATGAGTACCACAACAATGCTTCTATATGGCATATATAAGATAAGGATTAGCTATTGATTTTTTTTTACATTGCAGTGTGCGGGCTTGTCATTGTGGTGGCTTCTCTTGTTGCGGAGCACTGGCTCTAGGCACGTGGGCTTCAGTACTTGTGGCGCACGGGCTCAGTAGTTGTGGCTCGCGGGCTCTAGAACGCAGGCTCAGTAGTTGTGGCACACGGGTTTAGTTGCTCTGCGGCGTGTGGGATCTTCCCGGACCAGTGCTCGAACCCGTGTCCCCTGCATTGGCAGGCGGATTCTTAACCACCACTGTGCCACCAGGGAAGCCCTAGATATGATTTTTTATACTGGAAGATGACACATCCATTTACTAGACAGTCTGATTCATGAATGTTTAGGAAGTAGAGGAGAAAGAAATAACTCAAAACCAAAGACTTTATTTTTTAAACTTTCATATCATTAATCATCTTTCAAAATGTTTCCAGCTTTAGCAAGCATTATAATACAGAACATGTGCAAACATTTCTTGGAGAGTTGCAAGGTTATCAAAGCATAAATAGGAATATAAAGCTTACTTTCTGGGAATGTAAAACAATAGAAGTTGTAGGGAGGAAATGAGGATCAACTGAAGTCTCAGGTTTGCTGAGATTTCTGTCTAGAACCACATCCTTCTGGATTTTTTTCTAATAAAACGAAGTATGCAGATCTTGGGTATATAATCTGATGACTTTTGGTAAATGAATATACCCTGTAACTACCATCCCAAGGTACAGAACAGTTACATTACTCTGGAAAATCCTCTTGTGTCTCCTGCCGGAACTTCCTCATCCCAGAAGGCAACATTGCTCTGAATTCTATCATTACAGCATAGCTGGGCTGTTGTGCTCTTTTCTGTCCGACTTCTTTACCTACACATTATGTTTCTGATGCTAATTTATGTTGTCGCATAAATCAGTAGGTTTTGTTTTGTTTTGGTTTGGTTTTTAGTTTCCACATATTATTCCATTATATAAATACATCATAATTTGCTTATCAATTCTTGCATTGATGAACATTTAGATTATTTTGAGTTTTTGGCTATTATGAATAAAGCTGCTATAAGCATTTTTGCAGAAGCCTTTTTTTAATCCTAAGTTTTTGTTCCTTTTGGGTAAATGTCTAGGAGTAGAATTTGTGAGTTATAGTCTATCTTTATAAGAAACTGACAGTTTTCCCATTTTACATTCTTCTGTATGTGAATTCCAGCTGTTCTATGTGGTTATTTACATTTGGTAAATAACCAAATGTTATTTATGTTGTTGTTATTTATGGGTTTTTGGGTTTTTTTTTGCGGTACGCGGGCCTCTCACTGTTGTGGCCTCTCCCGTTGCGGAGCACAGGCTCCGGACGCGCAGGCTCAGCGGCCATGGCTCACGGGCCCAGCCGCTCCGCGGCATGTGGGATCCTCCCGGACCGGGGCACGAACCCGTGTCCCCTGCATCGGCAGGCGGACTCTCAACCACTGCGCCACCAGGGAAGCCCCTATGTTGTTTTATTTGATGTTAGCACTTGTAGTGGGTATGAGATGGTGTTTAACTGTTCTTTTAATTTACATTTCCTGGTGACAAACGATGCTGAGCATCTTTTCATGTGTTTATTAATCATTTTTATGTCTTCTTTTATAACATATCTGATCAAATATTTTGTCCTTTGAAAAACTTGGATTGTTTGTCTTTTATTTATTGATCTGTAGGAGTAAATTATATATTCTGGACAGAAGTCCTGAACAAGATATATGAATTACAATTATATTTTCCCAGGATGTGGCTTACTTTTTGGTTTTCTTGATGGATCTGTTTATAAGCAGAAGCTTTTGATTTTTGTAAAATCCAATTTATCTGTTTTTCTTTTTTATGTTCACCGTGTTTTAATTCCTAAGAAATCTATGCCTATACCAAGTTCATAGATGTATTCCTCCATATTTTTCTAGAAGCTTTATAGTTTTAGCTTTTTATTTATTTATTTGTTTATTTTTGGTTGTGTTGGGTCTTCGTCTCTGTGCGAGGGCTTCTCTCTAGTTGCGGCAAGTGGGGGCCACTCTTCATCGCGGTGCACGGGCTTCTCACTATTGCAGCCTCTCTTGTTGCGGAGCACAGGCTCCGACACGCAGGCTCAGTAGTTGTGGGACCCGTGTCCCCTGCATTGGCAGGCGGATTCTCAACCACTGCGTCACCAGGGAAGCCCCTAGTTTTAGCTTTTACATTTAAGTCTGTAATCAATTTTACTTTTAATGTGTGTTGTGAGGTAGAGGTTGATGTTCATTTTTTTATTTCATGCATTTATTCAGTTATTCCAGCACCATTTGCTGAAAAAACTTTCTTTCCCCCATTGAATTGCCCTGACACCTTTGTTGAAAATCAATGAAAGTGGTCAAAAGGTACAAAATTCCAGTTATTAGATAAATAATACTGGGGATGTAATGTACAACACACTGGCCATAGTTAACACGGCTGTATGATATATTTGAAAGTTGCTAAGAGTAGATCTTAAATTTTTTCATAGCAAAGATGATTATTTTTCTTTTTTTTAAGCTATGTGAGATGATGGATATTAACTAAACTTATCGTGATAATCATGTAGCAGTATACGTATGTTAAGTCATTACAGGGTATACCTTAAACTTAAACTTATACAGAGCGGTATGTCAATTGTATCTCAATGAAAGTGAAAAAAAATCAATTGATTCTTTGGGTGTGGTCTAGTTCTGGGCTCTCTATTCTGTTCCTTTGATGCATTTTGTCCATTCTTATGCTTATGTAACACTGTTGTGATTGATGGACTTTTATAAGCAAATCTTGAAATCCTCAAACTTTTTTCTTTTTCAAAATTATTTTAGATACTTTGATTTCCACATAAATTTTAGAATCCACTTATCTCTGTAATCCTTTAGTGTTTGATAGAATTCTCCAGTGAAACCCTCTGGAAGAGACTGTTGGAATTTTGATTGAGTTTTCATTGAATCTATAGGAGAACTGATATCTTAAAAGTATTGATTCTTTTAGTTGATGAGTATGGTGTATATATCTCTGTATCTATTTAGGTTCCTCTTAATTTCTTTCAGCAATGTTTTGTAGTTTTCAGTCTTGTACATCTTTTATTAAATTCATCCGTAAGTGTTTTCAAATATTTCTGATACTGTTACAATGGTATTTTTACAAATGTATTTATCAGTGGTTTGCAGGTCTTTTAAGCATGCAATTTTTTCTGTTGGCCTTTTCTATTGTGACCTTATTAAATTCACTTATTCTAGTAGTTATTTTGTAGATCCTTTAGGATCTTCTATATAAACAATCATATCTTCTACAAATAAAGACAGTTTTACTTCTTCATTTCCAATCTGCAAGCCTTTCATTTCTTTTACTTTTCCTATTGCACTGCCTAGAATCTACAGTGCAGTGCTGAATATAAATAAGAAAGACATCCTTGGCTTTTTCCTGGTCTTAGGAAACTTCAGTATTTCACCGTTTAATATAATATTAGCTATAGGTTTTGATAGGTGCTCTTTATTATTAATTATTAATTAAGGATGTTCTTTTCCAGTAGGCTGAGAGTTTTGAACATGAATGGATGTTGAAATTTGTCAAATGCTCTTTTCTGCATCTATTAAGCTTATGTTATTTTCTCATTTTGTCTTAACAAAGTGAATTATATGATTTGATTTTTAAATGTTAAACCAGTCTTACTTCCTGTAACAAACAAACTTGTTTATGATGGAACTGTTATATGTCTGTATGTATACATACAGACAGAAATATCTTTAACTATAATGTGATTCTTACTAGTTTTTAAAGGATTTTTCTGTCATATTCATGACAGATATTGGCTTGAAATTTTATTTTCTTTTATATTCTATCAATTTTTTTAAAAAATTAGTGTTACCTTACCTCAAAAACAAGTGTGGAAGTGTTTCTTTCTCATCTATTTGCTCAAAGAGTTTGTAAAGTTGATACTATGCAACTCTTTAATGTTTGTTCATTAATAGATAATAGCTACCCTAATTTTCTATTTCATCTTGTGTTAGTTTTGGTAAGTTGAATTCTTATAGACATTTGCCCATCTCATATACTTTGTCAAATTTATTGGCATAAAATTATTCATAATGTTCTCTTATTCTCCATTTAAAACTGTCAGTAGTATCTGCCTTAGAAACAATTCTTTTATTTTAGTAATTTGTTGCTTTTTTTTAAACCTCCATGAAACTTTCTAATGGTTAATACTTGCATTAATCCTTTCTAAGAGCGGATTTCGGTTTTGTTATTTTTTCTGTACTCTGTTTTTTATTTCATTGACTTCTCTTTATTATTTCTTTCCTTCTACTTGATTTTGTTTTAATTTTCTTGTCTTTTTCTACTTTCATAGCATTTAAACTTTGACCATTGATTTTAAACCTTTCATCCTTTTGAATATAAAGCTATATATTTTCCTTTAAAAACTGATTAATATAAACTTGTTGATATGTAGTATTTTCATTATCATTCAGTTCAAAATATTTTCTAATTTCCCTTTGGATTTTTCCCTTTGATAATAGGTCACTTGGAAGTATTTAGGTATTTTCATAAAAGCTATTAATATTTATTTCTTATTAATTTCAGTGATAGTCAAAGAAACCACTGTATGAAATGTAAATATTTGGAATTTAGTAAGAATTTTCAATGGCTTAGCATATTCCCTAACTTAGTTTATTTGCTCTATACATGTGAAAAGATTGTGTATTAGCCACTTGTTGAGTGTACTGTTCTATAAATATCAGTTGGTACAATATGGTTGATAGTTTCATTTAGATACTATTTGTTTTGTCGTACTGTTCTGTTCTTACTGAGAGAGGAGTGTTAAATCTCCTATAATTATGGTGTCTGTTTCTGCCTGTAGTTCAATCAGTTTTGCTTCATGTTCTTTATGCTTTATTGGCTAAATTGCATTTACAATTGCTAGGTTCTCCTAATGAGTTTCTCCCTGTATTATTACAAGACATCCTCTTCATCTCTGGAAATATTTCTTGTCTTGAAGTCTATTTAGTCTGATATTCATATAGGAACTTCCACTTCTGGGTTATCAAATACTTTTTATTATCCTATTTAATTTTCTCTATAGTCTCCTTAGGTTTATATCTTCATATTTGTTTCTAGGGGGTTAGGACGCATCCTTAAATGACCACTGTCATTTAGAGTTAATATTGGTAAATTTATTATTTATTAATTAGACTGTATACACAATATCATGAGCTCTCAAACTCCTACCCATTCTTGGGCTATTGTTGTCACATGTTTTACATCTATATACAGTATAAGCACCACAATACACAGCACAGTGTTATAGTTTTGCTTTAAATTGCTCTCTATCTTCAAATAAATTTAGAGCAATAAAAAGGACACCAACATATTAATCATTTATGGTGTTCTTTATTTTTTCCTGTAGATCTGAGTTTACACCTGGCGTCATTTGCCTTCCACCTGAAGAACTTTATAAGCATTTTTCTAGCGCAGGTCTGTTGGCAGACTGTTCTTTTTAGTTTTTGTTTATTGAAAATGTCCTTATTCTACGTGAAAGTTTGAAGGATATTTTTGCTGGATATAGAATTCTGATTGTTTTGTTTTGTTCGTTTGCTTGTTTCACCACTTTTTCTTCCTTAAACGATCCAACTCCACTTCACCCTCGTCTCTCTGTTTGCTCTTTTCTCTCCCTGGACAACTCTTTAACCAGTTCCTCATATCACAGGCTAACTCTCATCTCTCTGGTTTCATTTCACGCTTCTCAGAGACCTCTGTTGACCATGCTATCCAAAACCAGCCTTCTTCTCTGTGACTGTCTCATTTTCCTCTTTACATCTTGTGCAATACTTCCACAATGTTTTTATTTGTTTCCTTGCTTCTTGTCTTTCTACCTGAGTAGCTCCATATGAAAATTTATTTTATATTCTCCTACATTCTTGGTATTTGGCAAAATACCTGGCATCATGATAGAGGCACAGTGATGTTTCCCTAATGTAGAATGGATGCAACTGAAGTTACAGGGGCATCTGAAGTCTAGCTTTGCTAGAATTGAAAAGACACATTGAGTAGTCACACTGCTAAACTCTCCAGGACCATCTGTTTTACACACTGTGCTAGGGAATATAAATGCAAAAGTGAAGCATCTTCAAGAAACTTTTCCAGATTCTCTGAGTTGGAAACAATCTCCTCCTCTCATTCCCCTAGGATTCCACTTCATCCCGACTGTGGTACTTTTTGTGATTGACCTTGCACCATTGCTGTTTCTATACATATCTTCCCTCTCCAACTGGATTGTCAGGTCCTTGCAGGCAGGGGCGATATTTCTGAACACACATCGGCAGTCCTGCAGAAATAACCTTTACGTCTGCAGATGTTTCAGGATACTCATAAAATGGCATTGCATTGAAAATGAATTGAATTGAGAAACAGCGTTTTTATTTAATAGGATTCTCTATTTCTCTGTGGAAAAAGGAGCTGTATAATTCCAAAGTCATTAGAATTTCAACTCAGCATTAATAAAGCCCTAAGTTCCCACCAAGGACACTGTGTCACGTGTGGAAGAGGACTCCTCTGCCCCTTCTCTGCCTTTGTTCTTGTTTATATGCACTGCCTTCATAGTTTATGCTTCCTGCAGTTTGCATCACAGTAACGTGCCAAGTATTTCCTGCCCACGCTTCTGTTTGGCTGCAGAGCAGAACTGTAATGGAAAAGCAACAGATCAGAATAGGTTTTAGATTTGTTGGTGCTCTTAAAAAGGCCCACTTTTAAACATAAATATTTATGCCTGTTGCCATCTCAACCTCCATTCGTTATGAGGAGACCTTTGATGAGCCTGTAGTGTGAAGAGGACCCATATAAATACTGGTTACCATTTATTATGACAAGACTGATGGAGAACTCTGGAGGTAGGAAGGCTGAAGCTAGCTTTCATATTCTGTGCATAACAGAGGAGAATGGCTCAGCCCCAGATAAGCATTCAAACAACTCACATGTAGGTTGTGATAACTTATTGCCTCTGGGTTTGGGGACTATGGTAATCTTCCTGAGTCACACACACCTGCGAGTGAAATGGAAGAGCCTTGGAAGCACAACTCTTCTTTATAACTTTTTTCTTTAAGACCCAGTATTGTTCTGACAAGTTCAAGTTAACGAAAGGACCATGGCACTAGAGGGCGGTACTCTGTAAGGTAGGTGTGTATGTGTGTTGGAGGTGAGGGTTACAAGTCTGAAACTTCTTGTAGGTTCCCAGGCCCCATCCAAGGCTTAGAGAATCAGAACCAGCAGATCTTGTGCCTGGGAATCTGCATTTGAGCACCACCCCCAGAGGATGCACTGGGACGTTTGGGAGCCACTGCTTGAGGGAATAGAGAGACAAGAGTTGTCTCTTTTGTCTCTGAACTGTCGATCTGTGCCTGGAAAATTTTGAGTCCCTTAGATTGCTCACCAAGAAGGTCCTGTGGTCTCATTGCTATTTTCCCATAACTGAATTGACTCTTAATTGAGGAATTAGGTCACTCAGTGTCCGATTATCATGTACCTGAAACTAAAACAAAATAAGTTCGTCCTTACACTGGCCAAACCAACTTATCCTGTCATGTCTAACAGGTTTCTCAGAAACATGCATGGGGCTATAGGAATTTGAAAGTCCACAGGAAGTTCTGCCCTTTGTCACGTTATCTACATAAGAGCAATTCTGATGACAGTGCAATATTCAGTAAGCAGGACTCATTGGATGTAATTAGAAGTAACTTTATTCTTGCCATCCACTGCCCTTTCATGCCATCTCTGTGGGGTAAATTTTTTCCTATCCCTTGGTAAAAACTAGGGTAAGTGTCATGAATTTTTGCTCACTTTTAAGTAGTAAAGAGTTCTTTACTTTCATTCTTAGATACACAAAATTCTATGGCATTAACTGATATATCCAAGTTTTTTTCAGTAGTTTTTATCTACTGAAAAAAACTGCACAGGTTCAAGGTTGAGAATTATGCTTTATTCAGTGAACTTACTGAGGACTTTAGCCTGGGATACAGCCTTTCAGATAGCTCTAAGGGAGTGTTCCAAAAAAGTAAGGGAGAAGCCAGGATATATAGGAGTTTTTGCTGAGAAAAAAAAAAACAAACATGTGTTCAAACATCGCAAGATTACTGCTAATCATAAGAACAAAACATTTCAAGTTAATGATTTTAGTGCTTTTCTATGTATGGCAAGAGTCTTGGGTTCACTGAAGTGATCCTTTGATATGCATCTTAACTATCTCGGTCCAGTATCTTGTTTTTCTCCATCCTGAATCCCCTCAGGGAGCCCCATTGTCAGGAGGCCTGCAGTGGCTGATGACTCCTTTGTCTACTGAAATGGCAGGTGACATTCTTAGTTCCCACAGGGTAGAAAAATAATTTTTAAACAGCTCCAAACTTTATTGGAAGTGAGTTTTCCCCCTCCCTTAGCTCAGTTCTGCTTGGGCAGCCTATTCGCCATGGGAAAAGGGTGCATAGGCTCTTCCCTTCCTCTCTGCCTGTGGCTTTTGCTTTCCTTCCTTTATCTCTCCCTCAGGTTCCTCCAGGGCTGAGGGATGCGGGGTATCAGGTTAGAAAGGCGAGGGACATAAAGGTTTATTTGATAGATACCTATACAAAACTCGCATAGACACTGCCTGACTCTTTCTCATGGAGTGATTTCATGGCTTTTTCAAGAACTCAGCATTACTTGATACTTAGCCCATAGGCTATGTACCTCCTCTGGGGTCACTTTAAGGCCCTAGATATCCAGTTGAACCCTGCTAGCATCCTTCCGCTGATGCTAAGGAGAAACAGGCTCCAGACTTTGGAGCTTGTCAGCGTTGTCGAGTCCAGGACACTGGGCTCCAAGCACAATAAGGCATTCCTCAAGCTCTCTGAGTATTCCACTGAATCCTTTTCCCATGGGTTCGAGGTGAGAGAGAAGGAATCCCCCATCTCACATGGAAGAGGGTTAAGTCAAACTCATAGTATGATAGAGCTCCCTTTAAGAAATTCTCTATTTCTTTCTTTCTTCTCCAATCTCTTTTTCAGACTGGTGGTGAGGGATCAGCTTTAGGTGGGAAATGGCTCTTGACCACTTCTGTTGGATGCCCGGAACTGGGGCTCTCATACTCCACTTTAGTCATGGGGGTGTAGCTAGCATCTGTGTCTTAGAGCTTCAACCGGGGGCTTCATCCAAGATATTGGGAAATCAAGATTCCCTTGTAATATCTCTTTGCAATCATAATACCAGCTAGTTTTTGTTTATCACTTGTTGTATACCAGACGCTCCTTCATACATGCCTTATCTTACTCAGTCCTTCCCACAATCCTATGAGGAAACAGAAGTTCAGAGACGTCAAATAATTTGTGTCAAGTCACCCAGATAGCAGGTTGCAAAATTCTTTCCAACACTGTGCATTATTTTCTTTTTAGGAAAATAAGAATGATTTTTGTGTCTTAGAAAGAAAATACTATGCATTCATCAGGGAGAAAAAAATGCTATAGCTGTTTACTATCCTGGCTTTGACAATGGGAAGATATGGAATTTTGGAGCAAAATTAAGAACAACAAGTCTTAGTTGCTAAGCATTTGGATAGACTTATTCACTTAATTCTTATAAAACCTTGTGTTGTGGATGGACTCGTCTTCATGTTGTAGATGAAGAAACTGAGGCCAGGGGGATATTATGTGGCTTCCCCCTACAACGAGGAATATTTGGAGCCAGGATTTAAAATCCAAAGTCTTAGACCATGACCCTGAATCTACTTTTCCTCTCCACTCTGATGGGACAGAGCAGGAATATGAGCTGTGGAAGTTGTTTGGTTGATGCTTCTTTCAAACACATCCGACTCTAGATGAGGAGTGACAGAGGAGTCAAGGTTTTCACTAAACTCCTTGGAAACAAAGAGCATCTTATTCATCTTGGAATCCCTAGTGCCTGGTCCAAAGTTGATACTCTGTTAATGAATGAATGAAATGGATAAAGAGTCAATAACTTTCTTTTCAACTCTCTGGTGGAAAGTAAGTTTACATGTGGGTTAAATTAAGACAGCATCCTACATTTTGTAAGATGGTCTTGGGAGAAGAGCTCAGATGAATGATATCTAAACTTGAATTTCTTATTCGGTCCTTGGCATAGAGGTGGAAGTGGAATTGAGACCGAGTTTTTCTCTGGAGTCTCAAGTTTCACTGCAGAAATGACAGCTTACATGTCTCTCTGCCTTAAGGAAAAAATAGATTGCTTCTTTGTTTGGGTTATGAAGTATCTGGAAACATTTTACCCCAAAGAAGTATGTTCTAATAATTTCAGTCATCCAACAATGGGGCAGGTGGCTTCCAAAGTATTCACAGTCATACTTCTGCTGAGGAACCTGTTGGCTGGGCTCTTGGAAGGAAGGATTGAAATGTTATTGGTGGGGTAGACCAGATGGCTTCTAAGAGACTCTGTCCCTGACCTTTTGGAGATCTAGGATTCGTTCAGGTGGTTGATGACAAGGATGTAGCTAACCAGGTCTGTGTGTCTGTCGTCCACAGGTCTGAGGCGCAATTACAGATGTACCATCTGCAGTGTCTCTCTAAACTCAATAGAACAGTATCATGCCCATCTGAAAGGATCTAAACATCAGACCAAGTAGGTACTTTCATGCTTTCACTCTTCAGTCCTTTTGTATGTAACTTCTAGCATGATGAATAAAGGCTAACCACTTTACTTATTTCAAAATAAGTAGATGAAAACTGTATCTCTTATCTCCAAGGTTCCCTTGATATTTATGCTGTTCAAGCCTCCAGAGTCTGCCTAGCACCGCTTGAAGAATGACTTCTTGCCTTTTTTGGACACAGTAATGACAATTTTTTTTTCACTTTTTCCTTCTTTTCAAGGCTAGTCAGCACATTTGTATGAACTTCAGGAAACTTTTAGATCTATATTAAGTGTTTTAAAATAAGCAATGTAGTCTCTACTTGGAGGATGGGCCAGACCTCCGTGTTGGGAAGTCAAATTCTGTGAATGTCTTCGACCACTTTCTATTTCTAGAAGCATATTGTTGCTTAGTCTGGAAACCCAACAGATCCCCTGGAATTTTAAGTCATTCACATACATAGCTATTTTCAATTCAATGGAAGCTCATTCCATTCCCCCTCCCCCAAATTCTCATGATTTTAAACCAGAAAAGTCTAATCAGGCATCATTTTCCCTGCATTTATATTGCTCATCTTTTTAGAAAACCGATGACATTAGCTTTTAGGTATTTTTAAAGTAGCTGCTAGGACTGCTAATAAGATCTAATAAAATAGGAAAAAACAAAGAATATCTCAAAAATATGTAATTTTCCTGAATATAATTGTTTTCATTTCTCTCATATTCATTAGCAGAATCATTGAACAGATTCGACTGTATCAGGGCCTCATAAGTAATGAATGATTCATTTAACAAAGGTTTGTGGGGCGCCCACTGTGTGCCAGGCCCCGAGTGTGCCCTGGGGAAGGAAAGATGAATGGATTTAGGCCTTCCTCTTGGGGAGCTCCCTGACAGGCTGGGGAAACAGTCATGTAAACACATAGATTGTTCTCTGTTGCCATAATGTGGGCACCCCGAGCTTTGAGGACCAGGACAGGGACATCAGTGCAGAGGCCGAGCTCATAAGGATGAAGTCGTCAGGGTCTGATTTTGTTTCCCATTATCACCCAGCCCCCAGCGCAACACTTGATACGTATTAAGGGCTTCGTAAACATTCCTGATGGAGTGAATGTGTGATTTTTAAAAGATGAGTAACAACAGCAGAAACTAACACAACACAGTAAAGCAATTATACTCCAATAAAGATGTCCAAAAAAAAAAAAAGAAGAAGAGAAGATGAGTAACCATTTCCCAAGCACGGATAGGAAGGTACGTTCCAGGCAGGGAAATTTCTTGGCAAAGATACTGTAAAGACATAGATTCACAGGGGTTTCTGGCTTCAGGGGAGAAGTTTAAGCCCAGAGTTCCTACTGACTCAGTTTTTCCACAATATTGTGCAGTTCGGTGAGTCAAAGCTGCTTTCATCACTTGCTTTACTCTGATCCACCCCCAAAGAGCTTTTATCAAGGAAGTTCTTCAGAAACAAGACTGTCTCTGATTCTCAGCACCTAGAGCACTTGTATTGATTATTGGGAGCTGCTGCCCCAACCCCATCCCCAACCCCCAGAACGGTCCCTTCAGCATCTCTCTGACCCTCCCGTTGTGAGCCACACTGTATGCATTCTAACGAGCACGCATCTGACGTACGCGCAGACACCTTACAAGGAGCTGCAACGGTAAATGATCATCTTTTAGGGGCATGTATTTACTGCTCTTCATAAATAGAAAAAGGTAGACAACAGTGACTTTAGGTGGCAAGAATCATGTCAATAACTGATGCAGATAGATAGCATCTCCAGCTTCAGGAACATACCTACGTCTCTATGTTTACCTATAAAACTTCATGTGACAGAATTTGTGCTAGGCATAGTCACACCTAATACCTTGTTTATTCCCCTTAACTACCTTGAGATACATATTACTGACCCATTATTTGATCTGAGAAACTAAGGCTCAGAGAGGCAAAGTAACTTTCGCAGCACCACTTTGCCAAAAAATGGCAGAAACAGGACTGGACCCAGCAGCGTGTGACTCTCACTTTTAGTTAATTCGTGTCACTCAGCCACCACAGACAGGCTTTGGACACAGGACTGCAGGGACTGCCAGTAGAGAGTCTTATGATGAATTTTGAAAAAGGACATTGCTTCCCTGGTGTAATTTAATAAGTATACGGGACTTCAGAAGGGTACGTCTCCTGCTGTGCTGCCTTCTTTCCAATAAACAAGACAGTTTGCTTTTTTTTTGTAACCACAAAAGCACAAGGTTGAAGAAACCTTGAAGAAAATAATTGTCATAGCTCTGTCCCGCAGGCCATTTCATCTGTCCTTATACCAGATTTGAGTATCCTGGGTGTGTATATGAGTCTGTCTTTGTTTACGAGACAGACGGTTCCATAATTTTCTTATAATATCCTTGTTAGGTTTGGTTTCAAGTGTGTGAGGGCCTCGATAAACAGATTCTATTTCTAATCCCTGAATGAGTTTGTGGTAGACTGCTGCTAGTTCTTGCCTTAAATACAAGGAAGAATTCATTAGTGAAGCCATCTAGGCCTAAAAATGTATGCTATGGGAGTATTTTTCTTAGAAATTTAGTTTCTTTAATACAGCATTATTCATATCTTCTATTCTTATATCAGCTTAAATAACCTGTCTTGCAATTCATTTATCCATTTCATTTACATTTTAAAATATATTGGTATAAAATTGTTCATTTTATCCCCTAATTTTATTTTTAATGCTTGTGGAATATTTTTCTTTCCAGACACTGTTTATTTATCTCTTCCTTTTTTTTTTTTTTTTTGTTGATCACTTTTCCTGTTAGAAGTTTATCAATCTTTATTAGTTTTTTTTTTTTTTTGGATGAACAAATGTTGGGGATTTGTTGATTTTCTTTATGTACAGTTATTTTATGACATTTAAAATATTATTTCTTTCTTTCTACTTCCTTTGGATTTAATTTGCATTTTCCCCTAGCTTCTTAATATAAAAGTATAGGTTCTATAATTAAAAAGAATCTGAAAAAGAATATATATGAATATAAATAAATGGTTCTATCTATCAATTAGGCCAAGTTTCTTAATCTTGTTCAAATCAGTATATTCTTACTGATTTTCTTGTCTGCTTTTTATATCCATGAGAAGCAGACATAATTAAAAACCTCCAGCTGTACATATGATGTGCCTATGTGTCTTCTTAATTCTATCTTTTCTTTTTTGTTTTATATATTTAAAGGTATATTATTAGATACTTACAAATTTAGGATTTTTTAATGTACTGTTATTGTACAGGCCCTTTTTTTAATCACTATTTGCCATTGTGAAATATCCTTCTTTGTTACTAGTAGTATCTTCCTTGAAGTATACCAACATCAACTACAGCAACTCTTCAAGGCTTTCAAAACTTTTTCCTTTAAATTGTATCCAGCTTTTATTTTGTTCTCAGGTGGAAGCTTAGTGTGATGGAAGTCAGCCAAATGGTTCTTAACTGTTTTAATCTGACTAAGTCAACATAAGTAGTAAAGTGTCTGTAATTTTCAAGGTCTTATATTTATATTTTTGCAGTCGTTTCTAGAGGAGCGTTGAGATGAGCAGAGATGATTCAGTTGTGTAGTGGAAAGGACACTGAATTTTATTTCTAGTGCAGCTTTGCCACTGAGTGACCCTGGGCACTGACAAACCTTCTTTAAGTTTCACTTCCCTCAAAGATGAGTGTTTGGGCTTCCCTGGTGGCACAGTGGTTGAGAGTCCGCCTGCCGATGCAGGGAACACGGGTTCGTGCCCCGGTCCGGGAAGATCCCACATGCCGTGGAGCGGCTGGGCCCATGAGCCATGGCCGCTGAGCCTGCGCGTCCGGAGCCTGTGCTCTGCAACGGGAGAGGCCACAACAGTGAGAGGCCCGCGTACCGCAAAAAAATAAAATAAAATAAAATAAAAATAAAATAAAAGATGAGTGTTTAATGATGACAAGAACACAACAAATATGCTTCCACTTTCCATGCTTTGCTCATGATCCTGGTATTCTTGTCTACGAATCCTGAATTCAGACCTAAAATTTTTCCTAAAACATGTCCCGGTCAGCCTTGAGCATTTATTGAAGTTAGCAATGACCCTCTCTGCCCCAGTCATGTCCACCCAGAACCTCAGAATATGACCTTATTTGTAAATAGGGTCTTTGCGATGTAAAAGTTAAGAATCTCAAGATGAAATCTTTCTGGATTTTTGAGAATGATTTATGGTGTCTTTATGAGAGAAAGGAAAGGGAGATTTGAACACACGGAGAAGGTGGCCCCGTGAAGACAGATGCAGAGACTGGGGTTCTGTTTCCTCAAGCCAAGGAACACCAGGAGCCAGCAGCATCTGGAGGAGGCAAGAAGGAATCTCCTCCAGAGCTTTTGGAGGGAGTGTGCCCTGCTGACTCCTTGATTCCAGACTTTCATCTTCTAGAACCTTGAGAGAATAAATTTCTGTTGTTTGAAGACACTCAGTTTTGGGTACTTCTTTAAGGGCAGCCCTAGGAAATTAATACGGTGTGAAACCTACATGCCTTGTTCCATAAGTAATCCTTCAGTCGTATTTTCTGGGCAACTGCTTACAATGCCAATCCCGATAATGACAATGATGAAGGTCATAGTGATGCGGGTGGAGAAGATGGTGATGATGACGATGCCACCACTGGTAACCAACGTGGGACTTGTCTGAGACTGGGACACAGCCACAGACTAAAATGCTTTGGCAGTGTTACATCTAATACACACAGCAGTCCTGTAATTGACCAGAGGCTCCACTTTATAGGTTAGAAAATTGAGTCTCAGAGAAGTTCAGTGACTTGCCCAAGGTCCCCCCAAAAACTGGTCAGCAGAGTCAAGAACAGAAGTCAGGTTATTGGCAACCTTTACTCTAACTGTTATAACAGTACTTAAGTAATACTATTATTATTATATTGCTCTTTACTAGTAGTAAAAAGACTTTTTCTTTTTTTTGGCAAATGTCATAAACAGCAAAATGACTGTCGAATTTTGCTCCATGGTTAAATTGCAAGAGAAATATTCAATAGCTAATGAGAGTAAAGGTTTCAAAATGCAAATGATCACACTGGCATATAAAGCAATTGCCTATTGGTAGATTTTTCAGCATTTCTGGGGGATCTAGTCTGTCAATTAGAACAAATGTTTAAAATGAAAGTTAAAGGCAGATGAGTACATACCATAGACTAATGAACAATTCCCCCATAATGTACTTAAGTTTGAGTTTAGGGAACACTTCAAGCCTCAGGACATTGTATTACCTAGAATTAAAGGTTATAAAATTTGTCATTACTTACTTTGATATTTCATTTGGTTGAAAATGAGGTACAAGTGTTTAAGAGAATAAATCAGACTGACCAAAAGTTAGTAGTAATTTCTATATGTGCTGCTTCCTTTGAGAAGAAGCCTGAAGTGGTGATATCAATTGCTTTTTCTGCAATTTTTCTCAATTAGTATGAATCCTCCAGACAAAGCCTTCATATTATTCATTTCCCCATTATATTCATTTATTTGTGAAGTGATTGAGTGGATGTTCAGTCTAATTTTCAGAGCTAGAATATATTTGCTTTAAATACCTTGGAATTCAGTTCCTGCATTCAGGATAATAGTTAGTTGTGTGTGTGTAGGAGGAGGGTGGAATAATAAATAATAAAAATAAATATTTTTGCAAGAGATGCCCAGCATGAAGAAGCTTCTGTACTTATAACAAATAAAAATAGCTTAATATACCAAGAAGATGTTCTCTTTGGAAACAAGCAAACAAAAACCAAATCAAGGCACGGACTTCTTCGAAGTCTAAAAGTATAGAACTTTTTTTTGTAGAATTTTCAATGTGATTTACTGGCATTAACCAAGAATTTCAATAACCTAAGGGATTGGGACTTTGGTTCTAAGTTCTGAGATGGGCAGGGCATAAGACAGTGTTGAAAACAGAGCTGTCCTTTCCCAAAGAGGATCAAGTTATTTCTCTTCAGCTGATAATTATTCCAAGCCTTGAAAAGCCTTGGAATAAAGGGCAAAATCTAGAATCCAAGGCAAAGGAGCTCCTGCGGGAAGTGGAGCATGTGGAATATCACCACGTCTTTCTAGCCAAAGGGCTAGGTTTACATCCTAGGCACTGTAAGTGGGGTGCCTCATGCAGCACGAGGATGGGGATGAGACAGGGCCTGGGGGTCAAAGGGCATTCTCTATTTAGTCCTGTTTTTTAAATTTTATTTATTAAACTATAGTTGATATACAATATGAAGTTAGCTTTAGGTGTACAGCTTCAGATTCTATTCCATTGTAGGTCATTACAAGATACTGAATACAGTTCCCTGTGGTACACAGTAAATACTTGTTGTTTATCTATTTTATATATAGTAGTGTGTATCTATTAATCCCATAATCCTAATTTATCCCTCACCCTCCCCTTTCCCCTTTGGTAAGCATAAATTTATCTTCTATGTCTGTGAATCTGTTTCTGTTTTGTAAATAAGTTCATGTGTATCATTTTTTTAGAGTCCACATATAAGTGGTATCATATGATATTTGTCTTTCTTGGGCTAACTTACTTCACTTAGTATGATAATCTCTGAGTCCATCCATGTTGCTGCAAGTGGCACAATTTCATTCTTTTTTATGGCTGAGTAATATTCCATTATATATATGTATATATACCACATCTTTTTTATCCATTCCTCTGTTGATGGACACTTAGGTTGCTTCCATGTCTTGCTTATGTACATAGTGCTGCTGTGAACACTGGGGAGCATGTCTCTTTTTGAATTAGAGTTTTCATCTTTTCTGGACATATGCCCAGTAGTGGGATTGCTGGATCAGACGGTAACTCTATTTTCAGTTTTTTTAAAGAAACTCCAGATTGTTTTTCACAGTTAGCCCTGTTTTTTACAGAACATTCGAGTTCACTACTGTCACGAGCCCTCCCTTCTCTGAGGGAGGCCTCAGAGCCCAACTTCTCAAATGGAAGAGACAATAGTTTCTAGATAGAGGGATTCCAGAGAAGCCAGAAAAAACTAGATCTGTCTCTCTCTACGGCACTGATGCACAGGCAATTCTAACAGCTGTACTTTTTCCTAAGTCTCACTTGCATGCTTTTGCTCTACATGCCATATCTAGGGATACATTACAATTACAGTCTGTGAATAGATTAGGCCTTTTGTGGGCTTGAAAAGTACTAAATGGGGAGCATTTTCACTCTTCCATATTATTTATAGAATATGACTGATGACCCCTAGTGCTCTTTAGCTCACTCGTTTCCCACCCCCCCCTCTTCTGGACAGACTTGTAATCATTATTTTGTCTTGCTTGAAATTTGCGTGAGTCATGGCTGTCTCCAGAGTGGTTCTGAGCCGATGCTTTCAAGTCTCAGCTTTAATTGTGGGTCCCATTGCCCACCTCTCATGTTCTTTGTCAGGCTGCTTCAGAGAGTCACCTAGTACCAGTCTCCAAGGGTGCAAGGCCGTTACCTGATTTGGTTCTGAAAAGTGCATCTGTGTCAAGAGAGAAAAGAACCACCAGAAGGAGGTGATAGAGCCCAACAGGCCTGGCCTGGGATGTGGACAGCAAGTCCCAGGGTCACTGCTTCTCAAATCATGTCCCCTCACTGAGTTTCAAAGCCCTCATTGAATATAGGGTAGTCAAGGTCTCTATCAACCCAACATTCTCTAATTTTATGCTTCAAGACTGAGCTTTTTAAACTTTTTAGTATTTTCCAGCGGCAGAAGAGTGGCTGTGAAGTCATCCTTCTTTCGTGTTTACCTCTCTCCTGCTGGGTGGCCCAGAAATTGACCAGCCCCCTCACACGCAGGTCCTGCTAGAGGAAAAGTGTCCTCCAGGCCTGTTTATCCTGTTCTTGAACAAAAGGCAGAGGGGCTTTTCCAAGGCTATGACTTGGGGCAAAAGAAGTGAAGTTGGTCATATCAGGAGAAAGTAGAGAAGGAAGCTTATTTTCACTTCATTCCACGCTATGAATACCAAGCACACATTCTGGTGGTTTCTCAGGCAAACGGGAGGAGTGGGAGGGGGTGAGGAAGGCTTGAAAGGGAACCTGGACCCATCACCTGAGCAGTCCAGGCTTCTGTCCTTACACTCATTCTGGGTCTTTTATAAGTTACTGTAACCCCTTCTCACACGTCTCCCCAGAGTTCATTAGACACTAGAGTATGTCCAGCTGTAAGCTATCTTTAGCTGCTCTTGACTTTTACTCCAACTGGACTTTGGTAAAATGTTGAATTTGGCCGGTGTTTGTCTAATCTCTTAAAAGTTGTCATGGAACATGGAATGCCAGGGAATTGAATTAAAATAAATGAAGGACCTTGCTTCATTTAGGTCAATGTTGACAGGGGAGTAGGTGGAGGAGATAAGATGGGGATGGACACGTGCCTTGGTTATGTTCCTGAGTCCAGCTCTCCATCTCTGCCCTTTGGCTGGAGAAGAGGATTAAGTCCATTCTGGCTTGGATTTTCATAGTGTAAATGGGGTAGTGGTTTGAGTGATTGGACAAATCAGCCCCTCACCCCATTTAATTCACTCCCATGACCAAAATCTGTTGAGTGCCTGCTATGTTTGAGGCATTGAAACAGGCCTTGGGGACAACAGAAGGAGCTCCCTTTACCTCTCAGCAAGTATATAATCTAGTTGAGAGGAAGCAACATGTAGTCAAGTAAATACAGTTAAAATCAACATAGGATATATTGGCACAAAATGCTGCTGGAATTCAGAAGTAGTTGCATCTGGTTGGGGGCCAGCAGGAAAGGTGGTCATGGGGTGAGTACAGGAAAGTGGCTTGGGAAGGAGACCATCTGCGTTCAATCTTGGCTCTATATCTACTGATTGGGTGGCCTCGAGCTTGTTACTTAAAGCCCTGTCTGGAGCTTAGTTTCCACACCTGTAAAATATGACAGATTTTTAAAAGTTTTAGCAAAACTGACTGTGGTGAGGATTGAGGGTTTTTTTTTTTTAAGTCGTTATTGAATTTGTTACAATATTGCTCCTGCTTTCTTATGTTTTGGTTTTTTGGCCTGGAGGCATGTGGGATCTTAGTTCCCTGACCAGGAAGGCATTGGAAGGCCAAGTCTTAACCACTGGACTGCCAGGGAAGTTCCTAGGATTGAGTTTTAAGAACAACAAGAAACAACAATAACAAAAATTACAAAACTTCTTAGACAGTACTTGGCATGAATGGCATGAACTTTTTTCTCATGTGTTAATTATCATTCTGTAATAATGAAATGACATTTGAAATGGACTTTGGGGAACAGGCAGATGAATACTGAGGGATTCGTCAGTACTTCTTTATCCCAAGTACTTCTTCTGTAAACTTGGTCCATAATTCTTCATAGCAAACTCTAGTTGCTTCTGCCCAAAGTTTGGATTTTGGACTCACAAAAGTTCAGACCTGTTCAGGGTTTAGAACCCAAACTGACCTAAACCAGACAGTGGGATATAAAGAATTATCTAGGACAGTCCTCCGAAGACTGTTCTCGCTCTGAGTTTCTTGTGGTCTAATGCTTTCCACCTACTCCAAGTCTTCATTTTATACAACAGTTTCAACCTTGGTGTTCAATCTTGCAACATCAGAAAGAGCATTTTGTTTTTAACATTTATTTTATTGGAGTATAGTTTGTTCACAATGTTGTGTTAATTTCTGCTGTACAGCAAAGTGATTCAGTTATACATATATGTATACTTTCTTCTTCATATCTTTTCCATGATGGTTTATTATAGGATATTGAATATAGTTCTGTGTGCTACACAGTAGGACCTCGTTGTTTATCCATTCTATATATAATAGTTTGTTACCAGTTACATTTTTTCAGCCGTCTATAATTAGCACATTATTCTCCAAAGACCATGGATAATAATACTTGAAAGTAAACAAAATAAATTGAACTATGCTCCTGGCTGTATTTCCTAAAATCATTTTCCCAATATTCTTTGAGACTCCCTGGAGAGATTTTCTTTACCATTGTGATAACATGGAGCTCATTTTTCTTCTCCATTTGCATTTTTATTTCACCATTAAAAAATAATATGTATCCTTTTTACGCAGGCATCTGTCTGCTGCAGCACATACTAGATCCTTAGCTAATCTCAACATTAACTTATTAAATCCGATTTTGATTCACAGCATTTGATAAATCCCCTATGTTGCAGAATTGGAAGGGTTTTCTCAAAAACAAATGATCTCCATGTATGAGGGAGACACATCTTTAAGTGTTAACCACTGCTATTTAAGTTATAACTTAATGATAAATATTTTGAAGATTTTTTCTTCTTTGAGTTAATATTATCTAGACCATTCAATATTGTGTTAAGTGTAGCCAGATGTAACCAAAAGCTGGACCTCAGTCCGAATATGCATTTTGAGCATCATTATGGTATATACTTGTCACTTTGAATAGTCCCTAACAGAAAATAGGAAATGTGTATATTTTTCTATAGCTTTTAGAGTCACAAAGAAATCTCAGTCCATTTCATGCTGAATAGTCAAATATAAATCAAAATCTATATAGCTAGCTTTCAGAAATGTTGGTGATATTTCAAGCTCAGGACACAATTACTTCAAAGTTCTACCCACAGCTTCTGGTCCTGTTATACTTTCCAGAGATATATCTGTCTTTTCTCTTCCTTATTTAAGTGCTCTTTCTTCTAAAGACACCCAACAGGCTAACATGTGCTCTTTACTCTTTTTGATTTCCAAAACCATCACCACTGAATTTATTCCTGTTCTAACAAAAAAGATTCTGTAATAGCCTCAAATAGAGGAGTTTCAGACCTCTGATTTTCTTTCCTTGCTAATAAAGTTCAAACAATAGATTCTGTTTTCTAACATCTTTCCAGTGCTAAAGATAAACTTACTAATAGCTAAGATTTTCACGGTCAGGCATCTTACCTAAATGAGAACCTAGTTGCCCTGGAGTATCTATATTGGAAAGGACCCTTTTAGACCAACTACACAGGTTTCTATCTCTTCCTCTTAGAACCAGATGTTATGATTGTGTTATTCCGTATTTTATCAGAGTCCTGCAGGTAAAAAGTGTGCTTTCCGTGGAAAAGAGAGACCTGATCAGAATGTATTCTGAGAGATTCATTACTGCCAGGAAATTAAGTGGATTAGAAGGAAGCTATTTAAAAGCGACAGGAAGGGGGTCAGGCTCCCTCACACCAGTATTTTAGGAAAACAAGTACAAGTGAAAACAAGTACCAGTAAAAGATCTACCAGCACATTTCATTGTGTATGTACATTGGAGTGGCATCTTTCATTTCAAATTTAACTCTCAAGAAACCCAGTAACAAGCCACTAATTAGTCTTCTAGAACATGCAAATGATAGTCCTACAGTGAAGCTAGAGAGTTCATTCTGCAGATGGAATTTAGTCCACTGATGATCTGTTTTCGGTGACACAACATGTCATGATGAAAGAATTCCAGGATATCCATTGATCGGGTCAGTAGTTGAGTCAGTTATTACAGAGCAATCCACTGCGTGCTAGGGTCCAAGGCACTTACCAGAGAACGACAAATTAACAAGTTGCCTTCCCTATCCTTAAAGCACTGGTGTAATTTTTAAAGTGCCTCAGAAATAAAGCTTTGTGATCCCAGAGAGTAACCCCTCATTCTGGGGTCTCTCTGGAGGGAGAGAGGGCTGGTGGCCCATCTCAGCGATGGAGGCTGGTGAGCTCTCTGAGCAGCTGTCAGCGCAGTGGAGCCGGGTGACCAGACGTAGCATCCCCAGCTGTGCCTCCAAGCAGCTTTCAGGATCCAGAGCAGCCTGGAACCTGAGTTGGGAAGGGAGGAGAGAAGATGATCTGAGGATGCAGGAAGGATGTCAAGTGTGAACAAGACGAAGCGTCGAGAAAGCACTTGCCGTTTTGTCGTCTTGGCCGTCCCAGAAGCTCTGCCTTCTAAGGCTTTCCCAAAAAAGCCTTTGCTTTCTTCACTCAAAACTTCATATTTTCTGGGTTTTCTTTGAAGAGCCCTCATGACTTATATAGGATGATTTAAATCTTGTAACACCTGATTGGATATGTCATTTCTATTCCTGGGAAGAAACCGGGAATGAAAATTACATTAAGAAAAAGTGACATTCGTGATCAAAGAAGGATGATTAGAGGCATTCACCTGTCCAACTTGGGTTGAAAATCAATTCTAATTATTTGTTTTCTCTTCATGCTTATAACACGTTCTCTAGTGTGTGGTTCTAGGACTTGGTAGCAAATGATTAGCTTCTATAAGATAGCACGCAGATAAAAGCGTCACCCTGAGTCAGATATTCATAACAAGAACTGCTTTATGTGCCAAAGCAGACTTTTTTACTATCCAAGCAGCTAATTTTTCTTTTAACCTTGAAGGAGAATTGTTCTTGGATCTTTTGATTAAAATATCTCATCCTATGCTCACAGTGGATGCGCAGCAATTAATAGTTTTTCTTTTCTCAACCGTCTAATTAGGGTTGAGGCCAACAGCATACAATGACTAAAGCCAAGGACTATCGCGAATATCAGTCCAAGATGTTCTCTGCTAATTGTGAGTAATTTCTTCATTCCCCTGAGAGGATGTGACAGCCTGGACCACTGGACCTGCCTTAGGATGTGATATCAGGGAATGGCTTTCTTCTCTCAAAGTGATACCCTTCCCTCCATACACACCTGCTAGCTAACTGGGGAAGAAGAAAAAAAATTGCTTCTGTCTACTTTCCCATAGAAGTCCCAGGGTTAGTTGTACAATAGAAGTCCCAGGGTTAGTTGTACAATGGGGTGTGTAAATGACAAATCTGAGAATCTCATCCATGAGAAATTTAGACGGGAGGCCCTGAGGTCGACATTTAAAGGGTGTCGTTGAGTGGGGCAGAGAGGGCAGAAGGGGGGCTGGGACAGGCAAGGTCAAGCTTGGCCTCTTTGGGCCCAGGGCCAGGCAAGCATGAAGAAATAACATCTGCTTCCATGTACTCTGGACTTATCAAAAGGCAAATGAGAAATGTAAAACTCAAGGAGATGATAACTATTTCTTCTACACACTATTTCTAGACCTCCTCCCCGTCATGGCTGTGTCCATGGTTAGCTTACTGCCCATAAAGCAGAGATTTCAAATATTCTGGAACAGCTGTAGATGTACTGAGCTCATGACTCACCCACCCATTTTTATCCTTTTGGAGGACAGGCGGGGAATAAGTAGCTTCATTACCATTTTCAGTCAGAGAAGTGTTGGTGGACAGCAGATGTGTGGCCTCCGAGAGTCTGGGGAGCCTGGCATGAGAAAATGGGGAAGGCCTCTCCTCCTGCCACCATGGGGCGAGAGGTCAGAGGCTGTCCCTGCAGGGGACTGACCACGGGAAGCAAAGGTAGGGGCTGGAAGGGCCTGAGATGCCCCACTTCTGTTTCCCAGCCTCCCCCCGACTTCTCCAGTTTCTGATTGGTTTTCAGAGTTAAGGGTTGGCCATCTTTAGGGACAGAGCCCCTGTAGCCTAATAAACCATGTGCTTCTCATCCGTCTTCATCTGTACTGGTCCAATCAGAAGGTCGGAGGTGGGGAGATGGATTATCAAGTCATGGAAGATCATGCAGGTGGAAACGTTTAAGACATAGTTCTAGCTCAGATTTCAAAATCTAGTTTCGAACATTTCTTTTTCTTACATACTTTTCACTTTAAAATTCTTTCTCCTACTAATAGTACTCAAAGAAGATGAATTGCATCTGTTACTTTTGGATTTAGAGAGCGGATGTAGTTACGATTTCTTGGCCCGTTCCTCCATTGGTAGAGCCAAAGACTTGAGAATAATTCCATTTGATTCCATGTATTTATGTGTAGCTAAATGTCACATATTGTAAGGCTAGAAGACCAGCCAACAGTGCGATCCCTGCCTTCAAGAAGCCTAAAATTTACATGAGCAGACTAAATTAACAGGTGAACATACTAAAAGAACATCTAAATGCTAATATCTGAGAGGGATCTTACATAACATCATGCAAGGAATCAAGAGAAGGGAGAATAAATGAGAAATATGCTTGGGTGAGATGAACCTGGGCTGGGGAACAAGGAGAGATTCAGTCTGGGGTGGGATGAGTTTAAGGGTCCAGGAACATTCAGGTGGAGATTCCAGTGGACATTTAGGTTTATGAGACTGGAATGCAGATCACAGATAACAGTTGAGAT